>NC_134355.1:692366151-692690757 GCF_048569485.1 Anomaloglossus baeobatrachus | reverse complement strand
GCGGCTGGGCGTTGTGCGTAGCACTACAACTCATTCTAACCAAGCCATTATACTAGCAAACACTCAGTGTACCTAGTGGCATCCTATACGTGGCTATTGGACTTTGCTATAGTCCCACTAGTGCAAAGACATTTGCAGAGCGCGTCTGCCTGCGTTGCACACTACAACTCATTCTAACCAAGCCATTATACTAGCAAACACTCAGTGTACCTAGTGGCATCCTATACGTGGCTATTGGACTTTGCTATAGTCCCACTAGTGCAAAGACATTTGCAGAGCGCGTCTGCCTGCGTTGCACACTACAACTCATTCTAACCAAGCCATTATACTAGCAAACACTCAGTGTACCTAGTGGCATCCTATACGTGGCTATTGGACTTTGCTATAGTCCCACTAGTGCAAAGACATTTGCAGAGCGCGTCTGCCTGCGTTGCACACTACAACTCATTCTAACCAAGCCATTATACTAGCAAACACTCAGTGTAACCTAGTGGCATCCTATACGTGGCTATTGGACTTTGCTATAGTCCCACTAGTGCAAAGACATTTGCAGAGCGCGTCTGCCTGCGTTGCACACTACAACTCATTCTAACCAAGCCATTATACTAGCAAACACTCAGTGTACCTAGTGGCATCCTATACGTGGCTATTGGACTTTGCTATAGTCCCACTAGTGCAAAGACATTTGCAGAGCGCGTCTGCCTGCGTTGCACACTACAACTCATTCTAACCAAGCCATTATACTAGCAAACACTCAGTGTACCTAGTGGCATCCTATACGTGGCTATTGGACTTTGCTATAGTCCCACTAGTGCAAAGACATTTGCAGAGCGCGTCTGCCTGCGTTGCACACTACAACTCATTCTAACCAAGCCATTATACTAGCAAACACTCAGTGTACCTAGTGGCATCCTATACGTGGCTATTGGACTTTGCTATAGTCCCACTAGTGCAAAGACATTTGCAGAGCGCGTCTGCCTGCGTTGCACACTACAACTCATTCTAACCAAGCCATTATACTAGCAAACACTCAGTGTACCTAGTGGCATCCTATACGTGGCTATTGGACTTTGCTATAGTCCCACTAGTGCAAAGACATTTGCAGAGCGCGTCTGCCTGCGTTGCACACTACAACTCATTCTAACCAAGCCATTATACTAGCAAACACTCAGTGTACCTAGTGGCATCCTATACGTGGCTATTGGACTTTGCTATAGTCCCACTAGTGCAAAGACATTTGCAGAGCGCGTCTGCCTGCGTTGCACACTACAACTCATTCTAACCAAGCCATTATACTAGCAAACACTCAGTGTACCTAGTGGCATCCTATACGTGGCTATTGGACTTTGCTATAGTCCCACTAGTGCAAAGACATTTGCAGAGCGCGTCTGCCTGCGTTGCACACTACAACTCATTCTAACCAAGCCATTATACTAGCAAACACTCAGTGTACCTAGTGGCATCCTATACGTGGCTATTGGACTTTGCTATAGTCCCACTAGTGCAAAGACATTTGCAGAGCGCGTCTGCCTGCGTTGCACACTACAACTCATTCTAACCAAGCCATTATACTAGCAAACACTCAGTGTACCTAGTGGCATCCTATACGTGGCTATTGGACTTTGCTATAGTCCCACTAGTGCAAAGACATTTGCAGAGCGCGTCTGCCTGCGTTGCACACTACAACTCATTCTAACCAAGCCATTATACTAGCAAACACTCAGTGTACCTAGTGGCATCCTATACGTGGCTATTGGACTTTGCTATAGTCCCACTAGTGCAAAGACATTTGCAGAGCGCGTCTGCCTGCGTTGCACACTACAACTCATTCTAACCAAGCCATTATACTAGCAAACACTCAGTGTACCTAGTGGCATCCTATACGTGGCTATTGGACTTTGCTATAGTCCCACTAGTGCAAAGACATTTGCAGAGCGCGTCTGCCTGCGTTGCACACTACAACTCATTCTAACCAAGCCATTATACTAGCAAACACTCAGTGTACCTAGTGGCATCCTATACGTGGCTATTGGACTTTGCTATAGTCCCACTAGTGCAAAGACATTTGCAGCACGTCTGCCTGCGTTGCACACTCAACTAATTATAACTAAGTTGCATTGTCAGGGATATTTATTCTTTATTATTCTGCTGTTAATAAAGCTAGACCACCACTGCAATCTTCACCACCTCTCAATTTTTACTACCACATTTTCAGTCCACAATCTTGTCGCAATCAACATGAGTGGCAAAATGACAGATGCTGGTGGAAAGGGGAAGAGGCGTGGTGGAAAAGGCAAAAAAGGTTTTGTCCGTGGGGAAGGTGGCAAAGCTCCATTATCATCTGCTGAAGATAGACCATCTACCAGCAAAAGTAAGATGTCTACTACTTACCGTGGACAATCCGATGTGCTCCCTTTTTTACGGACACGAACAACAGGAAGAAAGGTAGATGATGGGCAAAAAAGGAAAATGCTTGAATGGATCTCAAGTGGTCCAACAAGTGCCCTCTCAGCCACTTCAAGTACCGCATCCAAAAAACACCAGTCCTCTGAGTTGTCATCCCAATCACACTTGATTTCTCCCAGCTCTGAAGTCTCCATCAGCCCTGCACAGTATGGTGGAACTGAGATGGCTGAGTCTGCAGAGCTGTTCAGTCACACTATAGCCTGGGAATCAGAGGTCTGCTCCCAAGCTACAGTGAGTACAGAACAGGAAATGGTCTGCAGTGATGCCCAGAACCTTTGTGACTCAGATTCAGGCCGTGAGGACCAAGTTTCTGAGCATAATGTTGACCCTTTGTCACAAACTGTAACACCTGTGGTTATAGACAATGAGGAACATACTGATGAAGATGAGACGCAGATACCCGATTGGGATGACAACTTAAATATTCCGTCAGGGCAAGAAGAGGCTCGGTCTGAGGGGGAGGGGGAGTGCAAACACAACAATTGATGATGACGTTCTAGATCCCACCTACTGTCAACCCCCAGTCAGGCACTCGAGGAGGTCAACAGAGGCGGTGGAGGAGGATGCAACCGACGACGAAGTTACCTTGCGCCTTCCTGGACAGAGTCGGAGCACTGGTAGCACGTCTACAACTGCATCCTCAGCCACCACTCTGCCTATGAGCATTATTCGGGGTGTGGATCAACAGGTCGCATGGCCTCTAAGCCTTGCCTAGCCTGGTCCTTTTTTCACATCGAAAAAGATCGCCCCAACTCATGTGATATGTAACATTTGTCATGATTCTCTTAGTAGAGGTCAAAAGCTCAGCAGTTTGACAACTTCTTCCATGAATCGTCACATGAATAAATATCATAAGTCCCGGTGGGAAGCTCACCGTGCTGCAATGCGGCCTAGCGGAGCGAACCATCCACCGCCCGCCCCTTCCACTGCATCCGCGCGCTCTTCATCTTCTAGGACTGTGGGGACAGCTGCCACACCTGTTTTTCCACGCAAAACTTCCACCACTGTAACCGCAACAGGCAGTTTGCTTGTAAGGTCGTCAGTTGGTTTGGAAGGGGAAACAAGTGAGTGTGTACAGCTCTCTCAGACATCGATAGCACCAACGTTGGATGAAGGCAACATCATGTCTCCGCCTGCACTTTCCTCACAAACCTGCATTTTTCCAGGGACACCCTACTCAACACCGTCTACACACAGCAGCCAGATCTCTGTCCCTCAGATGTGGTCAAATAAAAGGCCACTTCCTCCGACCCATGACAAAGCTAAGAGGTTGACTCTATCCCTCTGTAAGCTGTTGGCTACCGAAATGCTGCCTTTCCGCCTAGTGGACACACAGGATTTTAGAGACCTTATGTCTGTCGCTGTGCCCCAGTACCAGATGCCTAGTCGCCACTACTTCTCTAAGAAAGGTGTGCCCGCGCTACACCAGCATGTCGCACACAACATCACCGCTTCCTTGAGAAACTCTGTGTGTGAACGGGTGCATTTCACCACCGATACTTGGACCAGTAAGCATGGACAGGGACGTTACATGTCGCTGACTGGGCACTGGGTAACTATGGTGATAGATGGTGAAGGGTCTGCTGCACAAGTCTTGCCGTCCCCACGACTTGTGTGTCAATCCTCTGTCTGTCCAAGTTCCGCCACTGCTTCTGCATCCTCCACCTCATCTGGGTCCTCCACCTCCGCCCCAAGCCTGCCTGGTCAGGCCACCAGCGTTCTCACTGCGCAGAAGGAATCACGCACCCCTCATTACTATGCTGGCAGCAGAGCGCAACGGCATCAGGCGGTCTTTAGCTTGACATGTCTTGGTAATAAGAGTCACACAGCTGAGGAGTTGTGGTCAGCTTTGCGGTCCGAGTTTAATAAATGGTTGTCTCCACTCAAACTGCAGCCTGGTAAGGCCGTGTGCGACAATGCTGCAAACCTGGGTGCGGCACTTCGCCTGGGCAAGGTGACACACGTACCTTGTATGGCTCACGTGTTGAACCTTGTCGTGCAGCAATTTTTAACACACTATCCCGGCCTAGATGGCCTTCTGAACAGGGCACGAAAACTGTCAGCTCACTTCCGCCGTTCAAGCGCCGCAGCAGAGCGACTTGCATCGCTCCAGAAGTCTTTCGGCCTGCCGGTTCATCGCCTGAAATGCGATGTGGCGACACGCTGGAATTCAACTCTCCACATGTTACAGCGACTGTGGCAGCACCGCAGAGCCCTGGTGCAATACGTCATGACGTATAGCCTGGGCCAACGAGATGCAGAGGTGGGGCAGATCACCCTGATGGAGTGGTCTCAGATCAAGGACCTATGCACCCTTCTGCACAGTTTCGACATGGCGACGAATATGTTTAGCTCTGACAATGCCATTATCAGCATGACGATTCCAGTCATTTACATGCTGGAGCACACGCTAAACACTATTCGGAGTCAGGGGGTGGGACAACATGAAGGGGAGGAACTACAGGAGGATTCATATGCGCAAGGGACAACAACATCACGAAGGTCCAGACGTTCATCATCACCAACGCAGCAGGCATGGGACCATGGGGGACAGGGATCGACAAGGGCGCATAGTAGCAGGCGAAATGTTGAGCAAGGTGCAGGAGAACATGAAGAAATGGAGGACGAACTGTCCATGGACATGGAAGACTCAGCGGATGAGGGAGACCTTGGTCAAATTTCAGTTGAAAGAGGTTGGGGTCAGATGTCAGAGGAAGAAAGAACGGGTAGCACCTCTATGCCACAAACACAGCATGGACTTGGTCCGCATGGCTGCGCAAGACACATGAGTGCCTTTTTGTTGCACTACCTCCAACATGACAGTCGTATTGTCAAAATTAGAAGTGATGATGACTACTGGATTGCCACACTATTAGATCCCCGGTACAAGTCCAAATTTTGTGACATAATTCCAGCCATAGAAAGGGACGCACGTATGCAGGAGTATCAGCAGAAGCTGTTACTAGATCTTAGCTCGGCTTTTCCACCAAACAACCGTGCAGGTGCAGGGAGTGAATCTCCCAGTTGTAACTTGACAAACATGGGACGGTCTCGTCATCTTCAACAGTCTACCCGTACCAGTAGGACCTTTTCTGGTGCCGGTAACAGCAATTTTATGGAATCTTTTCATAATTTTTTTAGACCCTCTTTTGCAAGGCCACCAGAGACAACAAGTCTGACACATAGTCAACGGCTGGAGAGGATGATACAGGAGTATCTCCAAATGAACATCGATGCCATGACTGTGCAACTGGAGCCTTGCTCCTTTTGGGCTTCAAACCTACAAAAATGGCCAGAGCTCGCAACTTACGCCTTGGAGATTTTGTCGTGTCCAGCTGCCAGCGTTGTCTCTGAACGTGTATTCAGTGCTGCTGGGTGTGTGCTGACAGATAAGCGCACGCGTCTGTCCAGTGACAATGTGGACAGACTGACGTTCATCAAAATGAACAAGTCATGGATCCAGAAGGAATTTACTACCCCTGTGTCATCCTGGGGAGAGTAAATGCTTGTGGATTTGGAATGTGCTTGATGCAAATCAAAACATCCTGTTTGCAACTAGGGCCCAAGTGCTGCCACTGATGGGGTGGGTGTCTGTGTGGCCCAATTTTTGGAAAAAAGGGAGACTCCGCTTGGAGTAACCCTTGCTTGCTGTGTTTTTAAAAGAAGCCAAGATGAACAGAGCTGGGATCAGGAAAGACTTTGCTACCTACCCCGGTGTCATCCTGGGGACGGCTAAGAATAGCGTATTTTTGAATGTGCTTGATGCAAATCAAAACATCCTGTTTGCAACTAGGGCCCAAGTGCTGCCACTGATGGGGTGGGTGTCTGTGTGGCCCAATTTTTGGAAAAAAGGGAGACTCCGCTTGGAGTAACCCTTGCTTACATTGTTTTTAAAAGAAGCCAAGATGAACAAGTCATGGGTCAGCAAAGACTTTGCTACCTACCCCGGTGTCATCCTGGGGACGGCTAAGAATAGCGTATTTTTGAATGTGCTTGATGCAAATCAAAACATCCTGTTTGCAACTAGGGCCCAAGTGCTGCCACTGATGTGGTGGGTGTCTGTGTGGCCCAATTTTTGGAAAAAAGGGAGACTCCGCTTGGAGTAACCCTTGCTTGCTGTGTTTTTAAAAGAAGCCAAGATGAACAGAGCTGGGATCAGGAAAGACTTTGCTACCTACCCCGGTGTCATCCTGGGGACGGATAAGAATGGCGTATTTTTGAATGTGCTTGATGCAAATCTAGCTGTGAAGTGTACAACTGGGGCACAACTGCTGCCACTGAATGGGTGGGTGTGTGTGGGGCCCAATTTTTGGAAAAAAGGGGAGACTCCGCTTGGAGTAACCCTTGCTTACATTGTTTTTAAAAGAAGCCAAGATGAACAAGTCATGGGTCAGCAAAGACTTTGCTACCTACCCCAGTGTCATCCTGGGGACGGCTAAGAATAGCGTATTTTTGAATGTGCTTGATGCAAATCAAAACATCCTGTTTGCAACTAGGGCCCAAGTGCTGCCACTGATGGGGTGGGTGTCTGTGTGGCCCAATTTTTGGAAAAAAGGGAGACTCCGCTTGGAGTAACCCTTGCTTGCTGTGTTTTTAAAAGAAGCCAAGATGAACAGAGCTGGGATCAGGAAAGACTTTGCTACCTACCCCGGTGTCATCCTGGGGACGGCTAAGAATAGCGTATTTTTGAATGTGCTTGATGCAAATCAAAACATCCTGTTTGCAACTAGGGCCCAAGTGCTGCCACTGATGGGGTGGGTGTCTGTGTGGCCCAATTTTTGGAAAAAAGGGAGACTCCGCTTGGAGTAACCCTTGCTTGCTGTGTTTTTAAAAGAAGCCAAGATGAACAGAGCTGGGATCAGGAAAGACTTTGCTACCTACCCCGGTGTCATCCTGGGGACGGCTAAGAATAGCGTATTTTTGAATGTGCTTGATGCAAATCAAAACATCCTGTTTGCAACTAGGGCCCAAGTGCTGCCACTGATGGGGTGGGTGTCTGTGTGGCCCAATTTTTGGAAAAAAGGGAGACTCCGCTTGGAGTAACCCTTGCTTGCTGTGTTTTTAAAAGAAGCCAAGATGAACAGAGCTGGGATCAGGAAAGACTTTGCTACCTACCCCGGTGTCATCCTGGGGACGGCTAAGAATAGCGTATTTTTGAATGTGCTTGATGCAAATCAAAACATCCTGTTTGCAACTAGGGCCCAAGTGCTGCCACTGATGGGGTGGGTGTCTGTGTGGCCCAATTTTTGGAAAAAAGGGAGACTCCGCTTGGAGTAACCCTTGCTTGCTGTGTTTTTAAAAGAAGCCAAGATGAACAGAGCTGGGATCAGGAAAGACTTTGCTACCTACCCCGGTGTCATCCTGGGGACGGCTAAGAATAGCGTATTTTTGAATGTGCTTGATGCAAATCAAAACATCCTGTTTGCAACTAGGGCCCAAGTGCTGCCACTGATGGGGTGGGTGTCTGTGTGGCCCAATTTTTGGAAAAAAGGGAGACTCCGCTTGGAGTAACCCTTGCTTGCTGTGTTTTTAAAAGAAGCCAAGATGAACAGAGCTGGGATCAGGAAAGACTTTGCTACCTACCCCGGTGTCATCCTGGGGACGGCTAAGAATAGCGTATTTTTGAATGTGCTTGATGCAAATCAAAACATCCTGTTTGCAACTAGGGCCCAAGTGCTGCCACTGATGGGGTGGGTGTCTGTGTGGCCCAATTTTTGGAAAAAAGGGAGACTCCGCTTGGAGTAACCCTTGCTTGCTGTGTTTTTAAAAGAAGCCAAGATGAACAGAGCTGGGATCAGGAAAGACTTTGCTACCTACCCCGGTGTCATCCTGGGGACGGCTAAGAATAGCGTATTTTTGAATGTGCTTGATGCAAATCAAAACATCCTGTTTGCAACTAGGGCCCAAGTGCTGCCACTGATGGGGTGGGTGTCTGTGTGGCCCAATTTTTGGAAAAAAGGGAGACTCCGCTTGGAGTAACCCTTGCTTACATTGTTTTTAAAAGAAGCCAAGATGAACAAGTCATGGGTCAGCAAAGACTTTGCTACCTACCCCGGTGTCATCCTGGGGACGGCTAAGAATAGCGTATTTTTGAATGTGCTTGATGCAAATCAAAACATCCTGTTTGCAACTAGGGCCCAAGTGCTGCCACTGATGTGGTGGGTGTCTGTGTGGCCCAATTTTTGGAAAAAAGGGAGACTCCGCTTGGAGTAACCCTTGCTTGCTGTGTTTTTAAAAGAAGCCAAGATGAACAGAGCTGGGATCAGGAAAGACTTTGCTACCTACCCCGGTGTCATCCTGGGGACGGATAAGAATGGCGTATTTTTGAATGTGCTTGATGCAAATCTAGCTGTGAAGTGTACAACTGGGGCACAACTGCTGCCACTGAATGGGTGGGTGTGTGTGGGGCCCAATTTTTGGAAAAAAGGGGAGACTCCGCTTGGAGTAACCCTTGCTTACATTGTTTTTAAAAGAAGCCAAGATGAACAAGTCATGGGTCAGCAAAGACTTTGCTACCTACCCCAGTGTCATCCTGGGGACGGCTAAGAATAGCGTATTTTTGAATGTGCTTGATGCAAATCAAAACATCCTGTTTGCAACTAGGGCCCAAGTGCTGCCACTGATGGGGTGGGTGTCTGTGTGGCCCAATTTTTGGAAAAAAGGGAGACTCCGCTTGGAGTAACCCTTGCTTGCTGTGTTTTTAAAAGAAGCCAAGATGAACAGAGCTGGGATCAGGAAAGACTTTGCTACCTACCCCGGTGTCATCCTGGGGACGGCTAAGAATAGCGTATTTTTGAATGTGCTTGATGCAAATCAAAACATCCTGTTTGCAACTAGGGCCCAAGTGCTGCCACTGATGGGGTGGGTGTCTGTGTGGCCCAATTTTTGGAAAAAAGGGAGACTCCGCTTGGAGTAACCCTTGCTTGCTGTGTTTTTAAAAGAAGCCAAGATGAACAGAGCTGGGATCAGGAAAGACTTTGCTACCTACCCCGGTGTCATCCTGGGGACGGCTAAGAATAGCGTATTTTTGAATGTGCTTGATGCAAATCAAAACATCCTGTTTGCAACTAGGGCCCAAGTGCTGCCACTGATGTGGTGGGTGTCTGTGTGGCCCAATTTTTGGAAAAAAGGGAGACTCCGCTTGGAGTAACCCTTGCTTGCTGTGTTTTTAAAAGAAGCCAAGATGAACAGAGCTGGGATCAGGAAAGACTTTGCTACCTACCCCGGTGTCATCCTGGGGACGGATAAGAATGGCGTATTTTTGAATGTGCTTGATGCAAATCTAGCTGTGAAGTGTACAACTGGGGCACAACTGCTGCCACTGAATGGGTGGGTGTGTGTGGGGCCCAATTTTTGGAAAAAAGGGGAGACTCCGCTTGGAGTAACCCTTGCTTACATTGTTTTTAAAAGAAGCCAAGATGAACAAGTCATGGGTCAGCAAAGACTTTGCTACCTACCCCAGTGTCATCCTGGGGACGGCTAAGAATAGCGTATTTTTGAATGTGCTTGATGCAAATCAAAACATCCTGTTTGCAACTAGGGCCCAAGTGCTGCCACTGATGGGGTGGGTGTCTGTGTGGCCCAATTTTTGGAAAAAAGGGAGACTCCGCTTGGAGTAACCCTTGCTTGCTGTGTTTTTAAAAGAAGCCAAGATGAACAGAGCTGGGATCAGGAAAGACTTTGCTACCTACCCCGGTGTCATCCTGGGGACGGCTAAGAATAGCGTATTTTTGAATGTGCTTGATGCAAATCAAAACATCCTGTTTGCAACTAGGGCCCAAGTGCTGCCACTGATGGGGTGGGTGTCTGTGTGGCCCAATTTTTGGAAAAAAGGGAGACTCCGCTTGGAGTAACCCTTGCTTGCTGTGTTTTTAAAAGAAGCCAAGATGAACAGAGCTGGGATCAGGAAAGACTTTGCTACCTACCCCGGTGTCATCCTGGGGACGGCTAAGAATAGCGTATTTTTGAATGTGCTTGATGCAAATCAAAACATCCTGTTTGCAACTAGGGCCCAAGTGCTGCCACTGATGGGGTGGGTGTCTGTGTGGCCCAATTTTTGGAAAAAAGGGAGACTCCGCTTGGAGTAACCCTTGCTTGCTGTGTTTTTAAAAGAAGCCAAGATGAACAGAGCTGGGATCAGGAAAGACTTTGCTACCTACCCCGGTGTCATCCTGGGGACGGCTAAGAATAGCGTATTTTTGAATGTGCTTGATGCAAATCAAAACATCCTGTTTGCAACTAGGGCCCAAGTGCTGCCACTGATGGGGTGGGTGTCTGTGTGGCCCAATTTTTGGAAAAAAGGGAGACTCCGCTTGGAGTAACCCTTGCTTGCTGTGTTTTTAAAAGAAGCCAAGATGAACAGAGCTGGGATCAGGAAAGACTTTGCTACCTACCCCGGTGTCATCCTGGGGACGGCTAAGAATAGCGTATTTTTGAATGTGCTTGATGCAAATCAAAACATCCTGTTTGCAACTAGGGCCCAAGTGCTGCCACTGATGGGGTGGGTGTCTGTGTGGCCCAATTTTTGGAAAAAAGGGAGACTCCGCTTGGAGTAACCCTTGCTTACATTGTTTTTAAAAGAAGCCAAGATGAACAAGTCATGGGTCAGCAAAGACTTTGCTACCTACCCCGGTGTCATCCTGGGGACGGCTAAGAATAGCGTATTTTTGAATGTGCTTGATGCAAATCAAAACATCCTGTTTGCAACTAGGGCCCAAGTGCTGCCACTGATGTGGTGGGTGTCTGTGTGGCCCAATTTTTGGAAAAAAGGGAGACTCCGCTTGGAGTAACCCTTGCTTGCTGTGTTTTTAAAAGAAGCCAAGATGAACAGAGCTGGGATCAGGAAAGACTTTGCTACCTACCCCGGTGTCATCCTGGGGACGGATAAGAATGGCGTATTTTTGAATGTGCTTGATGCAAATCTAGCTGTGAAGTGTACAACTGGGGCACAACTGCTGCCACTGAATGGGTGGGTGTGTGTGGGGCCCAATTTTTGGAAAAAAGGGGAGACTCCGCTTGGAGTAACCCTTGCTTACATTGTTTTTAAAAGAAGCCAAGATGAACAAGTCATGGGTCAGCAAAGACTTTGCTACCTACCCCAGTGTCATCCTGGGGACGGCTAAGAATAGCGTATTTTTGAATGTGCTTGATGCAAATCAAAACATCCTGTTTGCAACTAGGGCCCAAGTGCTGCCACTGATGGGGTGGGTGTCTGTGTGGCCCAATTTTTGGAAAAAAGGGAGACTCCGCTTGGAGTAACCCTTGCTTGCTGTGTTTTTAAAAGAAGCCAAGATGAACAGAGCTGGGATCAGGAAAGACTTTGCTACCTACCCCGGTGTCATCCTGGGGACGGCTAAGAATAGCGTATTTTTGAATGTGCTTGATGCAAATCAAAACATCCTGTTTGCAACTAGGGCCCAAGTGCTGCCACTGATGGGGTGGGTGTCTGTGTGGCCCAATTTTTGGAAAAAAGGGAGACTCCGCTTGGAGTAACCCTTGCTTGCTGTGTTTTTAAAAGAAGCCAAGATGAACAGAGCTGGGATCAGGAAAGACTTTGCTACCTACCCCGGTGTCATCCTGGGGACGGCTAAGAATAGCGTATTTTTGAATGTGCTTGATGCAAATCAAAACATCCTGTTTGCAACTAGGGCCCAAGTGCTGCCACTGATGGGGTGGGTGTCTGTGTGGCCCAATTTTTGGAAAAAAGGGAGACTCCGCTTGGAGTAACCCTTGCTTGCTGTGTTTTTAAAAGAAGCCAAGATGAACAGAGCTGGGATCAGGAAAGACTTTGCTACCTACCCCGGTGTCATCCTGGGGACGGCTAAGAATAGCGTATTTTTGAATGTGCTTGATGCAAATCAAAACATCCTGTTTGCAACTAGGGCCCAAGTGCTGCCACTGATGGGGTGGGTGTCTGTGTGGCCCAATTTTTGGAAAAAAGGGAGACTCCGCTTGGAGTAACCCTTGCTTGCTGTGTTTTTAAAAGAAGCCAAGATGAACAGAGCTGGGATCAGGAAAGACTTTGCTACCTACCCCGGTGTCATCCTGGGGACGGCTAAGAATAGCGTATTTTTGAATGTGCTTGATGCAAATCAAAACATCCTGTTTGCAACTAGGGCCCAAGTGCTGCCACTGATGGGGTGGGTGTCTGTGTGGCCCAATTTTTGGAAAAAAGGGAGACTCCGCTTGGAGTAACCCTTGCTTGCTGTGTTTTTAAAAGAAGCCAAGATGAACAGAGCTGGGATCAGGAAAGACTGTGCTACCTACCCCGGTGTCATCCTGGGGACGGCTAAGAATAGCGTATTTTTGAATGTGCTTGATGCAAATCAAAACATCCTGTTTGCAACTAGGGCCCAAGTGCTGCCACTGATGGGGTGGGTGTCTGTGTGGCCCAATTTTTGGAAAAAAGGGAGACTCCGCTTGGAGTAACCCTTGCTTGCTGTGTTTTTAAAAGAAGCCAAGATGAACAGAGCTGGGATCAGGAAAGACTTTGCTACCTACCCCGGTGTCATCCTGGGGACGGCTAAGAATAGCGTATTTTTGAATGTGCTTGATGCAAATCAAAACATCCTGTTTGCAACTAGGGCCCAAGTGCTGCCACTGATGGGGTGGGTGTCTGTGTGGCCCAATTTTTGGAAAAAAGGGAGACTCCGCTTGGAGTAACCCTTGCTTGCTGTGTTTTTAAAAGAAGCCAAGATGAACAGAGCTGGGATCAGGAAAGACTTTGCTACCTACCCCGGTGTCATCCTGGGGACGGCTAAGAATAGCGTATTTTTGAATGTGCTTGATGCAAATCAAAACATCCTGTTTGCAACTAGGGCCCAAGTGCTGCCACTGATGGGGTGGGTGTCTGTGTGGCCCAATTTTTGGAAAAAAGGGAGACTCCGCTTGGAGTAACCCTTGCTTGCTGTGTTTTTAAAAGAAGCCAAGATGAACAGAGCTGGGATCAGGAAAGACTTTGCTACCTACCCCGGTGTCATCCTGGGGACGGCTAAGAATAGCGTATTTTTGAATGTGCTTGATGCAAATCAAAACATCCTGTTTGCAACTAGGGCCCAAGTGCTGCCACTGATGGGGTGGGTGTCTGTGTGGCCCAATTTTTGGAAAAAAGGGAGACTCCGCTTGGAGTAACCCTTGCTTACATTGTTTTTAAAAGAAGCCAAGATGAACAAGTCATGGGTCAGCAAAGACTTTGCTACCTACCCCGGTGTCATCCTGGGGACGGCTAAGAATAGCGTATTTTTGAATGTGCTTGATGCAAATCAAAACATCCTGTTTGCAACTAGGGCCCAAGTGCTGCCACTGATGTGGTGGGTGTCTGTGTGGCCCAATTTTTGGAAAAAAGGGAGACTCCGCTTGGAGTAACCCTTGCTTGCTGTGTTTTTAAAAGAAGCCAAGATGAACAGAGCTGGGATCAGGAAAGACTTTGCTACCTACCCCGGTGTCATCCTGGGGACGGATAAGAATGGCGTATTTTTGAATGTGCTTGATGCAAATCTAGCTGTGAAGTGTACAACTGGGGCACAACTGCTGCCACTGAATGGGTGGGTGTGTGTGGGGCCCAATTTTTGGAAAAAAGGGGAGACTCCGCTTGGAGTAACCCTTGCTTACATTGTTTTTAAAAGAAGCCAAGATGAACAAGTCATGGGTCAGCAAAGACTTTGCTACCTACCCCGGTGTCATCCTGGGGACGGCTAAGAATAGCGTATTTTTGAATGTGCTTGATGCAAATCAAAACATCCTGTTTGCAACTAGGGCCCAAGTGCTGCCACTGATGTGGTGGGTGTCTGTGTGGCCCAATTTTTGGAAAAAAGGGAGACTCCGCTTGGAGTAACCCTTGCTTGCTGTGTTTTTAAAAGAAGCCAAGATGAACAGAGCTGGGATCAGGAAAGACTTTGCTACCTACCCCGGTGTCATCCTGGGGACGGATAAGAATGGCGTATTTTTGAATGTGCTTGATGCAAATCTAGCTGTGAAGTGTACAACTGGGGCACAACTGCTGCCACTGAATGGGTGGGTGTGTGTGGGGCCCAATTTTTGGAAAAAAGGGGAGACTCCGCTTGGAGTAACCCTTGCTTACATTGTTTTTAAAAGAAGCCAAGATGAACAAGTCATGGGTCAGCAAAGACTTTGCTACCTACCCCAGTGTCATCCTGGGGACGGCTAAGAATAGCGTATTTTTGAATGTGCTTGATGCAAATCAAAACATCCTGTTTGCAACTAGGGCCCAAGTGCTGCCACTGATGGGGTGGGTGTCTGTGTGGCCCAATTTTTGGAAAAAAGGGAGACTCCGCTTGGAGTAACCCTTGCTTGCTGTGTTTTTAAAAGAAGCCAAGATGAACAGAGCTGGGATCAGGAAAGACTTTGCTACCTACCCCGGTGTCATCCTGGGGACGGCTAAGAATAGCGTATTTTTGAATGTGCTTGATGCAAATCAAAACATCCTGTTTGCAACTAGGGCCCAAGTGCTGCCACTGATGGGGTGGGTGTCTGTGTGGCCCAATTTTTGGAAAAAAGGGAGACTCCGCTTGGAGTAACCCTTGCTTGCTGTGTTTTTAAAAGAAGCCAAGATGAACAGAGCTGGGATCAGGAAAGACTTTGCTACCTACCCCGGTGTCATCCTGGGGACGGCTAAGAATAGCGTATTTTTGAATGTGCTTGATGCAAATCAAAACATCCTGTTTGCAACTAGGGCCCAAGTGCTGCCACTGATGGGGTGGGTGTCTGTGTGGCCCAATTTTTGGAAAAAAGGGAGACTCCGCTTGGAGTAACCCTTGCTTGCTGTGTTTTTAAAAGAAGCCAAGATGAACAGAGCTGGGATCAGGAAAGACTTTGCTACCTACCCCGGTGTCATCCTGGGGACGGCTAAGAATAGCGTATTTTTGAATGTGCTTGATGCAAATCAAAACATCCTGTTTGCAACTAGGGCCCAAGTGCTGCCACTGATGGGGTGGGTGTCTGTGTGGCCCAATTTTTGGAAAAAAGGGAGACTCCGCTTGGAGTAACCCTTGCTTGCTGTGTTTTTAAAAGAAGCCAAGATGAACAGAGCTGGGATCAGGAAAGACTTTGCTACCTACCCCGGTGTCATCCTGGGGACGGCTAAGAATAGCGTATTTTTGAATGTGCTTGATGCAAATCAAAACATCCTGTTTGCAACTAGGGCCCAAGTGCTGCCACTGATGGGGTGGGTGTCTGTGTGGCCCAATTTTTGGAAAAAAGGGAGACTCCGCTTGGAGTAACCCTTGCTTACATTGTTTTTAAAAGAAGCCAAGATGAACAAGTCATGGGTCAGCAAAGACTTTGCTACCTACCCCGGTGTCATCCTGGGGACGGCTAAGAATAGCGTATTTTTGAATGTGCTTGATGCAAATCAAAACATCCTGTTTGCAACTAGGGCCCAAGTGCTGCCACTGATGTGGTGGGTGTCTGTGTGGCCCAATTTTTGGAAAAAAGGGAGACTCCGCTTGGAGTAACCCTTGCTTGCTGTGTTTTTAAAAGAAGCCAAGATGAACAGAGCTGGGATCAGGAAAGACTTTGCTACCTACCCCGGTGTCATCCTGGGGACGGATAAGAATGGCGTATTTTTGAATGTGCTTGATGCAAATCTAGCTGTGAAGTGTACAACTGGGGCACAACTGCTGCCACTGAATGGGTGGGTGTGTGTGGGGCCCAATTTTTGGAAAAAAGGGGAGACTCCGCTTGGAGTAACCCTTGCTTACATTGTTTTTAAAAGAAGCCAAGATGAACAAGTCATGGGTCAGCAAAGACTTTGCTACCTACCCCAGTGTCATCCTGGGGACGGCTAAGAATAGCGTATTTTTGAATGTGCTTGATGCAAATCAAAACATCCTGTTTGCAACTAGGGCCCAAGTGCTGCCACTGATGGGGTGGGTGTCTGTGTGGCCCAATTTTTGGAAAAAAGGGAGACTCCGCTTGGAGTAACCCTTGCTTGCTGTGTTTTTAAAAGAAGCCAAGATGAACAGAGCTGGGATCAGGAAAGACTTTGCTACCTACCCCGGTGTCATCCTGGGGACGGCTAAGAATAGCGTATTTTTGAATGTGCTTGATGCAAATCAAAACATCCTGTTTGCAACTAGGGCCCAAGTGCTGCCACTGATGGGGTGGGTGTCTGTGTGGCCCAATTTTTGGAAAAAAGGGAGACTCCGCTTGGAGTAACCCTTGCTTGCTGTGTTTTTAAAAGAAGCCAAGATGAACAGAGCTGGGATCAGGAAAGACTTTGCTACCTACCCCGGTGTCATCCTGGGGACGGCTAAGAATAGCGTATTTTTGAATGTGCTTGATGCAAATCAAAACATCCTGTTTGCAACTAGGGCCCAAGTGCTGCCACTGATGGGGTGGGTGTCTGTGTGGCCCAATTTTTGGAAAAAAGGGAGACTCCGCTTGGAGTAACCCTTGCTTGCTGTGTTTTTAAAAGAAGCCAAGATGAACAGAGCTGGGATCAGGAAAGACTTTGCTACCTACCCCGGTGTCATCCTGGGGACGGCTAAGAATAGCGTATTTTTGAATGTGCTTGATGCAAATCAAAACATCCTGTTTGCAACTAGGGCCCAAGTGCTGCCACTGATGGGGTGGGTGTCTGTGTGGCCCAATTTTTGGAAAAAAGGGAGACTCCGCTTGGAGTAACCCTTGCTTGCTGTGTTTTTAAAAGAAGCCAAGATGAACAGAGCTGGGATCAGGAAAGACTTTGCTACCTACCCCGGTGTCATCCTGGGGACGGCTAAGAATAGCGTATTTTTGAATGTGCTTGATGCAAATCAAAACATCCTGTTTGCAACTAGGGCCCAAGTGCTGCCACTGATGGGGTGGGTGTCTGTGTGGCCCAATTTTTGGAAAAAAGGGAGACTCCGCTTGGAGTAACCCTTGCTTGCTGTGTTTTTAAAAGAAGCCAAGATGAACAGAGCTGGGATCAGGAAAGACTGTGCTACCTACCCCGGTGTCATCCTGGGGACGGCTAAGAATAGCGTATTTTTGAATGTGCTTGATGCAAATCAAAACATCCTGTTTGCAACTAGGGCCCAAGTGCTGCCACTGATGGGGTGGGTGTCTGTGTGGCCCAATTTTTGGAAAAAAGGGAGACTCCGCTTGGAGTAACCCTTGCTTGCTGTGTTTTTAAAAGAAGCCAAGATGAACAGAGCTGGGATCAGGAAAGACTTTGCTACCTACCCCGGTGTCATCCTGGGGACGGCTAAGAATAGCGTATTTTTGAATGTGCTTGATGCAAATCAAAACATCCTGTTTGCAACTAGGGCCCAAGTGCTGCCACTGATGGGGTGGGTGTCTGTGTGGCCCAATTTTTGGAAAAAAGGGAGACTCCGCTTGGAGTAACCCTTGCTTGCTGTGTTTTTAAAAGAAGCCAAGATGAACAGAGCTGGGATCAGGAAAGACTTTGCTACCTACCCCGGTGTCATCCTGGGGACGGCTAAGAATAGCGTATTTTTGAATGTGCTTGATGCAAATCAAAACATCCTGTTTGCAACTAGGGCCCAAGTGCTGCCACTGATGGGGTGGGTGTCTGTGTGGCCCAATTTTTGGAAAAAAGGGAGACTCCGCTTGGAGTAACCCTTGCTTGCTGTGTTTTTAAAAGAAGCCAAGATGAACAGAGCTGGGATCAGGAAAGACTTTGCTACCTACCCCGGTGTCATCCTGGGGACGGCTAAGAATAGCGTATTTTTGAATGTGCTTGATGCAAATCAAAACATCCTGTTTGCAACTAGGGCCCAAGTGCTGCCACTGATGGGGTGGGTGTCTGTGTGGCCCAATTTTTGGAAAAAAGGGAGACTCCGCTTGGAGTAACCCTTGCTTACATTGTTTTTAAAAGAAGCCAAGATGAACAAGTCATGGGTCAGCAAAGACTTTGCTACCTACCCCGGTGTCATCCTGGGGACGGCTAAGAATAGCGTATTTTTGAATGTGCTTGATGCAAATCAAAACATCCTGTTTGCAACTAGGGCCCAAGTGCTGCCACTGATGTGGTGGGTGTCTGTGTGGCCCAATTTTTGGAAAAAAGGGAGACTCCGCTTGGAGTAACCCTTGCTTGCTGTGTTTTTAAAAGAAGCCAAGATGAACAGAGCTGGGATCAGGAAAGACTTTGCTACCTACCCCGGTGTCATCCTGGGGACGGATAAGAATGGCGTATTTTTGAATGTGCTTGATGCAAATCTAGCTGTGAAGTGTACAACTGGGGCACAACTGCTGCCACTGAATGGGTGGGTGTGTGTGGGGCCCAATTTTTGGAAAAAAGGGGAGACTCCGCTTGGAGTAACCCTTGCTTACATTGTTTTTAAAAGAAGCCAAGATGAACAAGTCATGGGTCAGCAAAGACTTTGCTACCTACCCCAGTGTCATCCTGGGGACGGCTAAGAATAGCGTATTTTTGAATGTGCTTGATGCAAATCAAAACATCCTGTTTGCAACTAGGGCCCAAGTGCTGCCACTGATGGGGTGGGTGTCTGTGTGGCCCAATTTTTGGAAAAAAGGGAGACTCCGCTTGGAGTAACCCTTGCTTGCTGTGTTTTTAAAAGAAGCCAAGATGAACAGAGCTGGGATCAGGAAAGACTTTGCTACCTACCCCGGTGTCATCCTGGGGACGGCTAAGAATAGCGTATTTTTGAATGTGCTTGATGCAAATCAAAACATCCTGTTTGCAACTAGGGCCCAAGTGCTGCCACTGATGGGGTGGGTGTCTGTGTGGCCCAATTTTTGGAAAAAAGGGAGACTCCGCTTGGAGTAACCCTTGCTTGCTGTGTTTTTAAAAGAAGCCAAGATGAACAGAGCTGGGATCAGGAAAGACTTTGCTACCTACCCCGGTGTCATCCTGGGGACGGCTAAGAATAGCGTATTTTTGAATGTGCTTGATGCAAATCAAAACATCCTGTTTGCAACTAGGGCCCAAGTGCTGCCACTGATGGGGTGGGTGTCTGTGTGGCCCAATTTTTGGAAAAAAGGGAGACTCCGCTTGGAGTAACCCTTGCTTGCTGTGTTTTTAAAAGAAGCCAAGATGAACAGAGCTGGGATCAGGAAAGACTTTGCTACCTACCCCGGTGTCATCCTGTGGACGGCTAAGAATAGCGTATTTTTGAATGTGCTTGATGCAAATCAAAACATCCTGTTTGCAACTAGGGCCCAAGTGCTGCCACTGATGGGGTGGGTGTCTGTGTGGCCCAATTTTTGGAAAAAAGGGAGACTCCGCTTGGAGTAACCCTTGCTTTCTGTGTTTTTAAAAGAAGCCAAGATGAACAGAGCTGGGATCAGGAAAGACTTTGCTACCTACCCCGGTGTCATCCTGGGGACGGCTAAGAATAGCGTATTTTTGAATGTGCTTGATGCAAATCAAAACATCCTGTTTGCAACTAGGGCCCAAGTGCTGCCACTGATGGGGTGGGTGTCTGTGTGGCCCAATTTTTGGAAAAAAGGGAGACTCCGCTTGGAGTAACCCTTGCTTGCTGTGTTTTTAAAAGAAGCCAAGATGAACAGAGCTGGGATCAGGAAAGACTTTGCTACCTACCCCGGTGTCATCCTGGGGACGGCTAAGAATAGCGTATTTTTGAATGTGCTTGATGCAAATCAAAACATCCTGTTTGCAACTAGGGCCCAAGTGCTGCCACTGATGGGGTGGGTGTCTGTGTGGCCCAATTTTTGGAAAAAAGGGAGACTCCGCTTGGAGTAACCCTTGCTTGCTGTGTTTTTAAAAGAAGCCAAGATGAACAGAGCTGGGATCAGGAAAGACTTTGCTACCTACCCCGGTGTCATCCTGGGGACGGCTAAGAATAGCGTATTTTTGAATGTGCTTGATGCAAATCAAAACATCCTGTTTGCAACTAGGGCCCAAGTGCTGCCACTGATGGGGTGGGTGTCTGTGTGGCCCAATTTTTGGAAAAAAGGGAGACTCCGCTTGGAGTAACCCTTGCTTACATTGTTTTTAAAAGAAGCCAAGATGAACAAGTCATGGGTCAGCAAAGACTTTGCTACCTACCCCGGTGTCATCCTGGGGACGGCTAAGAATAGCGTATTTTTGAATGTGCTTGATGCAAATCAAAACATCCTGTTTGCAACTAGGGCCCAAGTGCTGCCACTGATGTGGTGGGTGTCTGTGTGGCCCAATTTTTGGAAAAAAGGGAGACTCCGCTTGGAGTAACCCTTGCTTGCTGTGTTTTTAAAAGAAGCCAAGATGAACAGAGCTGGGATCAGGAAAGACTTTGCTACCTACCCCGGTGTCATCCTGGGGACGGATAAGAATGGCGTATTTTTGAATGTGCTTGATGCAAATCTAGCTGTGAAGTGTACAACTGGGGCACAACTGCTGCCACTGAATGGGTGGGTGTGTGTGGGGCCCAATTTTTGGAAAAAAGGGGAGACTCCGCTTGGAGTAACCCTTGCTTACATTGTTTTTAAAAGAAGCCAAGATGAACAAGTCATGGGTCAGCAAAGACTTTGCTACCTACCCCAGTGTCATCCTGGGGACGGCTAAGAATAGCGTATTTTTGAATGTGCTTGATGCAAATCAAAACATCCTGTTTGCAACTAGGGCCCAAGTGCTGCCACTGATGGGGTGGGTGTCTGTGTGGCCCAATTTTTGGAAAAAAGGGAGACTCCGCTTGGAGTAACCCTTGCTTGCTGTGTTTTTAAAAGAAGCCAAGATGAACAGAGCTGGGATCAGGAAAGACTTTGCTACCTACCCCGGTGTCATCCTGTGGACGGCTAAGAATAGCGTATTTTTGAATGTGCTTGATGCAAATCAAAACATCCTGTTTGCAACTAGGGCCCAAGTGCTGCCACTGATGGGGTGGGTGTCTGTGTGGCCCAATTTTTGGAAAAAAGGGAGACTCCGCTTGGAGTAACCCTTGCTTGCTGTGTTTTTAAAAGAAGCCAAGATGAACAGAGCTGGGATCAGGAAAGACTTTGCTACCTACCCCGGTGTCATCCTGGGGACGGTTAAGAATAGCGTATTTTTGAATGTGCTTGATGCAAATCTAGCTGTGAAGTGTACAACTGGGGCACAACTGCTGCCACTGAAGGGGTGGGTGTGTGTGGGGCCCAATTTTTGGAAAAAAGGGAGACTCCGCTTGGAGTAACCCTTGCTTGCTGTGTTTTTAAAAGAAGCCAAGATGAACAGAGCTGGGATCAGGAAAGACTTTGCTACCTACCCCGGTGTCATCCTGGGGACGGATAAGAATGGCGTATTTTTGAATGTGCTTGATGCAAATCTAGCTGTGAAGTGTACAACTGGGGCACAACTGCTGCCACTGAAGGGGTGGGTGTGTGGGGCCCAATTTTTGGAAAAAAGGGAGACTCCGCTTGGAGTCACCTTGCGGTGTTTTACATGACTTTAGAAGGGCGTGCCATGCCTATATCTGTGTGTCCTCCTCTTTTTCCTTGTCCAGCTGTTTTGTTTTCGCATGAGTACATGTCCTTGTCACTTTCCCATGTGTTTGTGTTGTGTTGTGAGTTGTTTGTCACCTTTTGGACACCTTTGAGGGTGTTTTCTAGGTGTTTTACTGTGTTTGTGATTGCCTGCCATTGTTTCCTATGGGCTCGAGTTCGGTTCGTCGAACGTTCGACGAGCCGAACTCGAGCCAGACCCCCCGTTCGGCGAACCGCCTCGAGCCGAACCGGGACCGGTTCGCTCATCTCTACCCGGGAGGTTCATTGCAATGGTCGACCCATGCGGTCTCTGATCTTGGATTCTGTGTGGATTGATGGCTTGTGGTGCTTCCTTTAGTCGGGAGTATGTACAGTGTGACCAGAGAGATGTGACCCCAGGGTGGGCTTTGATATAATTTTTTATTTATTATTTTTTTTAAAAAGTCGCATGCTGTCCCTCTTATTTTTATACACAGCCAAGATGAGCACACAGCAAGGTCTGACTGCAACCAATCACAGATGCCAGCATTGCCAGTGGGCGGGGGAAGCAGTGCATATGCATGAGGTTAATGAGCGGCCCTAGTAGTAGTGTTAGAGCCACGTGGAGACTGGTAAGTATAATGTGGTTGCTTTTTTCTTATTTCTTACTTGTTCCTTTATTTTTTTTTTAATTGCCAGGGTGGACAGATCCAGAAAGTTGCCCAGCGTTCCCTGAGAACTCCGAGCCTGGGATTGATGCACGGGTTCTAGGTTACTGGCGCGTATCCGGACTTTTAGAGGCTGGGTTTGCTCATCCCTACTTATAACTTTTGAAATGTTGGAAAATTTTGTAAAATATCAGTACAGTACCCTAACGCTGCTGGAACACAAAATTTTGTCTAATTTTGTTATTGTGCAGTCTAAGACTAACGTGACATTCTGCTCTAAAAAGGCTCAAAAAGGTGAAAGAGCATGTTTAATGCTGAAGAATTGCAGGTTTTTCACCGCTACCAGTCAGTGCATCTTTCTTCAAAGACTGCACAGATCTTCTGTTGTTAAATATCTGCAGATGTTGATCTTAACAAATAATGGCTCCATCTAGAGTTCTTCATCCCATACTTACAGTAAGTAGTATAAAAAAAAACCTCTGGCACACTTAAGAAGAAATTGTGAAAAAGACCGCATTGCCCCCCAAACCACCTGTTTGCCTCCAAATTCGTGAAAAATTTACCCTAGGTACCTAAAGATGGGCCCTACATACCCACTAAAAATGGAGGAAATCGGCCCTCAAGGGGCTGAGAAATAAATTCAGAAGGTTACCCTGTTCCACCATTCAAGTCAATGGTGGAATAGGGTAAATTTCCGAATTTATTTCTTGGCCCCCTGACTGCTGATTTCCTCCATTTTTCGTGGGTATGTAAGGCACATCTATAGGTACCTAGGGTCATTTTTTCATGAATTTATAGGCAAACAGGTGGTTTGAGGAGCAATGCGGTCTTTTTCACAATTTCTTGTTAAGTGTACAGGAGTTTTTTTGATACTTCTTAAGTATGGGATGAAGAACTCAAGATGGAGCCATTGTTTGTTGAGATCAACATCTACAGATATTTTAACAACAGAAGATCTGTGCAGTCTTTGAGGAAAGGTGCACTGACTGGTGGCGGAGAAGAACCTGCAATTCTTCAGCATTAAACATGCCCTTTAACCTATTTGCGCCTTTTTAGAACAGAATGTCCCTTTAGTCTTAGACTGCACAATAACAAAATTAGACAAAATGTTGTGTTCCAGCAGTGTTAGGGCACTGTAGGGATATTTCACAAAATTTTGCAGCATTTCAAAAGTTATAAGTAGGGATGAGCAAACCCAGCCTGTAAAAGTCCGGATCCCCGCTGGTAACCTAGTACCCGTGCACCAATCCCAGGCTCGGAGTTCTCAGGGAACTCTGGGTAACTATCTGGATTTGTCCACTCTGGCAATTAAAAAATAATAAAGGAACAAGTAGGAAATAAGAAAAAAGCAAGCACATTATATTTACCAGTCTCCATGTGGCTCTAACACTACTACCGGGGCCGCTCATTAACCTCATGCAAATGCACTGCTTCCCCCGCCCACTGGCAGTCCCCTCATCTGTGATTGATTGCAGTCAGACCTTGCTGTGTGCTCATCTTGGCTGTGTATAAAAATAAGAAGGACAGCATGCGACTTCTTAAAAAAAAATAAAAAATAAACAAATAATTTTAAAAAATGGCTTGCGGTCCCCTAATTTTAATTAGGAGGGCTGGTATTCTCAGGCTAGGGGGCCATGGTTATATTCCCTCAGCCTAAAAATATGAGCCTGCAGCAACCCAGAGTTATCGCATCAATTAGATGCGACTATCCGACACATTACCTGGCTCACACCGATTGCCCTGGTGCAGTTGCAATTGGGTAATAAGGGGTTAATAACAGCTTACAGCTGCCACTAAACCCTAGATTAGTAATAGAAGGCATCTATAAGACCCTCCCATTACTTCTCTGTAAGTGAAAAGAAATAATCACAAATACTGAAAAAATCCTTTATTTCAAATAAAATTCAAAAACCACACTCTCTTTCACTCCTTTATTAACCCTAAACACCCAGTTCCAACGTAATCCACAGGATGTTCCACGACGATTCTGGCTTTGCTACATACATACTAAAGTCACAGAACATTTCCGCATAGTGTGAATTAAGGCCATGGTATTTCTGTGTATTTCTTTTCACTTACAGATTAGTAATGGGTGGTCTCATAGACACCTCTAATTACTAATCTAGGGCTTAGTGGAAGCTGTAAGCTGTGATTAACCCTTTATTACCGTGACTGCCATTGCACCCGGGCAATTGGAAAGGGCCGGGTAAAATGCCAGAATTGTCAAATCTAATTGATGCAACAATTCTAAGTGCCTGCAGACTGCTATTTTTAGGCTGGGAGGGGCCCAATAACTATGGGCATCCCCAGCCTGAGAATACCAGACCCCAGCTGTCGGCTTTATGATGGCTGGATATCAACATTGGGGAGATTGCATGCCATTCTTTAACATTTTTTTATTTATATAATAAAAACGCTGCATGGAGTCCTTCTTATTTTGATACATAGCCAAGATAAGTGTTCGGCTGGGGGCTTCAGCCTGAAGCTGTATGCTTTATTTGTGCTGCATGTTATAATATGGTGGTGTGGCGCCCTGGACTAGCCAGGTCGTCACAGATAAGTCACCAACACACCCCACACTCCCTAGGCAGTCCCATTAGCCACACAAAAATCCCTGTTGCCTCCCTGCAGGGGCTGATGTCCACACCAGGTGGGCTGGAGCCAAGCGGTTGGCCCCACCCACTGAGGAGTTCACAGTCATGGAGGCAGGAAACAGTAGTCAAACAAGTGTAGTCAGTGCAAGTGTGCGGAGCTACTGCAGATGTCCGGGTTGGAGCCCGGGCACGTCCAGCAAGGTTGGCAGACGGTGGTGGCCGTCTGCAGGAGAGGTGGATCAACGCAACACCGTAGGACCAGGGTCGGGCGGTGGCCCGCCGGTACCGAACCATGAAGCAAAGAGAAGCCAGCACACAGAGGCAGGGCCATCGGTCCCCGACTAAGCTTGGAGTCGTCACAAATTAGTCAAAAACCGAAAGTGACCGGAACCCCAGGGGTCCCCTAACTACCCAAGTCCGGATAGAAGGCAACTGTCCGCACCGTGAGAATAGTGAGCTACCACCTCTGGCTCCAGATCCAAGGGCCAGAGCCTGCGGGCAAACGGGCTCCCGTGGCGTCCATAGCCAGTGAGCGGACCACAGCTGGGAACTCAGCGGGGGTCAAACAGACACCAGGGTGCAGAGAAAGACAGCCGCCATCAACTGTCCGGGAAGAGTAAGACTGCAGCCGGCTGCGGGACTCGTCCATCCAGCTGTTTGGTTTACCGGAACTTTGCCTGTTTTCTGAGTGAGTACACCTGCACCACCCGGCACCGCGCCGCGCAACCCCCTGCGACCCTGAACCGCATCCATCCTGCCTTCCTGTCACCACACCGGGCCCCGGGACCACCAACCCCTACCCACGGAGGGGGAACCTGACATCTCTGCTGCTGCCCACCAACGCTACCGGGATCCCCGTTACCAGCAGCGGTGGTGCATACCTTCACCACACACAGTGGTGGCGTCACGGACTATATTCCCCAAACAAACCTCCCCTTTCACTCACGGGCGAGGAGTGCCGCTCGAGTCCTCGGATCTTGCCCACCGCTCGAGCCACCAAGCAGCAGCAGCGCCGGACTCGAGCATGAGGGAGCGCAGTGCCCCGCCGCCTGCGACAACTTGACGTCACGAACAGGATCTTACCATTCTACTGGCTGGTAGAAGTGCGCCTTGTAGTCCCCGCCGGCGGTGTCCGGCCGACAATTTTCAGAATCCGCTGTCTTGGGAGTGAAAAGTTCCCGCCTCGAGCGTCTTCCCGAGCAGTGGAGGCACGAAAGCCGAAGCCCTGCCCCTGAAGGAGGAAGTGCTAGAGAAGTACCAAGGGGGGACGGGACAAGATGTCGGCGTCTGACGGGGCCGCTGGAGAAGCGTCGGTCGCAGCGGCGGCGGCGCCCGCCGATGGAGATGGGCCAGCCCGGGTTCCGGTCACAAGTGCGGGAGAGGCTGCGGTCCCGGCGGTTGCCCAGGTGATGCCGTTCTCCCTGCCCAATGTGCCTGGTGCTACCTGGCTACCGCAGTACGATGGGAAGCCTGATGCCTTGCAGGTGTTCCGGAAAAAGATCAGCCCAGTCCTCGAGTTATATCCCCTGACGGACAGGCAATGAGCAGCGGTAGTGCTGGGGCAGCTAACCGGCGCGGCTGAGCAGGAGACGGAGACCTGGACCGACGGGGACCGCTCCTCAGTGGCTACCACCTTTGAAAAACTCCAAATTGCTTTCGAGACCCGCACAGAAGCAGAGCTGCGGATGAAGTTTTACCTGTGTCGACAGCGGCCTGCAGATAGCATCAGAGACTATGCCTTGCGCCTGCAAACGGCCCTCCGAGCGCTGGAACGAGTGGACAATATTAATGATGTGGACAGTAATAAGATGTTGGTGGAGCAATTCCTGCAGGGACTGGGGTCCCCGGAAGACCGCAAACAACTCCGGCTGTGGGCCCTGGAACACCCCAATGAAGACTTTGCAATACTAATGGAACGGGCCATCAAGGCTCTTCAGGTCCCAGCACCGCATGCTCTGAGGCGGCCCCATGGCCAGCTGAAACAGCTCCCATCATGGTGACCCCTTCTCTCCCGGCTTCCTTGGTTCCTGCAACGCCTGGTGGGATGATGGAGGAGCTGGCTGCCCAGGTCCGCCGCATGGATGGAGACCTCGCCAAAATCCTCGCCGCGCTCCAGCCTCCGACGAGACCCAAGCCCCCGGAGAAGATCCAGCTCACCGACAGTCCAGAGGACGTCCCCTGGATGCAGTGGAGAAGGGCCAATGACTCACGGTATGGACCTCCTCTTTGTTACAGGTGCGGCAAGCCTGGCCACTACTCCCGGTGATGTCCATTAAACGGGCGACCCCTGGGACTAAGGGCCAATCCTCAGGAGTAGAACCCAGTGGCCCCCCTGACTGGCGGGATTGGTACATCGGAGCTCGTCCCATCATGCCCCTGGCAGTGGATGGCGTCCCGCTGATGGCCCTACTGGACACTGGATCACAGGTAACCACCATTCCGTACACCCTGTATCGGCGGTACTGGGGGACTGATGAACTCGCCCCCCCTGATGATAGCCTGACCCTTGTTGCGACCAATGGACTTCCTCTGACCCAGATGGGGTACAAGCAAGTGACCATGACCGTGGGACGGACCGAGCTACAGCACCAAGGGATGATTGTGGTGATGAATGAACCCAGTGACCATAACCAAAAAGTCATTCTAGGGACTAATGTGATGGAACACTGTATGAGTGAGGTGCTGAGTCTGCTGCAGCAGTTAGCCGCCACCGCAGGAGGAGGTCGACAGAGGGCTGTGCAGAGTGAGATCCGAGCCCTACTGTATCGGCAGCAAGTGAGCTGTGAGCTCAACGGGTGGAGAGATTAGAGGAGTGAGGGTGATGGATGTGGCCCCCTTGGTAGTACCACAAAGAAGTGAGATGATGATTTGGTGTGGGCAGCAGTAGGCCCACAGGGGAGCGACTACCCAGCAATGGTGGAGCACACACCCTCCAAACACTGGCCCACGGTAATGGCCGCCAGGGGGGTGGTAGACGTCAAGAAGGGGAGAGTGCCTGTGAGAGTGTTGAACTGTGGAGAAGAGGAGGTCAGGCTTCCCAGTTACGTTACCTTAGCTAAGTTGCTCACCCTAGATCCGCACACCTTCCAGACAGCCACACCCCCGGTCCCAGCACCCTCTGCCACCAGCTATACACCCCCCGAACAGCTAGAGGGATGGTGCCAAGAGCTACAGTTAGGTCCAGAAATATTTGGACAGTGACACAAGTTTTGTTATTTTAGCTGTTTACAAAAACATGTTCAGAAATACAATTATATACATAATATGGGCTGAAAGTGCACACTCCCAGCTGCAATATGAGAGTTTTCACATCCAAATCGGAGAAAGGGTTTAGGAATCATAGCTCTGTAATGCATAGCCTCCTCTTTTTCAAGGGACCAAAAGTAATTGCACAAGGGACTCTAAGGGCTGCAATTAACTCTGAAGGCGTCTCCCTCGTTAACCTGTAATCAATGAAGTAGTTAAAAGGTCTGGGGTTGATTACAGGTGTGTGGTTTTGCATTTGGAAGCTGTTGCTGTGACCAGACAACATGCGGTCTAAGGAACTCTCAATTGAGGTGAAGCAGAACATCCTGAGGCTGAAAAAAAAGAAAAAATCCATCAGAGAGATAGCAGACATGCTTGGAGTAGCAAAATCAACAGTCGGGTACATTCTGAGAAAAAAGGAATTGACTGGTGAGCTTGGGAACTCAAAAAGGCCTGGGCGTCCACGGATGACAACAGTGGTGGATGATCGCCGCATACTTTCTTTGGTGAAGAAGAACCCATTCACAACATCAACTGAAGTCCAGAACACTCACATTTAAGTAGGTGTATCTGTCTCTAAGTCAACAGTAAAGAGAAGACTCTATGAAAGTAAATACAAAGGGTTCACATCTAGATGCAAACCATTCATCAATTCCAAAAATAGACAGGCCAGAGTTACATTTGCTGAAAAACACCTCATGAAGCCAACTCAGTTCTGGAAAAGTATTCTATGGACAGATGAGACAAAGATCAACCTGTACCAGAATGATGGGAAGAAAAAAGTTTGGAGAAGAAAGGGAACGGCACATGATCCAAGGCACACCACATCCTCTGTAAAACATGGTGGAGGCAACGTGATGGCATGGGCATGCATGGGTTTCAATGGCACTGGGTCACTTGTGTTTATTGATGACATAACAGCAGACAAGAGTAGCCGGATGAATTCTGAAGTGTACCGGGATATACTTTCAGCCAAGATTCAGCCAAATGCCGCAAAGTTGATTGGACGGCGCTTCATAGTACAGATGGACAATGACCCCAAGCATACAGCCAAAGCTACCCAGGAGTTCATGAGTGCAAAAAAGTGGAACCTTCTGCAATGGCCAAGTCAATCACCAGATCTTAACTCAATTGAGCATGCATTTCACTTGCTCAAATCCAGACTTAAGACGGAAAGACCCACAAACAAGCAAGACCTGAAGGCTGCGGCTGTAAAGGCCTGGCAAAGCATTAAGAAGGAGGAAACCCAGCGTTTGGTGATGTCCATGGGTTCCAGACTTAAGGCAGTGATTGCCTCCAAAGGATTCGCAACAAAATATTGAAAATAAAAATATTTTGTTTGGGTTTGGTTTATTTGTCCAATTACTTTTGACCTCCTAAAATGTGGAGTGTTTGTAAAGAAATGTGACAATTCCTATAATTTCTATCAGATATTTTTGTTCAAACCTTCAAATTAAACGTTACAATCTGCACTTGAATTCCGTTGTAGAGATTTCATTTCAAATCCAATGTGGTGGCATGCAGAGCCCAACTCGCCAAAATTGTGTCACTGTCCAAATATTTCTGGACCTAACTGTACATGTGGGCACCGACGCCACACCCACACATCACAGGGAAGGGGTGTACTGGGTCGTACAGGAGTGTACCGGGTCGTACAGGAGTATGGGCAGGTTTTCAGCAAACATGCACTCGACTTCGGGAGGATTAAAGGGGTGCAACACCATATCCCTACAGGCGCACATCCACCCATTAAGGAAAGGTATAGACCCATTGTTACGGTTGCTGTGGCTCTGGAGACTATGTCCGGATTTCTTGCTACTGCACATGTGCAAGCGCTGGAGACTAAGTTCTATCTTGGAGCCATTGCACATGTGCAGGTGACATCATCGCTGACACAAGGTCACATGTCTCTGACACCTTCTAAGCTGATTGGCCGCTGGTCATGTGCTTATGACACGTTGTCACATGTCTCTGACACCTTCTATGCCGATTGGTCGCTGGTCATGTGCTTGTGACGCTTTGCTTGGTGATAGGCCAGCGTGACGTCATTCCTGTCGTTCTGGCAGCGGATTGGCTCTGATGACCTCCATCTTGGATGAGGCACAAAGTCTATATAAGACCCTGACGCAGGCCGCCCGGTGCTCAGTCCTCTTGGTTCATGCATGAGGGTAGACGCCCTGTGCACGTTCCTCTAGGCATCTCTCTGTCTATGTTAGGTGAGCGCTACCGGCAGGGTAGCGTTCTTATACCTTACAGCTTCGGCTGCAGTCCATATCCTTACCTTTTAGTGGAGCGGACATAGGCAGGTGCCTGAGGCACATGGTCCGGCTGGGCCTTGTGATTCTACTCGTAGGTGGACGTTGCCGCTAGGGTAACGTTTCTTATACTGCGTCTGGCAGTTGTTCATATCCTCGCACACTAGGGGAGCGAACAGAGGTAGGAGCTTTGTGCGGCTTATGCTGCTGTCCGTCTCTTTTGCACCACTAGAAGAGCGGACCTGGGCAGGCGCCATATCTAGTGGTTCGTGTCCTCGCACACTAGTGGAGCGAACGCAGGTAGGAGCTTTGTGCGGCTTACGCTGCTGTCTGTCTCCTGGCACCACTAGAGGAACGGACCTAGGTAGGTGCCATTTCACACTCACTGCTTGTGTCTCTGTGATCTTTAACTGAGACCATTCCACGCACCCTCCAAGTATGGGAGGAATTGCTTTATTTTCTAATTATATTCCTCTGTGAGTTTAACAGAGGTATTGCACTCTGCACTTGTGCTATTATTATTTACAGTGGCACACTTATATACCCCTTATCCTCTGCCGTAGTCTGCAGCAGAGTCTCTGCACGGTGGACCCTGACTGTTTGATATTCCTTTAGATTTTATTATCAGAAAGCCCCCCGTAACACCCATCCCGCCAGCACACTACCAATGCGCCAAAGACATGTTGAGGAACATGAAGGAGGCGGGGGTAATTCGGGATAGTTGTAGTCCCTGGGCGGCCCCACGGGTGCTGGTAAAGGAGGATAGCACCATGAGAATATGTGTGGATTACCGAAAGATCAACCAGATAACGCATAAAATGCCTATCCTCTACCCCGTATTGAAGAGTCGCTGGCTGCACTGAGAACCGCTAACTTCTTCTCTACCCTTGACCTCACTAGCGGGTACTGGCAGGTGGCAGTTGCACCGGAGGACCGTGAGAAGACCGCCTTTGCTATGCCCATGGCACTCTGCGAGTTTAACAGTATGCCGTTTGGGCTGTGCAACACCTCCGGGACTTTCCAACGACTCATGGAGTGCTGCCTGGGGCATCTCAATTTCGAAACAGTCTTGCTGTACCTAGATGATGTGATTGTGTACTCCCAGATGTATGAGGCCCACTTGGAGCACCTGGCCGAAGTGTTCGCGTCCCTTGCCAAGTATGGGATGAAGCTGAAACCCTCCAAGTGCCACCTACTGAAGCCCAAGGTGCAGTACCTCGGACACGTGGTGAGTGCAGAAGGTGTCGTTCCAGACCCTGACAAGATTACTGCCATTCAGGACTGGCCGAGGCCAACCACCGTGAGGGAGGTGAGGCAATTCCTGGGCCTGGTTGGCTACTATCGCTGCTTCATTAATGGGTACACGAAAATGGTTGCGCCCATGCAAAACCTCCTCGTGGGACAGACCAAGGGCGGCAGAGCTCTAGGATCCCCGTTAGTGTGGGAGGAAAGGCATGAAGAATCCTTCCGCCAGCTGAAGACCGCCTTGACCGGGGAGGAAATCCTGGCCTACCCTGACTACAGCCTTCCGTTCGTCCTCTACACCGATGCCAGCAATGTGGGTTTGGGGGCAGTTCTGTCCCAGGTCCAAGACGGGAGAGAAAAGGTGATCGCCTACGCCAGCAGAAAACTCCGGCCCACAGAAAGGAACCCTGAGAACTAAAGCTCCTTCAAACTCGAGTTCCTGGCCCTGGTGTGGGCAATCACTGAGCGGTTTCGCCATTACCTGGCAGCAGCCAAATTTACTGCTTATACGGACAACAACCCGTTGACCCATCTGGACACGGCCAAGCTGGGTGCATTGGAGCAGCGGTGGGTGGCCAGGCTGTCTAACTATGACTTCACGATCAAGTACCGGGCTGGCTGCAAGAACACCAACGCGGACGCGTTGTCCCGGATACCCCACCTTTCAGATGGGGGATCGGAAGACGATGACCTTGAAGAAATTGAGCTACCCGCATTCCACCGGCCGCTTGGGGAGAAGCTACATGTCAAGCAGCAACAGGTGAGCCTGGACCCGCTACCCAGTCAGGGATGGCAAGAAGCCCAAGACCAAGCGCCTGCTGTCCAGCTTTTTAAATCTATGATCAAGCAAGGCTCTGCTGGGATGGATCCCGCCGCTCCTCCTGAGGCACAACGGCTGTGGAAGGAGCGAACCCGGCTGCACCTGTGCCAGGGGAAACTGTACCGGGAACTGATCAACCCGAAGACTCATAAGAAGGTTCGACAGCTGGTGGTCCCTTAGGCTAACGTGCCCACAGTTCTGCAAGCTTACAATGACGGTGCCGGGCACTTTGGGTGGAAGAAGCTGGAGATGCTGTTGAGGGAGCGGTCAATTGGAGTGGGATGCGAGAGTTGGTAGAGGCTTGGTGCCGAGAGTGTGGTGCCTGTACACTGAGAAGAAGGGATGAAGCCAGCCAGAAAGCCCTTCTACGACCAATCGTTACCCATCAACCGCTGGAGCTGGTTGCCCTGGACCACGTCAAGCTTGCCCCCAGCCGAAGCGGGTACACTTATGCCCTGACCATCATGGACCACTATTCAAGATTCATAGTGGTTGTCCCAGTCAAGGATCTGACCAGCCGTACTGCCGCTAGAGCATCCCAGGCCTACTTTTGCCGGCCACACGCGTACCCGGAGAGGGTGCTTACCGATCAGGGCCCAGCTTTTGAAGCAGAGGTGTTCCAGGAGTTCTGCCAGCTGTGCAGCTGCAAGAAAATCCGGACCACACTATACCATGCCCAGAACAATGGCATGTGTGAGAAGATGAACCATCTGGTCCTGGACCTCCTGAAGACGCTCCCGCTGGAAGAACGGAATCTGTGGCCAGAAAAGCTGCCTGACCTGGTTGACATGTATAATAATATTCCCAGTAGCTCTACCAAGTGCACACCAGCGTATCTGATGAGGGCCCGACCAGGCCGGCTGCCGGTGGACCTGGAAATGGACTTGGAAGCTCCAGAGGCCCTGCCTTCAACTGCTGACTGGGACGCTCGGAGGAGAGCGCAGTACCGACAGGTCCAGGAGTACATGGAAGAGAACCTGGGTCGGAGACGGGAGCAGCAAGAACAGTACTTCAACAGGCGGGCTCCAGCTGGTCCTTTTGAGCCTGGGGATGTTGTGCTAAAACGGAAAAGAAGAACCCATAAGCTGGATGACCAATGGGAGAAGATTCCATATGTCATACAACCCACTGACTGGGAGAATGAGAAGGCTTACCAGATTAGTCGTGACCAGGGGAAGACTTCGGCCACGGTTTCCCGAGAACACTTGAAGAGGTTCCCACCTCCATTGAAGGTGGCAGCTGAAGCACCAGCCCCCAGACCAACCGGGGAGAAAGAAAAAGAGGTGATCCACACAATGATGGGTGATTTCCCAGCAGACTGGCCTACGCAGAACGGCGCGGTGATTATTCCGGTGATAATGTTCCCACAACCCGTGGAGGAAAAGGAGACAGAAGTAACCGCCAATGAGCCAGTGCCCAGTGATGCACCTGTACCTAGTCCCCCTGGGTCTCCGCCTGCCCCACACGATATACAGGAAGAGGAACCGGTTGTCTCCTCTGTCCCCTTACCTGTTGCCACTGACATTGGGCCCTGAAGGTCCACACGCTCCAACCTAGGTAGGCCCCCGCTTAGGTATAGGGAAACTGACAGTTAGGGGTGCAATATGATGACTGTGTAAATACGTGAATGGATCAGAACTGTTGTTGTTGTTACCGTTATGAATGAATCAGCCGACTACCTCACCTGATTTACCATCCGAAGAACCGTCCCCGTTGGGACTGGAGTTGTCCCTGTTGTTTTGCCCCCACCGTTGCATAAGGAACTCCTTATGGACAAGCCCGAGAAATTGCAGGGCACCCATGGACTTGTGGGCATGTAAATAATTGACGGGCAGTGTTATACCGTTGCCGCCTCCAGAGAGGCAGATTTGGAGGATGGGTGTGGAGGAAAGTGATGGCCCAGGCCCGCCACCACCGGAACCGGTGGCGATCCTCCGGGGGTCAGGGGTCCCCCATGGACGTGGGGTCCCCTGAAGTGACAACTGGGTGCGAGATACCGTACCCGTTCCCGCTCGGGCAACCTGAACCTGGAATGGGGTCAAGGGGTGCTGCCCACTTCTTAGGGGCAGCATCAGGACTAGGTTGCTTGGGTGGGAGAGCGGAAGACATCCGTCCGTCCGTACGTCTGTTTTAAATGTGCAACGTTTTAAGTGTCCTAACAAATATAATTATGTAAAATGTTTTACCGTTTAATATGCATTTATCTCTTTACAGTTTACAAAACAAAATAAAACCGGTGATGGACGAGCAGCCCGCGGACGGTCTGCATTTTACCAAGGGGAATGTGGCGCCCTGGACTAGCCAGGTCATCACAGATAAGTCACCAACACACCCCACACTCCCTAGGCAGTCCCATTAGCCACACAAAAATCCTTGTTGTCTCCCTCCAGGGGCTGATGTCCACACCAGGTGGGGTGGAGCCAAGCGGTTGGCCCCACCCACTGAGGAGTTCACAGTCCTGGAGGCAGGAAACAGTAGTCAGACAAGTGTAGTCAGTGCAAGTGTGCAGAGCTACTGCAGGTGACCGGGTTGGAGCCCGGGCACGTCCAGCAAGGTTGGCAGACGGTGGTGGCCGTCTGCAGGAGAGGTGGAGCAACGCAACACCATAGGACCAGGGTCGGGCGGTGGCCCACCGGTACCGAACCGTGAAGCAAAGAGAAGCCAGCACACAGAGGCAGGGCCATCGGTCCCCGACTAGGCTTGGAGTCGCCGCAAATTAGTCAAAAACCGAAAGTGACTGGAACCCCAGGGGTCCCCTAACTACCCTAGTCCCGATAGAAGGCAACCGTCCACACCGTGAGGATAGTGAGCTACCACCTCCGGCTCCAGATCCAAGGGCCAGCGCCTGCGGGCAAACGGGCTCCCGTGGCGTCCATAGCCAGGGAGCGGACCACCGCTGGGAACTCAGCGAGGGTTGAACAGACACCAGGGTGCAGGGAAAGACAGCCGCCATCAACTGTCCGGGGAGAGTAAGACTGCAGCCATCTGCGGGACTCGTCCATCCAGCCGTTTGGTTTACAGGAACTTTGCCTGTTTTCTTAGTGGTACACCTGCACCATCCGGCACCGCGCCGCGCAACCCCCTGCGACCCTGCACCGCATCCATCCTGCCTCCCTGTCACCACACCAGACCCCGGGACCACCAACCCCTACCCATGGAGGGGGAACCTGACATCTCTGCTGCTTCCCACCAACGCTCCCGGAATCCCCGTTACCAGCAGCGGTGGTGCATACCTTCACCACACACTGTGGGTGGCGTCACGGACTATATTCCCCAAACAAACCTCCCCTTTCACTCACAGGCGAGGAGCGCCGCTCGAGTCCCCGGATCCGGCCCACCGCTCGAGCCACCGAGCAGCAGCAGCAGCGCCGGACCCGAGCGTGAGGGAGCGCAGCGCCCCGCCGCCCGTGACAGTGGGACACTACACCATTTTTTTTTAACACCACTACAGGGACACTCACAGTGTCTGTGATTCCAAGCAATCAGACACGCTGTCACACAAGGTGGGGGCACGGTCTGACTGCAACCAATCACAGATGCAAAGACTGATGGTGGGCGAGTGAAGCAGTGATATGTATGAGGGTAATGAGCAGAAGTAGTGTTACAGCCACGCGGATACAGGTAAGTATAACGCTCCTGCTCTAATCCCCCTAGCCCTTTCTACCACCGCTTTCAAGTGCATGATTCGGGTCCTAATAGACTTATAAGGAGATTGGCGTCTAGCTAAATATATCCAAAATGAATTCCGGGTCCTCACTATTTTGATTTTTTTAAAAAATCAATCTAGTTGGACCTGCCGATTCTGGATATCTGCGGCTTCGCCCATCACTAGTTATAAGTGCAAACTAAATAATGAATAAATCCTAAACGTGAAAGTCACTATTAGATACATTTTTCTGCAGAAAAAATAGGCAAGGATGATGATGTACCGGGCCAATGTGTTCAACTTTTGTCCTTGAAACAACGTCTGGAGAAGAATTGTGTGACTCTAATCACCATTCAAGGAAAACTGTAAATAAATTGTGTTTATGGTTTGCAGGATGTAAAATTACTATTACTACATGAGAGAATTGATTAAGCCAAAATAAATGATTACAAAACTAATGACCGCTGCGTCCGTTATTCTCTGGTGCTTTATCCTTTACTCCAGGCAAAATGGTTATAAAAGCTGTATTGAGAATCAAACTGCAGGAAAGGAAAAATCAAATGCAAAATACACGGTGAGGATCATTTATTTTCCATCATTATCCATCATTGCCCAGCCATACTGTATATGCAATTGCTATGTATGCTTTAGGTAGGTCTAAGGTTTATTTCACTGCTGCCGATTTACATACACAGCTCTGGCAAAAATTAAGAAACCACTGCAAAATTTTCAGTTTCACCATTTCTCGTTTTCAGAAAATAAATACAAAATTTATTGCTTGGAAATTTGGAGACGTCAGTAGTTTATAGAATAAAAGAAAAAATGACATTTTAATCAAAAATATAAAGAGAAAAATCAGAAAAACTGACAATTTGGAAGTGGTCTCTTAATTTTTGCCAGAGCTGTATGTCACGTCCACATTGGAAGGTATGAGGTTTCCTACACATGCCCCACATACTAAGGTAAGGTGACAGAAATGCGTCAGTTTTTTAACCTGTTAGGCTACTTTCACACCTCCGGTTTTAGCACTGCGGCTCAATCCGGCTGTGAAAACTATGCAACGGATGCGGCGAAAACACCGCATCCTTTGCATACGTTTTTACATGCGGCCCGTCCGTTTTTTTCCGGTTGCGGCATGCTACTGAGCATGTGCAGTGGAAAAAACCGCATGCGGCGACCGGATGCGTTTTTTTCCGCATCGCGCCGCATCCGGCCTCCATAGGTATGCATTGAAAAATGCGCCGCAGCGGCCGGATGCGGCGCGATGCGGTGTTTTTTGCCGGAGCAAAAAACGTTGCAGGGAACGTTCGATCCGGCCGCGGCATCGGCTAAATCTGCCGCATGCGGCAAAAACCGGACCGAACGCAAGCCCCTGCGGCACAATACGGCACTAATGTAAGTCTATGCAAAAAAAACCGCAACCGGCGTTACAAAAGCCGGTTGCGGTTTTTCTGCAGAACGCCGTATTGTGCCGCAGAGCAAAAATCCGGATGTGTGAAAGTACCCTAAGTCATTTTAAGTCATAGCACCACCGGCAATATCCTCTCCTGGCTCGTCAGTATCGGCAGGCGTGGTGAGCTTCGTTTTTTCCTTTTCTACTATATTCAATATTATATACAGTCGTAGCTGAAAGTGTTGGCCCCTTGTAATTGTTCCACAAAATTAAATATTTCTCCAAGAAAATTATTACATTACATTTTGTTACACACGTTTATTCCCTTTGTGTATTGGAACAACATAAAAAAGAGTGAAAACTATGTAAATTGGAGATAATTTCACACAAAACCCCAAAAATAAGCCGTAAAAAAATATTGTCTCTATCTACTTAATATTTGGTTGTCGACCTTTAATAGTAAGTAAAAGCAATCACTTCCTATCACCGTCCACAAGCTTCTTGCTCCTCTCATCCTGAAATTTTGAGCTCTTCTTTATAAACTGCTCCAGGTCTCTCATATTTGAAGGCGTCTTCTCCTAATAGCAATTTTAAGATCTCTCCACAGGTGTCAATAGGTTTAGATCCAGACTCATTGCTGTCACTTCATAACTCTCCAGCGCTTTGTTTCCATCCATTTCTGGGGCTTCTTGAAGTGTTTGGGATCATTGTCCTGCTGGAAGACCCATGACCTAGGACGCACTCTCAGCTTTCTGCACCCAAAATCCTTTGGTAATATTCAGATTTCATAATGTCTTGCACACAGTCAAGGCCCCCAGTGCCAGAGGCAGAAAAACAACCCCAAAACATCTCTGACCTCCACCATATGTGACAGTAGGTGCTGTTTTCTTATTTTTCTAGTCCTTATTTCATTTTCAGTAACAGTAAAATGATGCCCTTTACTAAAAATCTCTATCTCGGTTTCATCTGTCTACAAGACACTGTCTCTCTGTCAGTAGTGGGTTTCTCCTGGGTTTCCTTCATAGTGTTTCATTTCAGTCATATTTGGATGAATACTTTTTGCTGACACTGATGCCACTGAGCCTTCTGAGTGGCTTGAATTTTTTAGGAACTTGATTGGGGCTTATTTAGCACCCAAATCATCCTGTGATTCAAAATTTCTTCAATTTTTCTATGCTGTCCACATCAAGGGAGATTAGCTACAGTGCCTTGGGTTGTAAACTTCTTCATTATTTTGCACACTGTAAACAAACTTAAGATTGTTGATATTTTTCAACAATATTGGTTCTAAAGTTCTAAGACAGTTTATTTCTAACCTTTCTGTTCTCCATGCTTAGTGGGGCACACAAAGACACAATACAAAAGCTGAGTCAACCTCTCCCCTTTTTATATGGTTTCAGGTGTGATTTTCATATTGCCCACACCTGCTACTTGCAACAGGCGAGTTTGAATGAGCATCACATCATTTACCTACAATTTTGTTTCTCAGATCTACTGACAGTTCTCTTCTTCTCCTTTTGTTCTTCATGCTTAGTGTGGCACACATAGACACACAATACAAAGATTGTGTCAACTTCTCCACTTTTTATCTGGTTTCAGGTGTGATTTTCATATTGCCCACATGTGTTCCTTGCCACAGGTGAGTATCACATGCTGGAAACAAAGTTGTTTAAACACAATTTTGGAAATGTGCCAACAATTTGGACCTGCTCATTTTGTTGGTTTGCATAAATGTTTTTGGGTTGTATCTATACACACAATTGAAATAAGCATGTGTATAACAAAACTTGTGTGAAGAATGCAAACATTTTCTCAGAGAAATACTTTCTTTTTTGCAAGGATGTCCACACTTTCTGCCAAGACTGTATGTCAACGTAATGTTCATGTGTAAATTGGACCAAAGTAAAATAGATTAGAAACCCAGAAAGAAAGGAGTCTTTAGATTTTATAAATAATAAAAATAACTGATATAATTTATCAATTAAAAATGGGAAAAAAATTTACTTTTTAAAAAAAATTCACATATTTTTATAACAGCTTGAACATTCCGAGATTGCTATAATTATTTTGTGGTTTTTTTCATTGCTCTATAGATACAATCTGCTTACAAGAGACAATCCAATGTTCTTTTGATCACAAAAGGTATATAACACGGGTGAAAAGTTTGGCGCCATCTGTAGTAAACTGTGATACATCGTCCTCTACAGGTGAGTCTCAATTTGACATCATGAACCAATATTTTTCCAGCACTTCCATGCACTTTCCAGCACTTCCACTTAGCATGTGAATTGATATGCAAATGAGGCTGAAGAGCTACAGTAGATCTGAAGCCTTTGTCACTCTAGCTCTATTTCCCACCTAGTGCTGCCTCTTCCTACTTGACTAACAGCTCCTTTGTCTGGAGTCACACAACATAGAGGCTGTCAGTCAAGCAAGAGGAGGTGGAGCTGGGCAGGGAATAGAGCTGGAGTGACAGAAGCTTAGGAACTACAAATAGCTCTTCAACCTCTATTGCTGAGATAAATAGTTTGGGGTGTGATTTCCTGCTGACAGATTCCATTTAATCCTTTGTTTCAGTTCCACTCACAGTCCCCAACTCTTTGTCCTGGCAATATTAAATTTTTGTAAAATTCATATGTAATGATCTAAAAAAAAAGAAAAAAATATTAAACTAGTTAAAAGGGTTTCATTTGAACTAAGATGCAGTTCTTGGCATCGGACTCTTCTCAGTGAGCTGAGCCAATGCTGTTCAAGTTCTATTCATCTGGATTCTCTGGTAAAAATTGGTAAAAATTGCTAATTGCAGGAGGTGACCAGGGATATATTGACGACCTGTCCATATCATAAGTCTTCACAACCGCTTTTGGCTCAGACTTCTGATCACTACTTGGACAATATTTTTGAATAACCTTTTCTTTGCTTGTTTAAAGTTTAATCACAATTTCACAATACTTTTGTTACAAGTAAAATATATCTTTGTACCGTGTTAGCCAGTACAGATAAAAAAAATTGTTTAAAAGAATACTTTTGATAAGTCATAGACCGATCAGGAAAATGACATGATCTACAGTGAAGGCAATAATTATTTGATCCCTGGCTAATTTTGTAAGTTTGCCCACTGACAAGAAAATCAACAGTCTATCATTTTAAGGGTAGGTTAATTTTAATAGTGAGAGATAGAATATTCAAAATAAAATCCAGAAAACCACATTGTATAAATTACGTTTATTTGCATTTTGGCTCCCTCAGTCGCTCCTAATCACCTCGTTACCTGCATTACAATGTCAACTGTATAAATGACTCCTGTCCACAGACTCCAGTTATCAGTCAGACTCTAACCTCTACAACATGGGCGACCAAAGAGCTTTGTATGGATGTCAGGGACAAGATCACAGACCTGCACAAGGCTGGAATGGGCTACAAAACCATAAGTAAGACGCTGGGTGAGAAGAAGACAACTGTTGGTGCAATAGTAAGAAAATGGAAGAAATACAAAATGAGTGTCAACTGACATCAATCAGGGGCACCTTACAAAATCTCACCTCTTAGGGTGTCCAGGATCATGAGAAGGTGAGAGATCACCCTAAAACTACAAGGGGGAAACTTGTTAATAATCTCAAGGTAGCTGAGACCACTGCACCAAGAAAACCATTAGTAGCACATTACGCCATGGCTTAAAATCCTGCAGTGTCAGCAAAGTCCCATTACTCAAGAAGGCACATGTGCAGCCGGCCTGTCTGAAGTTTGCCAATGAACACCTGAATGATTCTGAGAGTGATTGGGAAAAGTTACTTTGGTTGGTCAGATGAGACAAAAATTGACCTTTTTGGCCTTAAATCCACTTGCTGTGTTTGGAGGAAGTGAAATGCTGCCTATGACCCAAAGAACACTGTCCCCACTGTCAAGCATGGAGGTGGAAATGTTATGTTTTGGGAGAGTTTCTCTGCTAAGGGCACAGGACTACTTCACTACATGAATGGGACAATGGATGGAAGCCATGTACCATAAAATCGTGAGTGACAACCTCTTTCCCTCCGCCAGGACATTAAAAATGGGTCGTGGTTGGGTCTTCCAGCACGACAATGACCCAAAACATACAGCCAAGGCAACAAAGGAGTGACTCAAAAAGGAGCACATTAAGGTCATGGGGTGGCTTAGCCAGTCTCCAGACCTTAACTTATGGAGGGAGCTAAAGCTCCGAGTTGCCAAGCAACAGCCTCAAAATCTTAATGATATAGAGATAATCTGCAAAGACAAGTGAAGCAAAATTCCTTCTGACTTGTGCGCAAACCTCATCATCAACTACAAAAAAAGTCTAACTGCTGTGTTGCCAACAAGGGAACAACACCAATTATTAAGTCTTGCTTGCCAGAGGAATCAAATACTTATTTCTCTCTGCAAAATGTAAATAAATTTATAGAACTTATACAATGTGATTGTCTGGATTTTATTTTGGATATTCTAGCAATGTTAAAATTAACCTACTTTTAAAATTATAGACTGTTCATGTCTTTGTCAGTGGGAAACTTACAAAATCAGCAAGAGATCAAATAATTATTTCCTTCACTGTAAGCCTCAAGATGGGAGTCTAAACTAACACTCAGAAGATCTGTGTCTGACTTCAGTTGTAGAGTAGAAAAGCATTTTAGCAATTGATGGGGTCTCTCCTGACCCCTAATAATCAAAGCTTAGGACATATCTCTAAAATTTGATAAAAGTTTTGTGAAGTACAATAAGATATCAAACTTTGTCATAAACAATTATGAATTTGAAAAGGGATAGGTATAGAAGACTAATTGTGAAAAGGACACATTGTATTGAATGGGGCGAATGCACAAAAGGGGAAATGAAAGTCTGTCCATGAAAGGTTTTCTGCTAAACTTCATTGGTACATGTGAAATAATTACATGAATAATATAAAATCAGCTGCTTGACCAATATAAAGTACATTAATAAGTTATCACAGAAAATATCTTGTCTTCTTTTTTTTTATCTTCAGAACATTGATTCAAATTTCCAATAACAAAGAGTCTTCCACGTTTTGCAGGATAAAAACAAAATGTGACCTTGATTATGGAACTTGGAAATCAGACCCTGGTTACAGAATTTATCCTGATCGGATTTTCTCAGAATTTCCAGATTTGTATTTCCCTTTTTATTTTGTTCTTTATCGTTTACATATTGACCATGTTCGGGAACGGATTCATGATCTTCACGGTGATCGTCAGTCCTCAGTTACACACTCCGATGTATTATTTCCTCTGTAACTTGTCTTTCCTTGATGTGTTTTATTCCACAAATGCTCTTCCAAGACTCCTCCATGATCTTCTATCAAAGAATCGAAACATTTCTATCCCTATGTGTTTGACACAAATGAGCGTCGGCCTTATGCTAGGAGGATTTGAGTTAATATTATTGGCGGCGATGGCCTATGACCGGTATATCGCTATATGCTATCCCTTACATTATACCACCATTATGAGTTGGAAGGTTTGCAGGAATATCACTATCAGTGTATTTTTCGGTAACATATTTATTGTATCGTTCCCCACCATATTGCAGCCTCTTGTTTTCTGTAAAGAAAATCAGCTCAATCATTTTTACTGTGAGGCTTTGTTGATTCTCGAGATGGCGTGTAATGACATCTTAATTTATAAGTTATCTATTATTGTTTTTGGAACTTTCACCCTATTGTCACCTCCTGTTTTCATTGTTGTCACTTATATTTTTATCCTCATTTCTATATTAAAAATTCGATCCTCACAGGGGAGATCTAAAGCCTTCTCCACCTGCGCTTCCCACCTTACATTGGTGGTCCTGTTTTATGGGACCCTTATGACCACATACATGGGGCAGACGAAAACTTTCTCTCCTTATCTGAAATATATTTCTCTAATTTATATAGTTGTAACACCCCTTCTAAATCCTTTGATCTACAGCTTGAGGAATAATGAAGTGAAAGGAGCCTTTGCCAAAACACTGACCAGATGCCTAATATCACAAGATCTCCGGCTACATGAAATGGGCTGAACATGTTTTCTGTGAATTAAATATCAAAGGGTTTTCCATGATATTTCAAAAATTTTCCAAGGCCACCAATGATATTGAAACAAATAAATAAGTTCTAACTATCTCATCTTTAATACTCCCAGTCCATAGCAGGACCCCACATCTACATCATGAATTAAGCTGGAGGTGTGTGTCCGTTACTGATCCAGCCCAGGCCCATCCATCTGTTCTGTCAGAAGTTGCTGTCATCTCAAAAGTCCTATATGAAAAAGCAACAAAAAAGATGAATAAATATCATTACTTACAGCAAAGATGGCGCTGCAGCTGTACATTACCTAGGCCAAAAACGTCTACTCTAACAGAATACAGCTAAGCCCTCACTAGGTGGAGGCATCAAAGGTGCAGGAGGAGCAAATCACACACACACCTCCAAACATGGAGGGGGCGATTGCTGGATGGTAAAACTGCACACTGATGGCTTGCATAGAGCGCTGTTCACTCTTGCAGATGCAGTCACAAGCGTGCAGCGATGCCCATACTATTAGATCAGGCAAGCTGCCAAGCCGTACTCCATCTGTGCATCATGCAGGGACAGGAACTCTAATATGCAAAGCCTAACAAAAAGGGGCCTGGCTGTATCCTGTACAAAAAAATGAGGTTTTTAGTTGGTATTGTGGCCATCTCAAAAGTCTATAAAACTTGTGAACAATCTGTCTTCTCATAATTTTTTGCAAAGTCTTAATGTTTCCCCTTCTGTGTTTTGCTCAGTGGTGTTCGGATTTAACCTCCTCACTTTGGCCATCTCTCTGAGCACTGAACACCTTGTACTTCTATGTCTTGCTCAATGTTGGTCGAGTTAAGCCTCCTCACTTTGGCCATGTCTCTGTGTCTGTGTCTTGCTCAGTGGTGTTCGGACATAACCACTTCACTTCAGCTGTATCTCTTAGTAGAGATGAGCTAACCCCCCCGCGGGTCGATTCACCAAACTGAACATGGGCTGTGTTCGCGAACCTTTATGAAACCTAACTTCAAAACTTTAGTGAACCTTTCCAAACCCCATTTGATTCAATGGGAGGCCAAATGTAAGGCACAGAAAACACCTTTGGGGGGGGTAAAAAAGCTTCCAAAACAGCAAAAATACATTTTACAGTCCAGCACTACGGTTTTGGCATAGCCATTAGCTTCCTAGGCTACTGACAGAAGATATATACAGGTGGATGAGAAACAGGTGTAAGGCTGGTGCTCCCATACCCCTGCCAGTATAGACAAGACACAACTTGAAGACCTATGTAGTAGTCTGGACTTTCAAAATCCTTCCAGGAACATGGGAACACAGAGTTACAATACCATCAATGTCCCCCCTCCCCATAGGGCTTTAAAACACCAGGGAGTTACGGTCATGCAACACAGGCTGTTGCCCATTCTTTAAAAAAAACAATCAAGACATGCATTAGTGGGCCAGTGGGAGGCGTAGGCCTCTGTTTCCAACAACACTGGCAGTAACCTCTCCACAAAATTTGGAGACACATCTTTTAGTCTCTGATGGTAATGTACTGCTGTTTTGGAAGGCAATTGACCCTGCCCCATAAGGAATTACCCCCTCCCCATAGGGTTTTAAAACACCAGGGAGTTACGGTGCATACAACACAGGCTGTGGGACGGTCTTTTTTTTATTTTAAATCAAGACATGCATTATTGGGCATGTGGCAGGCGTAGAGCTCTATTTCCAACAACACTTGCAGCCAGTAACCTCTACACAACAATTGGAGATACATATTTTAGTCTCTGCCTTCCAAAACAGCAGTACATTACCATCAAATGCCCCAGCCCCAAAGTGCTTGAAAACAGCATAGTTACGATCCATAAAATACAGTCTGTGGGCCAGTATTTTTTTTTTTAAAACAGTGGAGACATGCATTACACTATTGAGCACTAATGAAGAATTTTGTGTAAAGAGCACAGATTTTTGGTAGTCCTAAATTCTTGGCGAAATCCCATTAATGACAACTCTGAGTGGGACACCCACCTGTTGTGAATGTCATCCAAGTGGGTGCTGGCGTGGAGCTCCCTCTGGTGGCCAGGAATGGTAATAAGCTGAGTCTGAATCTGTGACTCAAACAGGTGATGGAATTAACACTAGAAGTCCCTGAGAGGGGTCATTTAACATTTCTACCTTTGGAACCCATGGAGCTCGAAATTTCTGGGACTTCTAGTGTTAATTAGGAATCCAGAAACTCCTATTGCAGATCAGCCTAGTGTATTTGGGAGAGCAGTTTCTGCCAGTGCTAAGCGTTTCCTGCTGCTTCTGTTGATGGTTGGGAGTTTTCCCTTAAGTTTTGTCCTATTTATTCTGTGCCTGAATTTACTCCAGATAAGTGTACTAGTTTATGTGCTTAATTGCTGGAATTGCACTTTAGGGTGTTTCTGCTTATTCCGTTTGCTTCTGTGTTTGGTTTTTTGTATGTGAGAATCTGTCTCTCTGCATTTGTGAGCAGGGCAGTTCCTCCAGCAAGAAAAGAAGCTTGCTCCCTGTTAATGTTTGGATTATTTTCACTTTAGAATATTGTTTGTTCTGTGATTTTGTTTTTTCCCATTATGTCTGCATTCCCAGTTAAAGTGTCTGGCACAAGAGTACCTGATATAGCAGGGGAAGACCATGTAGTCTTAGTATTTTTTTTCTATCAGGAATTTGGTATTTTTGCAGGATTTTTTACTAGAAAAAGCAGTGGGATGTTCCTAACACACCTAAACACCTCATCACTGCCGGACAAACTTGCTACACCTCAAAGATAGAAATGAGGAATCCTAACTTGCCTCGGAGCAGTCCCGAAGGAATAGCAAGCCCCCAACATGCAACGACGGTGATGTAAGAAAACACAATACACAGATAAAAAATATAGATTAGCAAAGGTTAGGCCCAACTTACTAGATACAACAGGACAGACAGATAACTCATTGATCAGCTACAGTGAACTTGGGGTTCTTCTTTACCTCTCTCACAAAAGCTCTTCTCCCATGATAGCTCAGTTCGGCTGGACGACCAGGTCTAGGAAGAGTTCTGATGGTCCAAAACCTCTACCATTTAAGGATTATGGAGACCACGGTGCTGTTAGGAACCTTGAGTTCTGCAGAAATTCTTTTGTAACCTTGGCCAGATCTGTACCTTGCCAAAATTCTGTCTCTGAGCTCCTTGGGTAATTCCTTTGACCTCATGATTCTCATTTGGTCTGACATGCACTGTGAGGTCTCATATAGACAGGTGTGAGCCTTTCCAAATCAATTCCTATCAGTTTAATTAAACACAGCTGGACTCCAATGAAGGAGAAGAACCGTCTCAAGGAGGATCACAAGGAAATGAGCATGGACAGCATGTGACAAATATGAGTAATATGAGTGTCTGAGCAAAGGGTCTGAATACTTATGACCATGTGATATCTAAGTTTTTCTTGTTTAATAAATTTGCAAAAATTACTACGTTTCTTTTTTTTCTGTCAAGATGGTGTGCAAAGTGTACATTAATGAGAAAAAAATAAACTTTTTTGAATTTACCAAATGGCGGCAATGAAACAAATAGTGAAAAATTTAAAGGTGTCTAAATAATTTCCGTGCCCACCGTATAGACAGAGATAAACCTATAGACTCATATACACTGACATACATAGATACACATCATACACGCACACACAGACACATTAGAGATATTATTAATATGGGGAAGCCGGCAACAGCCTCACTCACCTCCCCCGCTTGTCTCCTGTCCAGCTTCTCCCAGGCATGTGGCTGTGCCGCGCTGATTGGTGGCCATCACTAACAGATATGGTCCCACATAGAGCACACTGACACTGCTGTATATACATCAAAGGATGGGCTGGGGACTACAGTAAAAAATTGACAGGAGGGGCTTGTGGCATAGACATTACTGGGGGGCATATATGTTACTGAGGTGTATACATATTACTGGGGGCATAGATGTTACTGGGGTAGCATACAACTCTGTGGGGCATACACATTACTGGAGTGGGTGGTATAAAGCTTTGTGGAGCCACACATACGGCTCTGGGATGTCAGCACATGCAGCTCTGGGGTGGCAGCGCATACGGTTTTGGGGTGGTAGTGCATACGGCTCTGGGGTGGTAGCACATGTGGCTCTGGGGTGGCAGCCCATACGGCTGTCGGGTGGCAAAACATATGACTCTGGGGGTCCCATTCAGCTCAAGAGGGGGCACCTACTGCTCTGTGAGGACCCATAAAGCTCGAGAGTGGGGGCCCATACAGATCAGGGGGTAGAAACTACAGCTCAGATGGAGGGGGGCCCCATACAGATCAGGGGTGATGCATACAGCTCAGGTGGAGGGGGCCCCATACAGATCGGAAAGTGGAACATAGAGCTCAGGTGGAGGGGGACCCCATACAGTCCAGGCAGGGGGTGGAACATACAGCTCAGATGGATGGGGCCCCATACAAATCAGGGTTGTGGAAGATACAGCTCAGGTGGAGGGGAGCCCCATACAGATCCGGGGGGTGGAACATTCAGCTCAGATGGGGGCTTCACACAGATCGGGGGTGGAACATACAGCTCAGGTGGAGGGGGGCCCTATACAGATCGGGGTAGGGGGGTGGAACATACAGCTCAGGTGGAGGGGGGGCCATACGCTGTGGTCAGTGTGCTGGCTGGAGCTGCACTGTGGCTCTTTTTCATCTGTGGGACTGGAGCACAATGCACGATAGCTCCACCCAGAGATGAACTGCAATGCAGGAGGAGCACGGAGCATTCAGCAGTGAATGCTGTGTGCCATTTTTAATTAAAGGGATGGCAACTGCACTATCCAGGATCCTGGATAATGCGGCTGCCAGCCCAAGCACTACAGTCACCGGAACTCAGCCTAGGGCCCGCAGGACTGAAGACGGTGAGTAGGCCCTCCCAGCTGTCCAGGGCCCCGGCATTTGCCCATGTGTGTCGGGTGCTGATGCCGTCCCTACATGTAGTAGTCATGTTTTATGAATTTTTGACTCTACTGAGTCATTTTTCAATGTTGGCAAATAATGGAGCAAATCTGGAGGTGGATGACACAAAGGTTTAGGTGCTCCCATATCCATGCCACTACACACAAGACCCAATTTGGAGACCCATGTTGGAGCCTCCAGATTCAAAAACATTTAAGGCAGCCAGCAGAGCAGTATAATAGCATCAATTGCCCCTCCCCATATGGCCTTAAAACCCCATGGAGTTAGGTCCAGCAAACACATAGGCTGTGGTTCGGGACTTTTTATTTCAAATCAAGACATGTATTAGTGGGCCAGTGGCAGGCCAGAACACCGACTGTAACCTCTGCCCAACAATCGGAGACACATCTTTTAGTCTCTTGCTTCCAACATAGTAGTAAACTACCATTAATTGCACCAGCCAAATAGGGAAAGGCCCCTACCCATAGGCCTTTAAAACACCAGGGAGTTACGGTCCATGCAAAGGTTGTGGGCCGGCATTTTAATTGAAAAAAGGGATCACATACCAACCGTGTCTTCTGCAGCATCTTGCAAATAATTCTGTCCTAGAATTTGCTGTACAACCAGGTTAATCCATGCAGTACATATGTGATGTTGCCCACACGTTGTGTCACTCGGCCGTAGTGCCGCCACTAGGTTTTCAGCCTAATTGCACTTGGCCTTCCCAATCTCCAGGTGGAGTAGAGCCATTTATCAACTCACTCACCCAAGTACCGAGCTATGGAAAAAGAACACCAGCAGTACCTTCTCCACAACATTTGGACACCCATTTTCTATTTTTTGCCTTTAAAAGCAACAGTCCAGTACCATCAATTGCCCCCTCCCCATAGGGATTTCAAACACCAGGGAGTTAAAGTCCACCAAACACATGGGTATTTTTTTTGGGGGGGGGGGAAGATATGCTGACACAGTAGACCATTCCCTCCTACTACAGATTCTCCCATCTCTGGGCATTACAGACTTGGCCCTATCTTGGATCTCCTCATACCTAACCGACTGAACTTTCAGCGTCTCCCATTCTCACACCACTTCCTCATCTCGCCCCCTATCTGTCGGGGTCCCCTAAGGCTCAGTTCTTGGACCCCTGCTGTTCTCCATCTACACCTTCGGCCTGGGACAGCTCATAGAGTCCCACAGCTTCCAGTATCATCTATGCTGATGACACACAGATCTACCTCTCTGGACCTGACATTACCTCTCTACTAACCAGAATCCCACAATGTCTGTCTGCTATTTCATCCTTCTTCTCTGTGCGATTCCTAAAGCTTAACATGGACAAAACAGAGTTCATTGTCTTTCCTCCTCCTCACTGATCTCCTCCAACAAGCCTTTCCATCAAACTCGATGGTTGCTTACTCTCCCCAGTCTCACAAGCTCGTTGCCTTGGAGTGACCCTCGACTCTGCTCTATCCTTCAAGCCACACATCCAAGCCCTCTTCACCTCATGCCGATTACAACTCAAAAACATCTCCCGGATCCGTGCTTTCCTTAACCAAGAATCAGCAAAAACATTAGTGCATGCCCTCATCATCTCCCGCCTCGACTACTGCAACCTCCTGCTCTGTGGCCTACCTTCCAACACTCTTGCACCCCTCCAATCTATCCTAAACTCTGCGGCCCGCTTAATCCACCTCTCCCCTCGCTACTCCCCAGCCTCGCCACTCTGCCAATCCATTCACTGGCTTCCCATCACCCAACGACTCCAGTTCAAAACACTAACCATGACATACAAAGCCATGCACAACCTGTCTCCTCCCTACATCTGTGACATAGTCTCCCTGTACCTACCTGCACGCAACCCCAGATCCTCACAAGATCTCCTTCTCTGCTCCTCCCTTATCTCCTCTTCCCACAATCGCGTACAAGATTTCTCCCGTGCCTCCCCCATACTCTGGAACGCTCTACCTCAGCACATCAGACTCTCCACTACCGTGGAAAGCTTCAAGAGGAACCTCAAGACCCACCTCTTCCAACAAGCCTACAACCTACAATAGCCCTCAGTCCAGTAGACCACTGCGCAACCAGCTCTGTCCTCACCTATTGTACCACCACCCATTCCCTGTAGACTGTGACCCCTCGCGGGCAGGGTCCTCTCTCCTCCTGTACCAGTCTGTTATGTACTGTTAATGATTGTTGTACGTATACCCTTTCACTTGTAAAGCGCCATGGAATAAATGGCGCTATTATAATAAATAATAATAATAATATGCATTAGTGGCCCTGTGCCAGGCCAGAACACCGGCAGTAACCTCTCCGCAACATTTGGAGACCCATATTGTAGTCTTTGCCTTTCAAAAGATCAGTACACTAACATCAATTTCAACATCCCTCCCCACAGGGCTTTAAAATAACAGGCTGTGGCTCATTTTTTTTTAAACAAGACATGCATTAGTGGGCCTGTAGCAGGCCAGAACACCGGCTGCAACCTCTACCCAAATTTTAGAGCCATCATTTAGTGTCTGTCTACCCAATCAGCAGTACACAAACATCAATTCTCCAATCCCCATAGGGAATTGCCCCCTCCCCATAGGGCTTTAAAACAACAGGGAGTTACGGTCCACCAAACACAAAGGCTGTGGCCCAGTTTTTGTTTTTTTAACAATCAAGACATGCATTAGTGGACCAATGGCAGGTGTATGCCTCTATTTCCAAAAACACTGGCAGTAACCTCTCCACAACATTTGGAGACACATTTTCGAGTCTCTGACCCTCGTGTCGGTAGCATATCGGGCCGGGCTGAGGACTACAACCCTCGCCCATGACTACCTCTCCTGGCCACGTTACATATTTTCATAGTCAGCAGGATGCAGATGTAATAAGGGAAGAGAGCTATACATTTCAGGTTGTCAGCATGGATGTTCATCACACATGTAGTGATAACGTCCGGCCACTAGATGTCAGTAACACTCACTATTGGTCTAAATTTAGTAAGTGTTGAAAATCAAGCTTGAATAATTTTATATAAACCGTGATGTATATAACAGAAGAGCTGGGCAATGACAATGGAACTTTGTTGCGGGAGATGTAAAATACTTTTAATGCATCATCACTCTGTCACTTAAGCTGATGTAAGGGAGCAGTTGGGGGTTGCCACGGAGACGGAGCTGGGACTGAATGTGCGTTAGGGGAGCTCCTGAGTAGAGATGAGCGGTGTTCGAATCGAACGGTTCGCCAATTTCAAATTTGAGTTGTTTTGGGTAATGTTCGAGTCGTTCGACGAACTCAAACGATTTGCTTCACGTTCGAGTTAACGTTCAATAACGGTTCGATCACCAAAAGCGTGGCTTTTCACAGTAAGGCTATGTGCGCACATTGCATATTTACATGTGTCCTGCATCCCCAGCACAATCCCTCTCTCTTTCCTACTCACCGATCACGGGCGCCTCGCTGCACGGCTGTCAAAAGCTCCGGCGGCTTTTCCTCTGTTGAAAATGGCTGACTCTCATTATTCAATCTCGTATTCCCTGCTTTCCCCGCCCACCGGCGCCCATGATTGGTTGCAGTCAGACACGCCCCCACGCTGAGTGACAGCTGTCTCACTGCTACCAATCACAGCCGCCGGTGGGCGAGTCTATATCGTGCAGTAAAATAAATGAATAATTAAAAACAAAAAAAACCTGCGTTCCCCCCCAATTTTGATACCAGCCAAGATAAAGCCACATGGCTGGAAGCTGGTATTGTCAAGATGGGGAGCGCCACGTTATGGGGAGCCCACCACCCTAACAATATCAGCCAGTAGCCGCCTGGAATTGCCGCATCCATTAGATGCAACAGTCCCGGGACTCTACCCAGCTCATCCCGAATTGCCCTGCTGCGGTGGCAATCGGGGTATTAAGGAGTTAAATGGCAGCTTATAGTTGCCACTAAGGCTAGTTTCACACTTGCGTTGAACGGTATCCGTTGCAAATGGGTTGTGTGACGGATGCATCGGATGTGTTGCATATAGTGGCACAACGGATGCAACGGATGCTGCAAAACAACGCAATTCGTTTTGTTTTTACAGTTTTACCGTCGGCAGACTACTGTGAATGATCAGCTGATTGCTAACAGTAGTCGGCCGCAGGGTGATCAGCCGATCACTCACAGTAGCCGGCCGCCGGGTGATCAGCCGATCACTCACAGTAACCGGCTGCCGGGTGATCAGCTGATCGTTCGGTCGCCGACAATGTGTGCGGGGGGCGGGGGCGGAGTGCGAAATGGGTGGAGCCGAGCGGGGCCATGGCTGAGGACGTCAGTGCCGCGGGACTGCATCGCTGGGGGACAGGTGAGAGTGTGTGTGTGTGTTTTGTGTGTGTTGTGTGTGAGGGAGGGAGGGAGGTAGCGGAGCCGAGCGGGGAAGTGTCGGACTCCCGGCACACGTAACCAGGGTTCCTTGGTTACCCGATGTGTACCCTGGTTACGGGTGGAGGGAGCCAGAGAGAGCATGCGCAGTGAAATCCAAAGGATTCCGCTGCTCAAAAAAAATGTTACATGCTGCGTTCCTTCCGCCCGACGCAGCGTCAAAATAACGACGCTGCGTCGTCCGGCGGATGCAACGCTGACACTTGCGTTACAGTGCGTCATCCATACAAGTCTATGGAGAATAGCGCAGTGCATTAACGGACTGCGCTATTCTCCATAGTGACGGACTCCGCTAAATGCAAGTGTGAAACTAGCCTAAAGTGGGCTTGACACGCAGCGACATCGCTAACGAGATGTCCTTGGGGTGACGGAATTCGTGACGCACATCCGACCTTGTTAGCGACGTTGTTGCGTGTGAAACACAGGAACGACCGTTAACGATCAAAATTACTCACCTAATCGTTGATTGTTGACATGTTGTTCCTTTCCTGATTATCGTTGCTGTTGCAGAACGCAGTTTGTTCGTCGTTCCTGTGGAAGCACACATCGCTTTGTGTGACACCGCAGGAATGAGGAACATTACCGTACCTGTGGCCGCCCGCAATAAGGAAGGAAGGAGGTGGGTTCGGCCCGCTCATCTCCGCCCCTCCGTTTCTATTGGGCGGCTGCTGTGACGCCGCACGAACTGCCCCCTTAGAAAGGAGGCGGTTCGCTGGCCACAGCAACGTCACTAGACAGGTAAGTATGTGTGACGGGTGTAAGCAATGTTGTGCGCCACAGGCAGCGATTTCCCCTTGATGCACAACCGATGGGGGCGGAGGCTTTCACCAGCGACATCGCTAGCGATTTCGCTGTGTGTAAAGCACCCTTAAGTCCTAGGTTAATCATGGCAGGCGTCTCCCCGAGATACCTTCCATGATTAATCTGTAGTGAAAGTAAATAAACACACACAACAAAAAATCCTTTATTTAGAATAAAAGAGAAAAAAAACCCTCATTTACCACTTTATTAATCCCCAAACACCCATCCAGGTCCAAAGTAATCCACATGATGCTTTCAGCTCTGCTACATGAAGCTGACAGGGAGCGCCGCTCCACACAGCAACTGAAGTGAGCCACGGTGTCACCAGAGACTTCACTAAGGTAGTGTCGGTGTGTGCAGGGATGATGGAGGCCGGTGTGTGTGGGGATGATGGGGGCCGGTGTGTGCAGAGATGATAGGGGCCGGTGTGTGCGGGAATGACAGGGGCCGGTGTGTGCGGGGATGATGGAGGCCGGTGTATGTGGGGATGATGGGGGCTGGTGTGTGCGGGAATGATGGGGTCGGTGTGTGCGGGGATGATGGGGGCGTTGTGTGCGGGGATGATGGGGGCCGGTGTGTGCGGGGATGATAGAGGCTGGTGTGTGCGGGGATGATAGAGGCCGGTGTGTGCAGGAATGATGGAGTCTGGTGTGTGCGGGGATGAAGGAGGCTGGTGTGCGTGGGGATTACGGGGGCCGGTGTGTGCGGGGATGATGGATGCCGGTGTGTGCGGGGATGATATAGGCCGGTGTGTGCAGGAATGATGGAGGCTGGTGTGTGCGGGGATGAAGGAGGCTGGTGTGCGCGGGGATGACGGGGGCATTGTGTGATTGTGTGTGGGGATGATGGAGGCCGGTGTGTGCGGGGATGATAGAGGCCGGTGTGTGCGGGGATGATAGAGGCCGGTGTGTGCAGGAATGATGGAGTCTGGTGTGTGCGGGGATGAAGGAGGCTGGTGTGCGTGGGGATTACGGGGGCCGGTGTGTGCGGGGATGATGGATGCCGGTGTGTGCGGGGATGATATAGGCCGGTGTGTGCAGGAATGATGGAGGCTGGTGTGTGCGGGGATGAAGGAGGCAGGTGTGCGCGGGGATGACGGGGGCATTGTGTGATTGTGTGTGGGGATGATGGAGGCCGGTATGTGCGGGGATGATAGAGGCTGGTGTGCGCGGGGATTACGGGGGCCGGTGTGTGCGGGGATGATGGATGCCGATGTGTGCGGGGATGACGTGGCTGGTGTGTGCAGGGATGATGGAGGCCGGTAACTGCAGGGACGGCACCGCTGATCGCGGCTCATTTCAGTTACTAAGGGGATTTGCGGTCACCGGTGCGACCTTCACCGGTGACCGCAAATCAGGCTGCAACACAGACAGAGCTGCAGGATGACAATGAAGTTGGGTGAAGTTCATCCGAGTTCATTCTCATCGCACGACTGTCGGTGTGTGCTGTCAGTGGGCATGGAGCCGAGCTGAATGGTAGAGCAAGCATCCAGCGCGCATACATTCTGCATCAATTCTGCAGTCAAAATACATTCACATGTGCTGCCAAATCACTGTAGAATTATGCGCATGGACCCTACGCAATGTGTGCATTGTTAATAATATTATCCAAATTCAGAGTATAGTGTGTGGGGGGGTGGCGTGGGGGTTCCTGAAATAATGGCGATATCCATTTTTTCCTAACCGCGCATACACTGGGGCGATGCAGGCTGTCAGCCAATCACACACACACACACACACACACACACAGCAAAGTGCATTTTTTTGCACACAAGCAAGGGCATGTGTCATTGGCTGTGTATGTCACATGTCCTTGCTCTAAAAGTTTCACTTTTGGACACCGTAGAAGGAGATTACTCTGTGTATACGTACTTCATACCAGAACTGGCTCATCTAGATCGATCCGTGCACCTCCTGATTTGTCCTGTGGCTTCTACGCTGATAAGCGGAACTTTTTTTGGTGTTTTTTAATTGTTTGTATGTGTTTGTGTTTGCCTGCCATTGTTTTCAATGAAGTTCGTCGAACGTTCCTTGAACGTTCGACGAACACACCTGCCATTCGACGAACCGAACTGAACTCGAAAAATAGGGGGGTGGCTCATCTCTACTCCTGAGAAAGACAATAAAAAGGAAGGGAAGGATCTGAACTAGCGATCCTGTCCCCTGCATACTGCAGCAATTTTGTGCTCCTGTGAACGGTGAAACCTGAAACAGTCAATCTCTTTCCCTGTTCGGTGGAGAGAGCGGAGAGGTCCACCAGCGGGTTAGCAAAGGAAGAAATCAGCCATCTTGTGAGGAGTAAGGCAGCGCCTGTAGAGGGTAAAGTATCCTGTGTTACAACCCAGGATAAGGTATCTTGTTTCCATCCACCTGTACTGAAGGTTACTTGACCGGTCCAATGAGCTAGTTAGGGGCTGATAGGTATTTGGACTAATCTGAATAACTTTTCTTTAATTGATCTGAGTCAGCAAAACCTGAACTTTGTTTCCACTGTTGACAACTGTAGATTACAGGGTGCAAAGATCCAAAAGGCCACAGCCGGTTGTGAAGCTCCCGAGACACCCAACTAACCGGATTGGATCATCTGCAGAGACTGCTGATTGACTAAAAATGCTGACAAACATTCCTGTGATTGGGAATGAAATACGGCTGTTTTACCTGTTATAGTTGTTATTTGAATTTGATGTTTATTTGGCCTCACTGTGCAGCTGAGACAGGCTACACCGGGATCCCAGAAGGTTAATTGGTTGGGGTAGAATTAAGATTGGGATCCAGGAAAAGGGACACATATCATGGCTTCCCTGTAGAAACTAGCCCTATTTAGGTCCAGTCACATTTAAGGCGGCGTTACATGGGACGCTATATCATGCGATCGCATTAGCAATCGGACCCGCCCCTGTCATTTGTGTGTCATGGGCAATTTGTTGCCCGTGGCGCACAGTCGTTTACCCCCGTCACACGTACTTACATCCCGAACAACCTCGCTGTGGGCGGCGAACATCCTCTTCCTGAAGGGGGAGGGATGGTCGGCGTCACAGCGACGTCACACAGCGGCCGCCCAATAGAAGCGGAGGGGCGGAGATGATTGGGACGTAACATCCCGCCCACCACCTTCCTTCCTCGTTGCCGGCGGGATGCAGGTAAGCTGTGTTCGTCGTTCCCGAGGTGTCACACAGAGCGATGTCTGCTGCCTCCGGAACAACGAACAACCTGCGTCCAGGAATGTGACCGATATTATGAAAATGAATGACGTATCAATGAGCAACGATAAGGTGAGTATTTTTGATCGTTAACAGTCACTTGTAGCTGTCACATGCTGCAATATCTCTAATGATGCCGGATTTGAGTCACGGAATCCGTGACCTCCGACGACGTATCGTATGATATATCGTAGCATGTAACACCCCCTTTAGGGGAGGGAGCGGCATTGTGGGCCCAAGGAAAGACCCCCTCTCATTGTAATTTTGCACCCTTTGGTGCCTTTCATGTGGCACTAAAGGGTGCTAGCCTTGTATTTAGCCAAAAAATAAATGAATAATTAAAAAAACAATGTGGGTTCCCCCCCAATTTTTTGTAGCTAGCTCGAGTAAAGCAGACGGCTGCAGCCTGCAGACCACAGCTGGCAGCTTCACCTTGGCTGGTAATCCAAAACAGAGAACACTCCACACTGTTATTTTAAAGTAAATAAATAATTTAAAACAAAAAACATGAGGTCCCCACAATTGGATCACAAGCCAAGGTAAAGCTATGGTCTGGTATTCTCAAACTAAGAAGGTCCATGGTTATTGGACCCTCCACAGCCTAAAAATAGCAGTCCACAGCCAACCCAGAAGTGGTGCGTTCATTGGATGCGCCAATCCTGGCGCTTTGTTCCCAGCTCATCCTGCTGTCCTGGTGTGGTGGCAAATGGAGTAATTTATGGGGTTGATACGAGCTGTGTAATGTCACCTGGCATTAGTGATGTCACAGCATTTATTAGATACCTGACATCACGAACTCAACCAGTAATAAAAAAAAATAGACAACAAAAAATGTTTTATTTGAAAAAAGCACTCCCCAAAACATTCCCTCTTACCAATTTATTGAAAATAAAAACAAATCTGGGTTCTGCGTAATGCAATAAGGGAGTCCCACGACAATCCATACCATACTCACTTTCCCAGCCAATGAACAACAGAATGTTCCCCATTGGCTGGGAAAGCAGTGCAGTGACCTGAGCTAACATCATTAGGTCAGGCCAGGTCACTGCAGGGCATAACGAGCGCCAATGCCATGAACTTGTGAGGTCAGCACTTGTCTCTGAGTTTCATGGCCGGTGCGTTCTCACGGGAACTGTCCTGTGAGCCCATGATGTAACCTCTAGTCACTATCTCGGGCCGTCCGTGAAACCTGATGTGAGAACGCGGCGTCATAGAAGTCAGTGACGAGCGCTGAGTTCAGAGGTGATTATCACAGCCGGTAATGATCTGAGCTAACCTCCTGATGTCGGCGCTCGTCATCCCGCAGCTACTTGAACACTTCTGCGTGAGTCACTGCGGGGCTGGCCAGAGGAGTGCGACATACACTGCAGGGGCACCGATAGACTGAGGCCACACGGAACATCTTCCGTTTGGCATCAGGGGATTCCAGAAACCACATGTGAATCAGAAATGCATGCAGGCATCTTATCCACGCTTTCCCCATTCAGTTTCATCCCTTTCCCATCCATTTCAACCTTTTCTTCAGGCCCCCAGACCTCTTTGTTGGGTCCAGCAGAAAATTACTCACATTTCCCATTGACTTGCATTGTACTCGCTATTCGGAACGAATACACGAATATTACTCGTTACGAGTATAGCGATTGCTAATATTACGGTGCTCGTTCATCTCTACATAAAACATGTGCATGCGTATATTGAACAAAAACAAATATTTTATTTAATTATTAATGCGCATTATGAAAGTATGATCTTTAATTTGAAATATTTCCTTAAATATTCCCCCTATACGAATGACATTTCTCCCATACAGTGGATACATACTCATGAGTTATTGATTGATATATATATATATATACACAGTACAGACCAAGAGTTTGGACACACCTTCTCATTCAAAGAGTTTTCTTTATTTTCATGACTCTGGAAATTTGGAAATTGTAGATTCACATTGAAGGCATCAAAACTATGAATTATCACATGTGGAATGAAATACTTAAAAAAGTGTGAAACAACTGAAAATATGTCTTATATTCTAGGTTCTTCAAAGTAGCCACATTTTGTTTTCATTATTACTTTGCAAACTCTTGGCATTCTCTTGATGAGCTTTAAGAGGTAGTCATCGGAAATGGTCTTCCAACAGTCTTGAAGGAGTTCCCAGAGATGCTTAGCACTTGTGGGCCCTTTTGCCTCCACTCTGCGGTCCAGCTCACCCCAAACCATCTCAATTGGGTTCAGGTCTGGTGACTGTGGAGGCCAGGTCATCTGGGGTAGCACCCCATCACTCTCTTTCTTGGTCAAATAGCCCTTACACAGCCTGGAGGTGTGTTTGGGGTCATTGTCCTGTTGAAAAATAAATGATGGTCCAACTAAATGCAAACTGGATGGAATAGCATGCCGCTGCAAGATGCTGTGGTAGCCATGCTGGTTCTGTATGCCTTCAATTTTGAATAAATCCCCAACAGTGTCACCAGCAAAGCCCCCCCACACCACACACCTCCTCCTCCATGCTTCACGGTGGGAACCAGCCATCTAGAGTCCATCCGTTCACCTTTTCTACAAAGACACGTGGTTGGATCCAAAGATCTCAAATTTGGACTCATCAGACCAAAGCACAGATTTCCACTGGTCTAATGTCCATTCCTTGTGTTCTTTAGCCCAAACAAGTCTCTTCTGCTTGTTGCCTGTCCTTAGCGGTGGTTTCCTAGCAGCTATTTTACCATGAAGGCTGCTGCACAAAGTCTCCTCTTAACAGTTGTTCTAGAGATGAGAAGGTGTGTCCAAAGTTTTGGTCAGTACTGTATATATATATATATATATATATATATATATATATATATATATATATATATATATATATATATATTAGCCATATGGTATTCACATATTATTAGTTTAGAATTCAAATGTCACATGCCTTTACTTATTTAAGATGTAGAAAACATTCCAAACAGCAATCCGTGTATTTCACGCAAAACTCAGTTTTGACATATTAGTTACAAATATCACCGACTATTAGATATATGGATACATAAATTTTAAAAAAAAATGTATAAAAGATCCTCTGTGGTTGATACCTTTTTCGGATAAGTGAAAAGATAGTAATAAATTAGCGTGCTTTCACGATTGGCATACACGGTACAAAGATATATTTTGCCTGTTGAAGGAAAAGAATAAGTTTATAAAAGAAATATTAATATTTCATCCATTCTGCTTTTGGAGGGAAATTCTAAGAAAATAAGAAGAATAAAGTTATTATCAATTATGGAAATCAATGAAACTTTTAAAATAGGTTATACTTATTACTTTTTATTAAATCTAAAATAATATTACTTTCTTATAGAGAGATCTATTTTGTTATTTCATAAATTTATTTGAACTATAATTTGTTTACCTACATGGAAATATAAATTCAATGATATAACTAATTCTAAGTATACAATATACCGAGGCATATCTAAGGGGGTAGCTGGCGGGGCTCGTGCCCCGGGCGCAGCTTTCAGAGGGGTGCTGTTGGATTGCTTGATGGAGTTATCAGCATCTCAAGATGCAAACAGCAGTAAATACATTGGTGGAGACCAGAGCCGCCGGCTCCTTCTTTTACCAATCAGCGCGTGCGACTGAGACTGTGGATGTGATGACGTCACCTCATCCTTGTCTGTTGTGCGGAGAGTGCGTGCACCAGAGACCGGAGCAGAGCGCCAGGGGATGGGAGCGAGGGGAGGATTGTTTTTATATGTGTATGGGATGTGTGCCTGTATATAGGAGGGAGGGGGGCTCATACTGAATTTAGGAGGACTGTGTAGGAGCTCATGCTGTAAATGAGGCTCATATTGTATATCGGGGAAGAGGGGGTGTCAGCATACTTAATTCTGTTCAATATCATATTCATATAAAATATTAATGAATATGTTAATATAATTGTTGATCAGAATTAATTTAAGCCTATCGGTTTGGCCTCCACACCAGTCATGGTCTCTCATGTGACCCTTAGGGAAAATTAGTTGCCCACCCCTGTTATATACTAATCTATATATGGCGCACCTGAGGCTCGGTCGCCACAGGGTACTATGTCTCATTTAAGGCATAGTATCCGTCCCGGGTAAGAAGAGGTTAATGTCTGGTGTGTCTCACACCACACAGTCAGAGAGTGAGTCAGCAGTTTCATTGCATAACACATACAGCAGGTAGCTTCTCACTAACTTGAACAAAGGCAATCACTATAACAACGGAACTTCCCCAGCTTAGTGACTCATTCGGAGGAAGGGGGGGAAGCACTGGTAAAATGCAGGAGCAGAGGGAGATTCAGTTCAAACAAGTCTGGCACAGAGAACAACACGGTCCCTGGAAGGTGTGCTTCAGAACTCTTCCAGGAAGAACCGGCCCGATCGGGGGAAGGCTGGACACACTGGGAAGAAGGAGCCCGGTACTGGTAGATCTTGTGGGACAAAGGAGAATATGGTAGTTGAGGGGAGAGCTCCATTGCAGACACCTATACATGATGCATGTTATGAAGGTTGTACCTTATCTTTCATTTACATATTCATATACATCTTTTGTTGTTGCAGGTTAATTATATGGAATGTATATAAGTTGCTTAGTGCCTGCAACATTAATTTGTATGTTAAAAATTATATTCAATACGTATTTATCAAGCAATATTTCTTGAACTGAGTTTTAATCATCTACTAAGATGTTTTAAATTAGGTTTTCATTGTTTTCAGTTGAGGGTTATTTGAAAGTGTTCCACCCCTGGAGATATAGTGCCAGTGTGGCGTGTTCAGTTTAAGGGGTACTTTGCACGTTGCGACATCGTTACTGCGATATCGTCGGGGTCAAATTAAAAGTGAAGCACATCCGGCGCCGGTAACGTTGCAACGTGTAAAGCCTAGATGCGCTGATAAACGATCGCAATAGCGTCGTAAATCGGTGATCTGTGTACGGTCGAACATTTTCATAATGTCGCACCAATAGGAGATACGATGTTGTTCCTCGTTCCTGCGGCCGCACATCCCTGTGTGTGAAGCCGCAAGAGCAAGGAACATCTCCTTACCCGCCTCCACCGGCTATGCGGAAAGAAGGAGGTGAGCGGGATGTTTACGTCACGCTCATCTCTGGCCCTCAGCTTTGATTGGCCGCCTGCCGTGTGACGTCGCTGTGATGCCGCACGACCCGCCCCTTTAGGAAGGAGGCGGGTCACCAGTCAGAGCAACGTCGCAGGACAGGTAAGTGCGTGTGAAGCTGCCGTAGCGATAATGTTAGCTACGGCAGCTATCACAAGATATCGCATGTGCGACGGGGCAGGGACTATCGCACTCGGCATCGCTAGAATCGGCTAGCAATGTCGCAGCGTGTAAAGTACCCCTACGGCTATGTGCCCATGCGAGATTAATCCTGCGGATTTATCTGCAGAAAATCCACGGATTTTCTAGATTTTCCAGATAAATCTGCAGGTTTCAGCATGTACAGACACTCCCCATGTTATCCTATGGGACATGGGGAGTGTCTGTGTCCATGCTACGGATACATGTGGCTGCAGAATATGCTGCGGATGTCCCAAAGCCACACATAATTGCATGTCAATTATTTCTGTGGAAATACCGGCGGAAATCACAGCCCTCCACTATGGAGATAGAGGCCCGCAGGTTTACCGCAGCTATTTTGCTGTACTACCGCAGCAATGTGTAGCTGCGGATTCCGGCGAACTGCTGCGGAAAACCTGCGGATATATCCGCAGCTACAAACTCCCGTGGGCACATAGCCTAAGTAGGACCATGAAGAAGGCACATTGCGCTGAAACGCGTAGTCCATTGCTGGATTATACATTTTTTGTATAGAGTTCCTCGTACTTTTGTCACTCTATTTTAAAATGGATAAATAAAGGAGAAACTTATTTTATTCAATGGTGAAAAGACATGTGTTTGCTGGATCCTAACTCCTTCTTTTTCATGTGTTTTGGGCACACTCCCTGCCTGGATCCCTGCAGAACATAAGGAATACCGGTATGAATACCAATGTCTGTCATAAGAGGAACCCCTCTATGGTGAGCTGCTACATGTTTGATTTACATATATATATATATATATATATATATATATATATATATATACACACGAAGTATGTATATCTATTAAATATAAATATATATATATATATACATACACAGTATGTAAATATATATATAATAATAATAATAATAATAATAATTTTATTCATTTATATAGCGCTATTAATTCCATAGCACTTTACATACATTGGCAACACTGTCCCCATTGGGGCTCACAATCTAGAGTCCCTATCTGTATGTCTTTGGAGTGTGGGAGGAAACCGGAGTACCCGGAGGAAACCCACGCAAACACGGGGAGAACATACAAACTCCTTGCAGATAGTGTCCTTGGTGGGATTTGAACCCAGGACCCCAGCGCTGCAAGACTGCAGTGCTAACCACTGAGCCACCGTGCCGCCCTATATATATATATATATATATTGTGAGACTGTGACCGGGGTTATCTATGACGGCCGGTATGTCTCACCCCGGTTGTGCTCACTCCATGATAGAAAGTAAATCCACTCTAGGGTTAATGCTGTTTCCCTACAGGCTGAAGGAAGGGTTAAATAGAATCAGGAACAAGGGCAGGTGTGCCGGGTGTGAGGGAGTGGACAGAACTCCCTGAGCTCTCTGCTGGAGAGGCACATGTATATTGTTGTGGACTTTTGTTTGGACATTAAACCGTGTGCTGTGAACCTTCATGCCTGGATCCCGTGTCTTCTGCTACGCAGCCGACCGTGCTACCTCACATATGGTGGAGAATCGGCGGGCATGACAGCCGGTGAGGTGTAGCATCCATCCCTGGTGACCCAGCAGCACATGTCCTGGATTCGAGCGGCTATACTACAGCCCAAACCCGGCGACGCCATGGAGGACATACTAAGGCAGCAGCAACAGACTAATGCACAGCTACAAGAGGCTAATGCACAGCAGCAACAGACCAATGCACACCTGCTCCGGGCGTTGGAACGTCAGCAGCAATCCTTGCAAATGCAGGAAAAAAGGCACCAAGAACAGATGGTTCTCCTGGCCAAGTCGATCCGTGCCGGACCGGCAGCAACAACCCCGGGACCGGGTGACGACGGCAGCGTCCGGAAAGCAGTGAGACAAGCGTTGCAAAAGATGACCCCGGGTGATGATGTGGAAGCGTTCCTGGCGGTGTTTGAGCGGGTGGCCAAGCGGGAAAAGCTGCCGACCCCCCAGTGGGCTGAGGTATTGTCGCCCTATCTGACGGGGGAACCCCAAAAAGCGTACCTGGACCTCTGTACCGAGGACGCCATTGACTATGTGACCCTGAAAGCCGAAATACTGGCTCGGTTGGGGGTGAATACATATGTACGGGCTCAGCGGGTAAATCAGTGGTTCTATGAGGAAGCCCAACCCGTACGCTCCCAGGCCTATGACTTGTTGCATCTTGTAAAAAAGTGGTTGCAGCCTGACACTCTAAGCCCGGCGCAAATGGTGGAAAGGGTAGTAGTGGATCGGTTTGTGCGCACTTTACCCGTCACCGTTCAACGGTGGGTCGGACAGGGTGACCCAAGTACCCTGGACCAATTAGTGTCCCTGGTAGAGCGGCATGTGGCTACGCAGGACTTGATACGGGACACTGAGACTTTGCGTACCGCCCGTCGGTCCGGCCCCTCCAAGCCTAGGGCCAAGGACCCACCGCTGACAACGGTGCAGGAGTCCCCTACCGTCCCGTCTGAGGCCGCGGCCGCCATTCCTGAGGTCCGGAAGGTTCTGTACCCTAAACGACAACTCGTCAAGGGGGTTTCCGTCCCCATTAGATGTTGGCGGTGCCAGCGGGTGGGACATATGGAAGCCCAGTGTCCACTCACCATGGAGCCCATGGATTGTGGGGTTACCCGGCGGGGTTCAATGTATGCTCAGGTGGTGTGTACCGCTGACCTGGTCTCCCCAGAGACGGAGCCCCACTTGTGCCAAATACAGGTGAATGGATGTCCGGTTACAGGATTGTTGGATTCCGGAAGCTTAGTGACCCTTGTGCGATCCACCTTGAGGACTAAAGTAAAGGCCACAGGACGTACCGTGGGGGTGGTTTGCATACATGGGGACCGCAGCGACTATCCCACGGGGATTGTCACCATCACAGCACCTTGCGGTCAGGTGCAACATGAGGTGGGACTTCTTAACACTCTTCCTTATGACGTGATCCTAGGAAGGGATCTGCCCTATTTTTGGACTTTATGGAGGGGACCCCCTAAGTCCCCTCCGATATTGGTCAGTCCGGGACCTGAGCCCTACAATCCTGAATCCGGGACACCTGCCGTAGGGGTCACCATGATAGAGACAGAGTGTGAACCCGATAGGTCACCCCTAGAGGTATTGGCAGGAGAGGCTGAGACGGTCGAGCCCATCCCAGAGTTGGAGGCGTCCCCGGATACGTTTGGGACAGCCCAACTCCAGGACCCTACGTTAATACATGCCCGGAGTCGGGTGACAGTAGTTGACGGGGTGGCACAGCTGCCCGGTGCCCAGGTAAGGTACCCCCATTTCGCTCTTAAGCAGGATTTACTCTACCGGGTAGATGAAATACGGGGCGTGGGGGTAGAACAGTTGGTGGTGCCCCAGCCGCATCACCGGCGGGTCCTCGACTTGGCTCATAAACACCTGATGAGTGGCCACCTAGGAGTCAAGAAAACGCAGGAGCGAATATTGCAAAGGTTCTATTGGCCCGGGGTCTTTAGGGAGGTAAAACGGTTCTGCGAAACCTGCCCGGAGTGTCAGCTTACCGCACCCCTGACCCATTTTCGTAGTCCGTTGGTACCGTTACCCATTATAGAAGTCCCTTTTGAACGGATAGGGATGGATCTGGTGGGGCCCCTCGTAAAGTCCGCTCGAGGGCACCAACACATCCTAGTGATCGTTGACTATGCCACCCGGTATCCCGAGGCGATACCTCTCAGACATACTGCAGCAAAGCTTATAGCTCGGGAGTTGTTTGCTGTGTTCTGCTGGGTGGGGTTGCCCAAGGAGATCCTTACGGATCAGGGGACCCCATTCATGTCTAAAGTGACCAAAGAGCTATGCCGGCTACTCCAGATCAAGCAGTTGCGTACGTCTGTGTATCATCCTCAAACGGACGGTTTAGTCGAGCGTTTCAATAAAACCCTGAAAACCATGCTCAAAAGGGTGATTTCCAAAGACGGGAAAGACTGGGATATGATGCTTCCCTATTTGATGTTTGCCATACGAGAGGTGCCACAGGCATCCACGGGGTTTTCGCCTTTTGAATTGTTATACGGGCGACATCCACGGGGAATGTTGGACCTGGCAAAGGAAACATGGGAGCAAGAGCCCACCCCCCATAAAAGTGTGATTGAACACATTTTGGGTATGCAGAACCGCATAAGCGCGGTCATGCCAATTGTGAAGGAGCATTTACAGGAGGTTCAGGCCGCGCAAAGCGGCCGCTACAATAGACAAGCCACCGTGCGGACCTTTAAACCCGGGGATCGGGTGTTGGTATTAATCCCCACGGCGGAGAGTAAATTCCTGGCTCAGTGGCAAGGCCCCTACGAGATAAAGGAAAGAGTAGGGGTGGTCAACTATAAAGTATTGCAGCCCGGTAGGCGGAAACCTGAACAAATATACCATGTCAACCTATTAAAACCTTGGCAGGAACGGGAAAGCCTGATGGCTGTTTTTTCCCCACCTCCCTCCTCTTCGGGTCGTTCACATCCGGCTCCAGCGACCTCCGGAGAGAACGAACCGGAAGTAAGGATAGGAGAAGCCCTCACCAAGCAACAGAGGCGAGAGGCCAGACGGTTGGTTCAGCAGAACCCCGATGTCTTCTCCGAGCTGCCCGGTAGGACCAGTATGATACGACATGATATTGTCACCGAGCCCCACCTGAAGGTACGCCTGAAGTCATACCGGGTACCGGAGGCTCGACGACAAACCATATCGGAGGAAGTAAAGACAATGTTACGCCTGGGGGTCATCGAAAAATCCCGGAGTGAATGGGCTAGTCCGATTGTCCTAATACCAAAACCCGATGGCTCCTTAAGGTTCTGCAATGACTTTAGGAGATTGAACGAAATATCCAAGTTCGATCTCTACCCCATGCCCCGGGTGGATGAGCTGATTGATAGGCTGGGACAGGCGCGATATTTTACCACGCTCGACCTGACCAAGGGGTACTGGCAGGTGCCACTGACGGAGTCCGCCAAGGAGAAAACCGCTTTTGTTACGCCGGAGGGTCTCTTCCACTATGTTGTCTTGCCTTTTGGGTTACATGGCGCTCCGGCCACGTTCCAGAGGTTGATGGACTTAGTGCTGGAACCCCACCAGGCGTATGCATCAGCGTACCTGGATGACATCATTATTTACAGCTCCGATTGGCAGACCCACTTGGAACAGGTACAAGCGGTGGTGGACGCGCTTCGAACAGCCGGATTGACAGCCAATCCCAAGAAATGTGCGTTGGGACTCACGGAAGCCCGCTACTTGGGCTACGTGATAGGCCAAGGAGTGATTAAGCCCCAAATTAACAAGGTTGAGGCGATCCAGAAGTGGCCTAGACCCCTGACCACGAAGCAGGTTAGGGCCTTCCTGGGTATCGTGGGGTACTACAGGAGGTTTGTAAAGGATTTTGCGGGACTATCAGCCCCCTTGACGGACCTTCTCAAAGGCAAGAAGTCCGTCATGGTGCGCTGGACTCCGCAGGCCGAGGACTCCTTCCGGGCCCTGAAGGGGGTCCTGTGCGGACAGCCCGTTCTTGTACACCCTGATTTCCAGAAGGAGTTCATAGTACAGACTGACGCCTCAGAGGTTGGCCTGGGGGCAGTGCTGTCTCAGGTGGTTCAGGGGGAGGAACACCCCGTCACCTTCTTAAGTAGGAAGCTCACCCCTCCCGAGCGGAATTATAGCGTAGTGGAGAAGGAGTGCCTGGCGATCAAGTGGGCCTTGGAGTCCCTACGCTATTACCTGCTGGGACGGCAGTTTCGCTTGGTGACGGATCACTCTCCTTTGGTCTGGATGAGGTCCGCCAAGGAACGGAATGCCCGGGTTACCCGGTGGTTCCTTTCTCTGCAGAACTTCCGGTTTACGGTTGAACACAGGGCCGGTAGGTTGCAGGGCAACGCCGATGCCTTGTCCCGCGGCCCGTGTTTGATGGCGGGAGTTCAACCCCGCACGCTTGAACTGAGGGGGGGGTATGTGAGACTGTGACCGGGGTTATCTATGACGGCCGGTATGTCTCACCCCGGTTGTGCTCACTCCATGATAGAAAGTAAATCCACTCTAGGGTTAATGCTGTTTCCCTACAGGCTGAAGGAAGGGTTAAATAGAATCAGGAACAAGGGCAGGTGTGCCGGGTGTGAGGGAGTGGACAGAACTCCCTGAGCTCTCTGCTGGAGAGGCACATGTATATTGTTGTGGACTTTTGTTTGGACATTAAACAGTGTGCTGTGAACCTTCATGCCTGGATCCCGTGTCTTCTGCTACGCAGCCGACCGTGCTACCTCACAATATATATAAAATTTGATACACAACCAAGATAAGCGGATGGCTGGGGGCTGCAGCCTGCAGCTGTATGCTTTATTTGTGTAGGGTATCATAATATGGTGGGAGCCTACACCAATTGTTTTATACACGATGTGCAGAATTATTACTGGGTGGCACGGTGGCTCAGTGGTTAGCACTGTAGCCTTGAAGTTCAAATTCCACCAAGGACACCATCTGCAAGGAGTTTGTATGTTCTCCCTGTGTTTGCGTGGGCTTCCTCCGGTTTCCTCCCACACTCCAAAGACATACAGATAGGTACTCTAGATTGTGAGCCCCAATGGGGATAGTGTTGCCATTGTATGTAAAGCTCTTTTGAATTTACAGTGCTATATAAATGAATAAATATTATTATTATATTATTATTCAAGTTGTATTTTAGAGGATTTTTTTTATTATTGATTAACAACTATGTTCTCAATCATCCCAAAAGACTCATAAATATCAAAGCTTAATATTTTTGGAAGCTGGAGTGTTTTTTTTTTTTTACATTTGGCTATCTTAGGAGGATATCTGTTTGTGCAGGTAATATTACTGTGCAGAATTATTAGGCAACTTAATCAAGACCAAATCTATTCCCATCTCACTTGTTTATTGTCACCAGGTAAACCAATATAACTGCACAAAATTTAGAAATAAACATTTCTGACATGCAAAAACAAAACCCCAAAAAATGAGTGCCCAATATCGCCCCCTTTCTTTATGATGACACACAGCAGCCGACCATCCATAGATCCTGTCATTGCTTGATCTGTTTACGATCCACATTGCGTGCAGCAGCCACCACAGCCTCCAGACACCTCAGCCTCCAGCCACCACAGCCTCCAGACACCACAGCCTCCAGACACTGCTCCCAGAGGTGGACTGTTTTCCCTCCCTGTAGATCTCACATTTTATGAAGGACCACAGGTTCTCTATGGGGTTCAGATCAGGTGAACAAGGGGGCCATGTCATTATTTTTTCATCTTTTGGACCTTTACTGGCCAGCCACGCTGTGGAGTAGTTGGATGCATGTGATGCAGCATTGTCCTGCATGAAAATCATGTTTTTCTTGAACAATAGCGACTTCTTCCTGTACCACTGCTAGAAGAAGTTGTCTTCCAGAAACTGGCAGTAGATCTGGGAGTTGAGCTTCACTCCAAATTTAACCCGAAAAAGTCCCACAAGTTCATTTTTGATGATGCCAGCCCATACCAGTGCCCACCTCCACCTTGCTGGCGTCTGAGTCGGAGTGGAGCTCTCTGCCCTTTACTGATCCAGCCTCTGGCCCATCCATCTGCCCATCAAGAGTCACTCTCATTTCATCAGTCCATAAAACCTTTGAAAAATCAGTCTTCAGATATTTCTTGGCCCAGTCTTGATGTTTTATCTTCTGTCTCTTGGTCAGAGGTGGTGGTTTTCAGCCTTCCTTACCTTGGCCATGTCCCTGAGTATGGCACACCTTGTGCTTTTTGATACTCCAGTAACATTGCGGTTCTGAAATATGGCCAAACTGGTGGCAAATGGCATCTTGGCAGCTTCACGCTTGATTTTCCTCATTTCATGGGCAGTTATTTTGCGCCATTTTTGCCCAACACTCTTCTTGCGAACCTGTTGGCTATTTGCCATGAAACGCTTGATTGTTCGGTGATCACGCTTCAAAAGTTTGGCAATTTCCAGACTGCTGCGTCCCTCTGCAAGACATCTCACAATATGGACTTTTCAGAGCCCCTCAAATCTCTCTTCTGACCCATTTGCCAAAGGAAAGGAAGTTGCCTACTAATTAAGCCCCCCTTATATAGGGTGTTGATGTCATTACACCGCACCCCTCCTCATTACAGAGATGTACATCACCGGATTTACTTCATTGGTAGTTGGCTCTCAAGCCTATACAGCTTGGAGTAGGACGACACATATAACAAGTATCATGTGAGCAAAATACTCATTTGCCTAATAATTCTGCACACAGTGTATATTCACTTTTTTGTTTACACCACTATAGGGGCACAAACAGTGTCTGTAATTCCGAGCAGTTATGGAAGTATGCTGTGCATAAGAATCGCACATAGGGTCTTATCTGGTGGAATATGACAAGACAACAGGTAAGGCACTCACCTGTAGACGTTGTGAAAGTCACAACTTCTACATACGCATGAAATGGAGTCTGCTGCAGCCCCAGAGTGACGTATTACAGATGTGGAAGAAGGAAAACGCGATATACCACGCTGATATCAAACATCCAAAAGTTGATTAATTTCTCTTTTATTTAATCAGGTCTATGCGTTTCGGAGGACGTAACCTTCTTTTTCAGGTTAATTATGACAGAAAAATCAACTTTTGGATCTTTGATGTCAGCGCAGTATATCCCAGGTTCCTTCTTCCACATCTGCAATTCCGAGCAACCAGACATGCTGTCACACAAGGTGGGGGCACGGTCTGACTGCAACCAATCACAGATGCCGGGAATGATGGTGGGTGGAGAAAGCAGTGAATTTGTATGAGGATAATGAGCGGCCCCGGAAGTAGTATTACAGTCGCGCGGAGACTGGTAATTATAACATGCCTTCTCCAATCCCCCTAGCCCTTTCTACCACCATTTTTAACTGCATAATTCGGTTCCTCAGAGACTTATATAGGGACCCGTCATCCGGCAAGATATCCGGAATTAGCTCCGGGACTGCACGGTTTGTTTTTTTTTAATCTAGTTGCACCCACCGCTTCTGGATATCTCCAGCTTCGCAGATCACTAGTTGTAAATGATGCATTAAGCTAAAGCATCCAATTATGAAAAAAAAAAACAGGCAAAAGCAACTCTAAATAACTTTTTAAGAAAAGTGCAAACTAAATAATGAATAAATCATTAATAGTGATGAGTGAGTACTAAAAAGCTCGGGTGCTCGAGGCTCGGGCCGAGCATCCCAAGATACTCGTGTACTCGGCCCGAGCACCGAGCCCAATGTTATCCTATGGGAGACCCGAGTATTTTTGTGAAATGACCCCCCGGCAGCATGTAGAAACCCTAAAAATGTCACAAAAGTCTCAGAAGAGTGCTCAAATGACATGGCAACAGCATGGGGAAGACCCCTTGAAGCATTTATCACTCAAAAGTCACAGCTGTGAACAATTTTGTCCGCGTTTTACGCCATTTTTACGGACTCACCAGAAAACCTTCCAAAATGACACCAAAATGAATTTTCATGGCGGAAATGTTAAGGGCACATACCCAATAGTGAGATAGAGCTGGTGTATGTTACTTTTGGAGATTACATGAAAGATTTTACGTGAAAACATTGTGTGGCACTCCGATGTCCCTGAGAAGAAACGTACATAAAGGCTTCTGAGTCTAATGTGCCCATTTTGAGGAAGTGGGTCTATTGTAGTAAAGCCCTTTGGCAGGGCAGCCAAAAATTGGGAGGCTCCACATTGCCCCTGGATAGAGACGTATATGAGGGCCTATAAACCTGAAGTGCCCATTGTAAGGAAGTGGGTCTATTGTAGTATAGCCCTTTGGCAGGGCAGCCAAAAATTGGGAGGCTCCACATTGTCCCTGGATAGAGACGTGCATGAGGGCCTGTAAACCTGAAGTGCCCATTGTAAGGAAGTGGGTCTATTGTAGTATAGCCCTTTGGCAGGGCAGCCAAAAATTGGGAGGCTCCACATTGTCCCTGGATAGAGACGTATATGAGGGCCTATAAACCTGAAGTGCCCATTGTAAGGAAGTGGGTCTATTGTAGTATAGCCCTTTGGCAGGGCAGCCAAAAATTGGGAGGCTCCACATTGTCCCTGGATAGAGACGTGCATGAGGGCCTGTAAACCTGAAGTGCCCATTGTAAGGAAGTGGGTCTATTGTAGTATAGCCCTTTGGCAGGGCAGCCAAAAATTGGGAGGCTCCACGTTGTCCCTGGATAGAGACGTGCATGAGGGCCTGTAAACCTGAAGTGCCCATTGTAAGGAAGTGGGTCTATTGTAGTATAGCCCTTTGGCAGGGCAGCCAAAAATTGGGAGGCTCCACATTGTCCCTGGATAGAGACGTGCATGAGGGCCTGTAAACCTGAAGTGCCCATTGTAAGGAAGTGGGTCTATTGTAGTATAGCCCTTTGGCAGGGCAGCCAAAAATTGGGAGGCTCCACATTGTCCCTGGATAGAGACGTGCATGAGGGCCTATAAACCTGAAGTGCCCATTGTAAGGAAGTGAGTCTTTTGTAGTATAGCCCTTTGGCAGGGCAGCCAAAAATTGGGAGGCTCCACATTGTCCCTGGATAGAGACGTACATGAGGGCCTGTAAACCTCAAGTGCCCATTGTAAGGAAGTGGGTCTATTGTAGTATAGCCCTTTGGCAGGGCAGCCAAAAATTGGGAGGCTCCACATTGCCCCTGGATAGAGACGTGCATGAGGGCCTGTAAACCTGAAGTGCCCATTGTAAGGAAGAGGGTCTATTGTAGTATAGGCCTTTGGCAGGGCAGCCAAAAATTGGGAGGCTCCACATTGTCCCTGGATAGAGACGTGCATGAGGGCCTCAAAACATTGTTCCCATTGCAAAGGAGCGGGTCTCCTGTCATTGTAATGTCCATTCTGAAAGAATGGGCGAAAAAATTTACCACTGGGGGTATACCTGAAACAAAGGCCTAACTATTGTAACGGTCATCATGGTGGCGCATGAGGAGAAGGAGGAGCAGTACAGCGATTATCCAAAGTCCAGAAGTGTTTACCCATGGGTGAGTGGAGGTACATGGCAAATTCCCGTTACAAACTTTAAATTCCGCTCTCATTTGCTGGTGGTGTGGTGAAGTTTGGCCCAATCCAACCCTTGTTCATCTTGATCAGAGTCAGCCTGTCAGCATTTTCAGTTGACAGGTGGGTGCGTTTATCTGTAATGATTCCACCTGCGGCACTAAAAACACTCTCTGACAAAACGCTAGCGGCAGGGCAGGCCAGGACTTCCAAGGCGTAGAGAGCCAATTCATGCCACGTGTCCACCTTGGATACCCAATAATTGTAAGGCACAGAGGAATGTGGGAGTACAGTTGTTCGATCTGCAAGGTACTCCTTGAGCATCTGGGCAAACTTAGGATTTCTTGTGGCACTACCCCGCACCTCAGGGGCTGTGGTACATGAGGGCTGAGAAAACTGTCCCACATCTTAAAGACTGTTCCCCTACCTCTGGCGGATTGGACTTGTGCCCCTCTCGGCTGTACACCTTGGTTGTCCACTGATTCCTGACCTATGCCGCTAGCGTTTTGTGAGGGGAATGCTTTGCCTACTTCCGTGACTATGGCCTTCCGGAACTGCTGCATTTTGGCTGACCTCTCCGCCTCGGGAATAAGAGACATAAAGTTCTCCTTGTAGCGTGGGTCTAACAGTGTTACCAACCAGTAATGATTGTCGGCCAAGATGTTCTTAACGCGAGGGTCACGAGACAGGCAGCTTACCATAAAGTCAGCCATGTTCGCCAGACTCTTAACAGCCAGTACTTCAGTATCCTGACCAACACGATGACTGAACATGCTATCCTCCTCCTCCTCCTCCTCCTCCTCATCTACCCTGTCCTCTGGCCAGCCACGCTGAACCGAGGATATGACTGGTGTGCATGTCATATCCTCAATTTGGCCAGAGAGTTGCTCCACGTCTTCATCCTCCTCCTCGTCATAGTCCTCCACTGCACGTTGTGATGAGACGAGGCTGGGCTGTGTGTTATCACTCACACCCACTACTGTTTCTTGCTCCAACTCATCGCGCTCCGCCTGCAATGCATCATGTTTGTTTTTGAGCAGAGACCGTTTTAGAAGGCAGAGAAGCGGTATGGTGACGCTAATAATGGCGTCATCATCACTCACCATCTTGGTGGAGTCCTCAAAGTTTTGGAGGATGGTACATAGGTCGGACATCCATCTCCACTCCTCAGGTGTTATGTGTGGCGTTTGACCCATTTCCCGACGGCTTAGGTGATGCAGGTACTCAACAACTGCCCTCTTCTGCTCACATATCCTGACCAACATGTGCAGAGTTGAATTCCAACGCGTGGGGACATCACACACCAGTCTGTGAGCCGGAAGATGCAAACGGCGCTGAAAGCCGGCAAGGCCGGCTGAAGCAGTAGGTGACTTTCGAAAATGTGCAGACAGGCGGCGAACTTTTACCAGCAGATCAGACAGCTCTGGGTATGACTTTAGAAACCGCTGAACCACGAGGTTGAGCACATGGGCCACGCATGGAACATGTGTCAGCTGGCCTCGCCTCAAAGCCGCCACCAGGTTCTGGCCATTGTCACACACGACCTTTCCTGGCTTTAGGTTCAGAGGTGTGAGCCAGTGATCTGCCTGCTGTTTCAGAGCTGTCCACACCTCTTCTGCATTGTTGGGTTTGTCACCTATGCAGATTAGCTTCAGCACAGCCTGTTGCCGCTTCGCCAAGGCAGTGCTGCAGTGCTTCCAGCTTGGGACTGGTGTGGAGGGTAAAGTGGATGAGGATGTGCAGGAGGAGGAGGCTGAAGAGCATGACATTCCGGAGCTGTAGAGTGTGGGTGAAACCCTGACTGAGGTAGGGCCTGCAAACCTTGGTGTGGGAAGGACGTGTTCCATCCCTCGCTCAGACTGGGTCCCAGCTTCCACAATATTAACCCAGTGTGCCGTCAACGAGATGTAGCGGCCTTGCCCACAAGCACTTGTCCACGTGTCTGTGGTTAGGTGGACTTTGGGTGAAACAGCGTTGTTCAGATCACGTGTGATGTTTTGTGACACGTGGTTATGCAATGCGGGGACGGCACACCGGGAGAAATAGTGGCGGCTGGGGACCGAGTAACGTGGGACAGCTGCCGCCATCAGGTCGCGGAATGCTTCTGTCTCCACCAGTCTAAAAGGCAACATTTCCAGCGCAAGCAGTCGCGAAATGTTAGCATTTAGAACTGTGGCATGTGGGGCGTTGGCAGTGTATTTGCGCCAGCGTTCAAAGGTTTGCTGAATGGATAACTGAACGCTACGCTGGGACAAGGACGTGCTTGATGATGGTGTTATTTCTGCGTAGGCAACTGCAGGTGCAGGACCGGAGGAGGCTTGTTCGCAGGCAGCATGGACAGGGGATTGGCTCGCATGCACAACAAGCAAAGACGTAGCAGTGACATCAGCAAGCACTGCTCCTCGACTCTTTTGTACTTCCCACAAAGTCGGGTGCTTGGCTGACATGTGCCTGATCATGCTGGTGGTGGTCAGGCTGCTAGTTTTGGTACCCCTGCTGATGCTGGCACGGCAGGTGTTGCAAATGGCCTTTTTAGAATCATCTGCAGCCAACTTAAAAAACTGCCAGACTCGGGAAGACCTAACATTTGTACAGGCACCTTGTGTCGTGTTGTTGTTCCGGGGAACGGTTGCCTGACTTCTGCCTGGGGCCACCACCCTGCTTTTTACTGCCTGTTGGGATGCTACGCCTCCCTCCCCCTGTGCACTGCTGTCCTCGCTCTGCATATCCTCCTGCCAGGTTGGGTCAGTTACTGGATCATCCACCACATCGTCTTCCTCTTCCGCACCCTGCTCCTCCTCCTGACTTCCTGACAATTGTGTCTCATCATCGTCCACCCCTTGTTGAGACACGTTGCCAACTTCGTGAGAACGTGGCTGCTCAAATATTTGGGCATCTGTACATACGATCTCCTCATAACCCACTTCAACATGAGCTGGCGAGAGGCCAGAATGTGCGAATGGAAACGTGAACAGCTCTTCCGAGTGTCCAAGTGTGGTATCAGTAATGTCCGAGGACGTGTACTCAGCCTTGTGGTAGGAAGGAGGATCAGGTTCTGAAATGTGCGGTGCAGTATCACGGCTACTGACACTTGACCGTGTGGAAGACAGAGTGTTTGTGGTGGTGCCAATCTGACTGGAAGCATTATCCGCTATCCAACTAACAACCTGTTGACACTGGTCTTGGTTCAAGAGCGGTGTACTGCTGCGGTCCCCAAGAATTTGGGACAGGACGTGCGAGCGAGTAGATGTGGCCCTTTGTTGTGGCGAAATTAGAGCTTGCCCATGACCTCGGCCTCTGCCTGCACCACCATCACGTCCACTTCCTTGTTCGTTGCCAATGCCCTTGCGCATTTTGCAATGCTGTGCTGACGTGTATTCACTAGAATTGTGCATCATATCCAAGTTTGTGCAAATCGTGCACCTGTACGCTGCCACCGACAGGCACACACGTGTGGTTTTTAAATGCAAGCACGGACGCACTAAGAACCTAACAGGTTGTTAGGAGCGACAATTACTGAGAAGTCTGACACTATCAGGACTGTTTTAGACTGTGCACACCAGCCCCAGATATGATGAAGGCTGGTATACGGTCACCACTAGGAATGGCAATATACCCTGCCTGCCTGCCTGCCTGCCTTTATACTGCTACAATAGTCCTGACAAGGACTCTTCTGGTCACCAGCCTGTATTCCGACCTGGCTATACCCTGCTTGTATACAGCAACAATAGTCCTGAGAAGGACTCTGCTCCTGTACTCCGACCTGGCTATACCCTGCCTGGCTATACCCTGCCTGGCTATACAACTATAATAGTCCTGAGAAGGACTTCTGGTCACACTGTTTGCAGCCCTGCTACGGAAATAACTATAAAGGGCCGCAAACCTTTCCCTGAAGCAGCAACACTCTCCCTGCACTGACTGTCTGGAGGGCTGTGAGCAGAGCACAGCGCGCCCGCCGGTATAAAGGCTCGGTCACGCTGTGCAGGCCGGCCAATCACTGCAATTCCACAACTAACAGGGCTGTGGCATTGCAGTGGTCTGCCAGCCAATCCCTGCATGAGGGCTGGCTCTCAAAAGAGCGCCAACATGCAGGGATGAAGACCACGAGTACAGCACGAGTATCGCGAGATTACTCGGTCCCCGCCGAGTAGCCCGAGTACAGCGATACTCGTGCGAGTACCGAGTAGTAACAAGCATACTCACTCATCACTAATCATTAACATAAAAGTCACTATGAGAAACATTTTTCTGCAGAAAAAATAGGCAAGGATGATGATGTACCGGGCCAACGTGTTCAACTTTTTGTCCTTGAAACAACATCTGGAGAGAAATTGTGTGACTCTAATCACCATTCAAGAAAAACTGTAAAAATAGATGTTTATGGTTCGCAGGATGTAAAATTACTATTACTACATGGGGAAATGATTAAGCTAAAATAAATGATTACAAAACTAATGACCGCTGCGTCCGTTATCCTCTGGTGCTTTATCCTTTACTCCAGGCAAAATGATTATAAAAGCTGTATTGAGAATCAAACTGCAGGAAAGGAGAAATCAAATGCACAATACACGGTGAGGACCATTTATATTACATCACCAGCTGTACTACCCGGCTTCGCTCGGGTTAATAACTGCTGTTAACAAAATAGAATGTATTAACAAAAATGTATTCTGCACACAAAAACCACAAAACAAATAGATATAAATGTAATTATAATGTCTGTCTCCCCCTCTGTATATATCTCTCTGTCTCTCTCTTTGTCTGTCTCTCTCTTTCCCTGTCTGTCTCTGTCTGTCTCTGTCTCTTTCTCCATCTGTCTCAATCTCTTTCCCTGTCTGTATATCTATCTCTTTCCCTGTCTGTCTATCTATCTCTTTCCCCGTCTGTCTATCTATCTCTGTTACTTTCCCTGTCTGTCTCTTTCCCTGTCTGTCTCTTTCGCTCTCTTTCCCTCTCTTTCCCTGTCTGTCTCTTTCGCTCTCATTCCCTCTCTTTCCCTGTCTGTCTCTTTCCCTCTTTTCCTCTCTCTTTCCCTGTGTCTGTCTCTTTACCTGTCTTTGTCTGTCTCGTACCCTGTCTGTCTCTTTCCCTGTCTGTCTGTTTCCTTGTGTCTGTCTCTGTCTCTTTGTCTGTGTCTGTCTCTTTACTTTTCTGTGTCTGTCTCTTAACCTGTCTCTCTCTTTCCCTCTCTTTCCCTGTCTGTCTCTTTCCCTGTCAGTATGTCTCTTTGTCTGTGTCTGTCTCTTTGTGTCTGTCTCTTACCCTGTCTATGTCTGTCTCTTACCCTGTCTGTGTCTGTCTCTTTCCCTGTCTGTGTCTTTCTCTTTCCCTGGCTGCATTGTGACATGCCAACATTCCATATAAGGGCGTGGCCGCGCATTCTTCTGAAGTTCTGGCTGCACTGTGGCTCCCAGCTCCATTCGCTTTAATGGAGGCAGGTTTTTTGGTGAATAACTGTAAAGCGCGGGGTTAAAATTTCCCCTCAAAACATAGCCTATGATGCTCTTGGTGTCCAGAAGTGTGAGTGTGCAAAATTTTGTGGCTGTAGCTGCGACGGTGCAGATGCCAATCCCGGACACACACTCGCACACATACATACACACATTAAGCTTTACATATTAGATTATCCTCAGTCATTATTGCCCAGCCATATGTATATGCAATTGCTATGTATGCTTTAAGTATGTCTAAGGTTTATTCCACTGCTGCCAATTTACATCTATGTCTCGTGCACATTGAAAAGTAATGAGGTTTCCTAGACAGGTCACACACACTATGAGTAAGGCCGGTTTCAGACGTCCATGTTTAATCAGGTACAAGCCACACGCATCAGTTTGGTCATACGTGTGTCATCTGTGTTTGTATCAGTGTGATACCTACCGGAGAAAGCGTGTGTCTTTGAAATAAAAATATGTTCTATATTCACCTGTATCCATTGCTGTTTTCTTCGGCTCTGCTGTCTCCTGCTTCTGACCCCCGCTCATTACATTCATTGATTATTCACTGCACTGAGGAGCTGGAAGCCGGAGCATTGCGGTGACAGGATCGCGGGGACAGCATCGCAGGTGATAGGTGAGTATCCATCAAGCAGTGTGTGCGCAGTGACGTTCAGGAAGTCATAGGATTTCCCAATGAACTCTGATCACCTCCTGATGACACCCCTGTGACACCTGTGCTACAGAGGTGTCAGGATAGTGACTTCACGGGTTCATCAGAGTTCATGGGTAACTCTGATGTCCTCCTGGACGTCACTGCACACACACTGCTTGCTGAATACTCACCTGTCCTCGGCGATGCTGTGCCCGGTTCTGTCCCCGGTGATACTGTACCCTGCCATGCTGTGCCCGACGCTGTCCCCACAATGCTGTGGCTTCCAGCTCCTCAGTGCAGTGAATAATCAATGAATATAATGAGGGGAGGTCAGAAGCAGGAGACAGCAGAGCCAAAGACATCAGCGTTGGATATAGGTGAATATAGAAAATCTTTTTATTTTTAAGACCTGTGTTTTCTCTGTTACATATCACACTGATGTCACACAGATCACATCAGTGTTCGGTCTGTGGGACACTCGTGCTGCCAGAGATAAAATGGACAGGTCTCGGTGTGTGCGTGTGGGGCCACGAGGGGTGACACGGTCCATGTGAAAGCACGGCCGTGTAAGTAACACCACAGAATAACGGGTACATGTGGTATCCGTGTTAAAAACAGATGTCACACGTACCTGAAACACGGACCTCTGAAACCGGCCTAAGGATGCCAAAAATGCGTCACTTTTTATCCTGTTTATCATTTTAATAAACTGAAATAAAAGAGACATTATGTAACCACCGGGTGGATGAGCTGAGAAATCTCTGTTCCCTTCATCACATTGCTGTGCTCCACCGGCTGTGTTATGATCCGGAACCATGGAAGATCACCATAAATCATTGGCAAAAAAGTGACAAGAGCATTGGCAACTAATCTGGCCGCCATCCCATTACTAACCATCAACACTAGAAGTAGCTGAGGGGTGAACTAACATCCTGTGCACCGCGAACCCAGCCGGAGAACTAGCTATCCTAAAGAAAGGAAAGATGAATAACTCTCTGCCTCAGAAATAGACCGCAAAGGTATAGAAAGCCCCCAACATTCAAAGACTACGGTGATATAGGAAAATACAATGCACAGATGAATGATAGGATCAGCAAAGGTGAGGCCCCATTGACTAAATAGGAAAGGACAGGAAAGGGGCTGATGGTGGTCAGAGAAAAACCCTACAAAAATGCAAATTCCTGATAGTACAAAAAGTCCTCAGATCGCTAGATCTGAACTCCGTCATATATCAGGCCCTCTTGTCATACCAATGAACAGAAAGCAGGAACCATTACAAATTCAATAAGCAACAAACACATGGACTTATAGGAGCAATACTCCAAACATAGCTGCAGGGAGCTTCCCAGCCAAGCAACTGAGAGGAAAGATTCCTGCATGCAAATTAACTGACTATAACCACAGTAAATGACAAACTCAGAAAAGAGCAAAAATAACAAAGAAACATAATAAAGAACCAAGCACTTATCTGGGGTAGATGTGGTCTAGAGCAAGATGAAAAGGCTGGTAAATTAAAGAACAAATGACAACCAGCTCAGACTGCTAGCAAACCAAGGTTTAAATAGGCATAGAGTTAGCAATGGAAGCACCTATTGCTCCAGCACACCTAGTCTCTGTCCAAACCATTCCTGGCCACAAGAGGGAGCCTCACAGCAGCAAAAGCATAACTGACATTTACAACACGGCTGTCTATGAGCACCACTGGCAATATCCTCCCCTGGATTTTTAGTATCGGCAGGCATGGTGAGCTTCATTTTTTCCTTTTCTACTATATTCAATATTACATATAGTCGTAGCTGAAAGTGTTGGCACCTTGCAATTGTATCAGAAAATGTAATACAGCTCTAGCAAAAATTAAGAGACCACTGCAAAATTGTTGGTTTGTCTGATTTTTCTCTTTATATTTTTGAGTAAAATGTAAATTGTTCTTTTATTCTATAATCTACTGACGACGTCTCCGAATTTCCGAGCAATAAATTTTGTATTTATTTTATGAAAATGAGAAATGGTCAAAACAACAAAAAACAATGCACAGAATACACAGAATACACAGACTGAACAGGATGCACAGAATGTACAGAATGCAAAGACTGCACACACTGCACAGAATGCACAGAATGCACAGACTGCACAGAATGCACGGAATGCACAGAATGCACAGAATGCACAGACTGCACAGACTGCAAAGACAGAAGAGAATGCACAGACTGCACACACTGCACAGACTGCACAGAATGCACACACTGCACAGACTGCACACACTGCACAGAATGCACAGACTGCACACACTGCACAGAATGCACAGAATGCACAGAATGCATACACTGCACAGACTGCAAAGACTGCACAGACTGCACAGAATGCACACACTGCACAGAATGCACAGACTGCACAAAATACACAGAATGCACAGACTGCACAGAATGCACACTGCTTTCACACCTCAAATAATGCAAATAAAACAAGTTCATAATCTTTTAGAAACAACAATACTAATAATGTTTACCTCAGGAAGAGTTCAGGAATCAATATTTTGTGGAATAACCATGATTTTTAATCCCACTTTTCATGCGTCTTAGCTAGAGATGAGCGAACCGGTCGCGGTTCGGCTTGAGGTCGGTTCGCCGAGCCGAGGTCCCGTTCGAGTTCGGTTCGTCGAACGTTCGACGAACCGAACTCAAACCAATAGGCTATAATGGGAGGCAATCACAAACACATAAAAATGCATTATAAATGTACACATACAGTTAATAAATATTGCCATAACACTTACCGGTCCCCGCGATCCCTCCTGCACTCTGTCTCCTGCCGCTTTTCCATCCGATGATCGCTGAATCCTCCCGGTGACCGGCACTGCCAGCAGAGATGCAGGACCTATCGTGACGTCAAAATAGCCATGTGACCAGTCACGTGGCTATTATCTCATTGGCTACAGACTGGTCACATGACTATGACGCGTCATGTAGGACCTGCGAGTGCATCTCTCCGGTACACGGTGCACATTTGTGTATCGCCGTGTACCGGCGACATGCTCTAGCACACGGTCGACTTCCCGCTCCGTTAGGGACCGGCTGACACAGCCGGTCATTAACGGAGATCACCGTTGCCATAGCAACGCAGTTAGCGATGACGTCACCGCTAACCGCGGCTCCGGGAGCACCGTTGCTATGGTAACGCGTCTGTCAGCGTTACCGCTGTTACCACTAGCAGCACTGATCACTCACGGAGTGAAGGCTGCACGCTGCTTCTCGTGCAGCTTTCACAGAGTGAATGCTCCACGGGAAGCAGCGTCTTCCCCCATGCAGCAGTGATGTAGCAGAGCTGCATTTGTTGAATGAGAAAGACAGAAGACCATGGATAGTGGAGGGCTGACAGGGGGTAATAAAGATGGAGTCTCTAATGTGTCTGTGTATTTATTTCTATTAAAGTATTTTTTCTCTGTGTGGTGTCTTTTTTTTAACCCTTTATTGGAGATTCTTAATGGCCGGGTCAAACGTGCCTGCCATTAAGAATCTCTAGCTTAATTCTGGCTAGTAAAACAAAGCCAGTATTAACTCATGATTACCCAACAAGCCACCCGGCTCCAGGGCTGTTGGAAGAGTTGGGTACAGCGCCAGATGATGGCACTTCTATGAGAGCGCCATTTTCTGGGACGGCTGCGGACTGCAATTTGCAGCAGAGGCGCCCAGAAACCTCGGGCTAACCTGTGCTGCGGATTCCAATCCCCAGCTGCCTAGTTGTACCTGGCTGGACACAAAAATGGGGCGAAGCCCACGTCATTTGTTTTTTAATTATTTCATGAAATAAGTGAAATAATTAAAAAAAACGGGCTTCCCTATATTTTTGGTTCCCAGCCGGGTACAAATAGGCAACTGGGGGTTGGAGGCAGCCCGTGGCTGCCTGCTGTACCTGGCTAGCATACAAAAATATGGCGAAGCCCACGTCATTTTTTTGGTGGGCAAAAAACGTCTGCATAGAGTCCTGGATGGAGTATGCTGAGCCTTGTAGTTCTGCAGCTGCTGTCTGCTCTTCTCCATACAGACAGACAGCAGCTGCAGAACTACAAGGCTCAGCATACTCCATCCAGGACTGTATGCAGAAGTTTTTTGCCCCCTGAAAAAATTATGTGGGCTTCGCCATATTTTTGTATGCTAGCCAGGTACAGCAGGCAGGTACGGCTGCCCCCAACCCCCAGTTGCCTATTTGTACCCGGCTGGGAACCAAAAATAAAGGGAAGCCCTTTTTTTTATTATTTCATGAATTTCATGAAATAATTAGAAAACAAATGACGTAGGCTTCGCCCCATTTTTGTGTCCAGCCAGGTACAACTAGGCAGCTGGGGATTGGAATCCGCAGCACAGGTTGGCCTGAGCTTTCTGGGCCCCACTGCTGCGAATTGCAGTCTGCAGCCGCCTCAGAAAATGGCATTTTCATAGAAGCGCCATCTTCTGGCACTGTATCCAACTCTTCCAGCACCTGCCTGCTATACCTGGCTAGCATACAAAAATATGGCGAGCTCACATTCTTTTTTTGTAGTTTTTTGGCAAACAAAATAAAAAATGCTTCCCTGGATTTTCCATTGCCAGTGAAGGTAACACCAAGCAGTGGGGGTTAGCAGCCAGTAGCTGCTTGGATTACCCTTAGCTAGCAATACAAAAAATGCAGCGGGAGCCCATATATATTTTTTTTAATTATTTATTTAAATAACTAAAAACAAAATGGGCTTCCCTGTATTTTGATTGCTGGACATCACAGTGCTGTAAAAATAAATCTTTAAAAAAATGATGTAGCGCTCCGCGGTATTTTTGATTCTCAGCGCAGATAAAGCAGACAGCTATGGGTTGCCACCCCCATCTGCCTGCCGTTACCTTGGTTGGCAATCAAAATACAGGGAAGCCCATTAATTTTTTCTATTAAAAAAATAGTTTAAAAAAAAAATGACGTTGGGTCCCCCCATTTTTGATAGCCAGCTAGGGTAAAGCAGACGGCTGTAGCCTGAAAACCACAGCTGGCAGCTTTACCGTGGTTGGGGATCCAATGTGGAGGTCCCCTCAGGCTCTTTTTTATAATTATTTTATAAATATTAATAATTACACAATAAAAGTAGGGTCCCCCCCAAATTGGATCACCAGCCAAGGTAAAGCGGACAGCTGTGGTCTGGTATTCTCAGGGTGGGAAGGTCCATAGTTATTGGGCCTTCACAGCCTAAAAATAGCAGGCCGCAGGCACCCCAGACGTGGCGCATCCACTAGATACCCAACATCAAAAACTGTCAGTACTAACAAAAAAAAAAAAATCGACAAAAGAAATTTATTTGAAAAAACAGTCCCCAAAACATTTCCTCTTTCACCAATTTATTGTAAGAAAAAAAATAAAAGGGTCCCACGACGACTCTGGACCGTCTAGAATATGGGGGGGAGACACTCAGGGAACGTAACCCCATTTTCTAGGACTGCGGACCCTTCATGTGAGGAGTGTGGGTGCAATGAATCTGCACTCACTCTCCCCGGGTTCATAGCAGCAGAGTCCATGTCGTAATGGTTGCTACCAAAGCTGCAATGCCCTGCTCATGAGGTAAGGGCATGCCTAATCAGGAGAACTACTGTAGAGGAAGCTCTGCTCACTGGTATATAGGTGCTCAGAGGTAATAATAGATAAAATTAGTGAGTAACCTCGGCACTCTAAATCTCCCAGACTAAGTCAGTAAGTCACAACGGATAGTAATGCAAAATCACTCTTTATTGGTCCGTATTAAGAAATTTTTTTTTTCATAAGCATATATGTTTTTGTCCAAAGCAAGTTACAAATGACGTTTCGGCCTGAGCCTTCGTCAGATTGGACTTATCTGCATGTAATCCTGAAAAATGATAATAATCAGTATCACATAAGAGTGAGAGAACAATAACATAAACTCGAACAATGTAGAGGTACAATTGGGATGCAGCAAAAAAATTGCAACACAGCAAGAAATGAAACACATGATACAAATGTCATAATACAGTACAAGGACAATATAGTAATGACAAATATGGGGTCAGAGTAGGCTTAGACAGTTCTGGTACGAAAGAGATGTCAATCATAAAGTAACATGTGCAGTAGGTGTAGAGCTACACTATGCATGGCAGAGCTAATGGGTAGACCGACCATAGAAAAAGAACGGAGAAAAAGTGGAGAAAAAGTGGAGAAAAAATGGAGAAAAAAATGGAGAAAAAAAATGGAGAAAAAGTGGAGAAAAAGTGGAGAAAAAAATGTAGAAAAAGTGGAGAAAAAATGTAGAAAAAGTGGAGAAAAGGTGAAGAAAAAGTGGAGAAGAAGTGGAGAAGAAGTGGAGAAAAAATGGAGAAAAAAATGGAGAAAAAAATGGAGAAAAAGTGGAGAAAAAGTGGAGAATAAGTGGAGAAAAAGTGGAGAAAAAGTGGAGAAAAAAATGTAGAAAAAGTGGAGAAAAAATGGAGAAAAAGTGGAGAAAAGGTGGAAAAAAAGTGGAGAAGAAGTGGAGAAGTGGAGAAAAAGTGGAGAAAAAGTGGAGAAAAAGTAGAGAAAAAATTTAGAAAAAGTTGAAAAAAAGTGGAGAAAAAGTGGAGAAAAAATGGAGAAAAGGTTGAAAAAAAGTGGAGAAAAAGTGGAGAAAAAATGGAGAAAAAGTGGAGAAAAAGTGGGGAAAAAGTGGAGAAAAAATGGAGAAAAAGTGGAGAAAAAGTGGAGAAAAAGTGGAGAAAAAATGGAGAAAAAGTGGAGAAAAAGTGCAGAAAAAATGGAGAAAAAATGGAGAAAAAGTGGAGAAAAAGTGGAGAAAAAGTGGAGAAAAAAGTGGAGAAAAAGTGGAGAAAAAGTGGAGAAAAAATGGAGAAAAAGTGGAGAAAAGGTGAAGAAAAAGTAGAGAAAAAGTGGAGAAGTGGAGAAAAAGTGGAGAAAAAAATGGAGAAAAAAATGGAGAAAAAGTGGAGAAAAAGTGGAGAAAAAGTGGAGAAAAAAATGTAGAAAAAGTGGAGAAAAAATGGAGAAAAAGTGGAGAAAAGGTGGAGAAAAAGTGGAGATAAAGTGGAGAAAAAGTGGAGAAAAAATGGAGAAAAAAATGTAGAAAAAGTGGAGAAAAAATGGAGAAAAAGTGGAGAAAAGGTGGAGAAAAAGTGATGAAAAAGTGGAGAAAAAATGGAGAAAAGGTTGAAAAAAAGTAGAGAAAAAGTGGAGAAAAAATGGAGAAAAAGTGGAGAAAAAGTGGAGAAAAAATGGAGAAAGAGTGGAGAAAAACTGGAGAAAAAGTGGAGAAAAAGTGGAGAAAAAGTGGAGAAAAAGTTGAAAAAAGTGCAGAAAAAGTGGAGAAAAAGTGGAGAAAAAGTGGAGAAAAAGTGGAGAAAAAGTTGAAAAAAGTGCAGAAAAAGTGGAGAAAAAGTGGAGAAAAAATGGAGAAAAAATTGAAAAAAAAATGGAGAAAAAGTGGAGAAAAAATGGAGAAGAGGTTGAAAAAAAGTGGAGAAAAAGTGGAGAAAAAATGGAGAAAAAGTGGAGAAAAAGTGGAGAAAAAGTGGAGAAAAAATGGAGAAAAAGGGGAAAAAAAGTGGAGAAAAAATGAAGAAAAAGTGGAGAAGAAGTGGAGAAAAAGTGGAGAAAAAGTGGAGAAAAAATGGAGAAAAAAATGGAGAAAAAAGTGGAGAAAAAGTGGAGAAAAAGTGGAGAAAAAAAGGAGAAAAAGTGGAGAAAATGGAGAAAAAAAGGAGAAAAAGTTGAAAAAAGGGGAGAAAAAGTGGAGAAAAAATGGAAAAAAAGTTGAAAAAAAGTGGAGAAAAAGTGGAGAAGAAGTGGAGAAAAAGTGGAGAAAAAGTGGAGAAAAAATGGAGAAAAAGTTGAAAAAAAGTGGAGAAAAGATGGAGAAGAAGTGGAGAAAAAGTGGAGAAAAAGTGGAGAAAAAGTGGAGAAAATGGAGAAAAAAAGGAGAAAAAGTTGAAAAAAGGGGAGAAAAAGTGGAGAAAAAATGGAAAAAAAGTTGAAAAAAAGTGGAGAAAAAGTGGAGAAGAAGTGGAGAAAAAGTGGAGAAAAAGTGGAGAAAAAATGGAGAAAAAGTTGAAAAAAAGTGGAGAAAAGATGGAGAAGAAGTGGAGAAAAAGTGGAGAAAAAGTGGAGAAAAAGTGGAGAAAAAGTGGAGAAAAAATGGAGAAAAAGTGGAGAAAACATGGAGAAAAAGTGGAGAAAAAATGGAGAAAAAGTGGAGAAAAAATGGAGAAAAAGTGGAGAAAAAGTGGAGAAAAAGTGGAGAAAAAATGGAGAAAAAGTGGAGAAAAAGTGGAGAAAAAATGGAGAAAAAATGGAGAAACAGTGGAGAAAAAGTGGAGAAAAAGTGGAGAAAAAATGGAGAAAAAGTGGAGAAAAAATGGAGAAAAAGTGGAGAAAAAGGGGAGAAAAAGTGGAGAAAAAGTGGAGAAGAAGTGGAGAAGAAGTGGAGAAAAAGTGGAGAAAAAAAATGTAGAAAAAGTGGAGAAAAAATGTAGAAAAAGTGGAGAAAAGGTGGAGAAAAAGTGGAAAAGAAGTGGAGAAAAAGTGGAGAAAAAGTGGAGAAAAGGTGGAGAAGAAGTGGAGAAAAAGTGGAGAAAAAATGGAGAAAAAGTTGAAAAAAGTGCAGAAAAAGTGGAGAAAAAGTGGAGAAAAAGTGGAGAAAAAATGGAGAAAAAATTGAAAAAAAAATGGAGAAAAAGTGGAGAAAAAATGGAGAAGAGGTTGAAAAAAAGTGGAGAAAAAGTGGAGAAAAAATGGAGAAAAAGTGGAGAAAAAGTGGAGAAAAAGTGGAGAAAAAAGGAGAAAAAGTGGAGAAAATGGAGAAAAAAAGGAGAAAAAGTTGAAAAAAGAGGAGGAAAAAGTGGAGAAAAAATGTCGAAAAAGTGGAAAAAAAAGTGGAGAAAAAGTGGAGAAAAAATGGAGAAAAAAATGGAGAAAAAAGTGGAGAAAAAGTGGAGAAAAAGTGGAGAAAAAAGGAGAAAAAGTGGAGAAAATGGAGAAAAAAAGGAGAAAAAGTTGAAAAAAGAGAAGGAAAAAGTGGAGAAAAAATGGAAAAAAAGTTGAAAAAAAAGTGGAGAAAAAGTGGAGAAGAAGTGGAGAAAAAGTGGAGAAAAAGTGGAGAAAAAATGGAGAAAAAGTTGAAAAAAAGTGGAGAAAAGATGGAGAAGTGGAGAAAAAGTGGAGAAAAAGTGGAGAAAAAGTAGAGAAAAAGTGGAGAAAAAATAGAGAAAAAGTGGAGAAAAAGTGGAGAAAAAGTGGAGAAAAAGTGGAGAAAAAATGGAGAAAAAATGGAGAAAAAGTGGAGAAAAAGTGGAGAAAAAGTGGAGAAAAAAGTGGAGAAAAAGTGGAGAAAAAGTGGAGAAAAAATTTAGAAAAAGTGAAGAAAAGGTGAAGAAAAAGTGGAGAAAAAGTGGAGAAGTGGAGAAAAAGTGGAGAAAAAAATGGAGAAAAAAATGGAGAAAAAGTGGAGAAAAAGTGGAGAAAAAGTGGAGAAAACGTGGAGAAAAAATGTAGAAAAAGTGGAGAAAAGGTGAAGAAAAAGTGGAGAAAAAGTGGAGAAGTGGAGAAAAAGTGGAGAAAAAAATGGAGAAAAAAATGGAGAAAAAGTGGAGAAAAAGTGGAGAAAAAGTGGAGAAAAAAATGTAGAAAAAGTGGAGAAAAAATGGAGAAAAAGTGGAGAAAAGGTGGAGAAAAAGTGGAGAAAAAGTGGAGAAAAAATGGAGAAAAAATGGAGAAAAAGTTGAAAAAAAGTGGAGAAAAAGTGGAGAAAAAGTGGAGAAAAAATGGAGAAAAGGTTGAAAAAAAGTGGAGAAAAAGTGGAGAAAAAATGGAGAAAAAGTGGAGAAAAAGTGGAGAAAAAAAGGAGAAAGAGTGGAGAAAAAGTGGAGAAAAAATGGAGAAAAAGTGGAGAAAAAGTGGAGAAAAAGTGGAGAAAAAAGTGGAGAAAAAGTGGAGAAGAAGTGGAGAAAAAGTGGAGAAAAAGTGGAGAAAAAGTGGAGAAAAAGTGGAGAAAAAATGGAGAAAAAGTTGAAAAAAGTGCAGAAAAAGTGGAGAAAAAGTGGAGAAAAAGTGGAGAAAAAATGGAGAAAAAATTGAAAAAAAAATTGAGAAAAAGTGGAGAAAAAATGGAGAAGAGGTTGAAAAAAAGTGGAGAAAAAGTGGAGAAAAAATGGAGAAAAAGTGGAAAAAAAAGTAGAGAAAAAATGGAGAAAAAGTGGAGATGAAGTGGAGAAAAAGTGGAGAAAAAGTGGAGAAAAAATGGAGAAAAAAATGGAGAAAAAAGTGGAGAAAAAGTGGAGAAAAAGTGGAGAAAAAAAGGAGAAAAAGTGGAGAAAATGGAGAAAAAAAAGGAGAAAAAAAAGTGGAGAAAAAGTGGAGAAGAAGTGGAGAAAAAGTGGAGAAAAAGTGCAGAAAAAATGGAGAAAAAATGGAGAAAAAGTGGAGAAAAAGTGGAGAAAAAGTGGAGAAAAAAGTGGAGAAAAAGTGGAGAAAAAGTGGAGAAAAAATGGAGAAAAAGTGGAGAAAAGATGAAGAAAAAGTGGAGAAAAAGTGGAGAAGTGGAGAAAAAGTGGAGAAAAAAATGGAGAAAAAAATGGAGAAAAAGTGGAGAAAAAGTGGAGAAAAAGTGGAGAAAAAAATGTAGAAAAAGTGGAGAAAAAATGGAGAAAAAGTGGAGAAAAGGTGGAGAAAAAGTGGAGAAAAAGTGGAGAAAAAGTGGAGAAAAAATGGAGAAAAAAATGTAGAAAAAGTGGAGAAAAAATGGAGAAAAAGTGGAGAAAAGGTGGAGAAAAAGTGATGAAAAAGTGGAGAAAAAATGGAGAAAAGGTTGAAAAAAAGTAGAGAAAAAGTGGAGAAAAAATGGAGAAAAAGTGGAGAAAAAGTGGAGAAAAAATGGAGAAAGAGTGGAGAAAAACTGGAGAAAAAGTGGAGAAAAAGTGGAGAAAAAGTGGAGAAAAAGTTGAAAAAAGTGCAGAAAAAGTGGAGAAAAAGTGGAGAAAAAGTGGAGAAAAAGTGGAGAAAAAGTTGAAAAAAGTGCAGAAAAAGTGGAGAAAAAGTGGAGAAAAAGTGGAGAAAAAATGGAGAAAAAATTGAAAAAAAAATGGAGAAAAAGTGGAGAAAAAATGGAGAAGAGGTTGAAAAAAAGTGGAGAAAAAGTGGAGAAAAAATGGAGAAAAAGTGGATAAAAAGTGGAGAAAAAGTGGAGAAAAAATGGAGAAAAAGGGGAAAAAAAGTGGAGAAAAAATGAAGAAAAAGTGGAGAAGAAGTGGAGAAAAAGTGGAGAAAAAGTGGAGAAAAAATGGAGAAAAAAATGGAGAAAAAAGTGGAGAAAAAGTGGAGAAAAAGTGGAGAAAAAAAGGAGAAAAAGTGGAGAAAATGGAGAAAAAAAGGAGAAAAAGTTGAAAAAAGGGGAGAAAAAGTGGAGAAAAAATGGAAAAAAAGTTGAAAAAAAGTGGAGAAAAAGTGGAGAAGAAGTGGAGAAAAAGTGGAGAAAAAATGGAGAAAAAGTTGAAAAAAAGTGGAGAAAAGATGGAGAAGAAGTGGAGAAAAAGTGGAGAAAAAGTGGAGAAAAAGTGGAGAAAAAGTGGAGAAAAAATGGAGAAAAAGTGGAGAAAACATGGAGAAAAAGTGGAGAAAAAATGGAGAAAAAGTGGAGAAAAAATGGAGAAAAAGTGGAGAAAAAGTGGAGAAAAAGTGGAGAAAAAATGGAGAAAAAGTGGAGAAAAAGTGGAGAAAAAATGGAGAAAAAATGGAGAAAAAGTGGAGAAAAAGTGGAGAAAAAGTGGAGAAAAAATGGAGAAAAAGTGGAGAAAAAATGGAGAAAAAGTGGAGAAAAAGGGGAGAAAAGGTGGAGAAAAAGTGGAGAAGAAGTGGAGAAGAAGTGGAGAAAAAGTGGAGAAAAAAAATGTAGAAAAAGTGGAGAAAAAATGTAGAAAAAGTGGAGAAAAGGTGGAGAAAAAGTGGAAAAGAAGTGGAGAAAAAGTGGAGAAAAAGTGGAGAAAAGGTGGAGAAGAAGTGGAGAAAAAGTGGAGAAAAAATGGAGAAAAAGTTGAAAAAAGTACAGAAAAAGTGGAGAAAAAGTGGAGAAAAAGTGGAGAAAAAATGGAGAAAAAATTGAAAAAAAAATGGAGAAAAAGTGGAGAAAAAATGGAGAAGAGGTTGAAAAAAAGTGGAGAAAAAGTGGAGAAAAAATGGAGAAAAAGTGGAGAAAAAGTGGAGAAAAAGTGGAGAAAAAAGGAGAAAAAGTGGAGAAAATGGAGAAAAAAAGGAGAAAAAGTTGAAAAAAGAGGAGGAAAAAGTGGAGAAAAAATGTCGAAAAAGTGGAAAAAAAAGTGGAGAAAAAGTGGAGAAAAAATGGAGAAAAAAATGGAGAAAAAAGTGGAGAAAAAGTGGAGAAAAAGTGGAGAAAAAAGGAGAAAAAGTGGAGAAAATGGAGAAAAAAAGGAGAAAAAGTTGAAAAAAGAGGAGGAAAAAGTGGAGAAAAAATGGAAAAAAAGTTGAAAAAAAAGTGGAGAAAAAGTGGAGAAGAAGTGGAGAAAAAGTGGAGAAAAAGTGGAGAAAAAATGGAGAAAAAGTTGAAAAAAAGTGGAGAAAAGATGGAGAAGTGGAGAAAAAGTGGAGAAAAAGTGGAGAAAAAGTGGAGAAAAAATGGAGAAAAAATAGAGAAAAAGTGGAGAAAACATGGAGAAAAAGTGGAGAAAAAGTGGAGAAAAAATGGAGAAAAAATGGAGAAAAAGTGGAGAAAAAGTGGAGAAAAAGTGGAGAAAAAAGTGGAGAAAAAGTGGAGAAAAAGTGGAGAAAAAATTTAGAAAAAGTGAAGAAAAGGTGAAGAAAAAGTGGAGAAAAAGTGGAGAAGTGGAGAAAAAGTGGAGAAAAAAATGGAGAAAAAAATGGAGAAAAAGTGGAGAAAAAGTGGAGAAAAAGTGGAGAAAACGTGGAGAAAAAATGTAGAAAAAGTGGAGAAAAGGTGAAGAAAAAGTGGAGAAAAAGTGGAGAAGTGGAGAAAAAGTGGAGAAAAAAATGGAGAAAAAAATGGAGAAAAAGTGGAGAAAAAGTGGAGAAAAAGTGGAGAAAAAAATGTAGAAAAAGTGGAGAAAAAATGGAGAAAAAGTGGAGAAAAGGTGGAGAAAAAGTGGAGAAAAAGTGGAGAAAAAATGGAGAAAAAATGGAGAAAAAGTTGAAAAAAAGTGGAGAAAAAGTGGAGAAAAAGTGGAGAAAAAATGGAGAAAAGGTTGAAAAAAAGTGGAGAAAAAGTGGAGAAAAAATGGAGAAAAAGTGGAGAAAAAGTGGAGAAAAAAAGGAGAAAGAGTGGAGAAAAAGTGGAGAAAAAATGGAGAAAAAGTGGAGAAAAAGTGGAGAAAAAGTGGAGAAAAAAGTGGAGAAAAAGTGGAGAAGAAGTGGAGAAAAAGTGGAGAAAAAGTGGAGAAAAAGTGGAGAAAAAGTGGAGAAAAAATGGAGAAAAAGTTGAAAAAAGTGCAGAAAAAGTGGAGAAAAAGTGGAGAAAAAGTGGAGAAAAAATGGAGAAAAAGTGGAGGTGAAGTGGGTAAAAAGTGGAGAAAAAGTGGAGAAAAAATGGAGAAAAAAATGGAGAAAAAAGTGGAGAAAAAGTGGAGAAAAAGTGGAGAAAAAAAGGAGAAAAAGTGGAGAAAATGGAGAAAAAAAAGGAGAAAAAAAAGTGGAGAAAAAGTGGAGAAGAAGTGGAGAAAAAGTGGAGAAAAAGTGGAGAAAAAATGGAGAAAAAGTTGAAAAAAAGTGAAGAAAAGATGGAGAAGAAGTGGAGAAAAAGTGGAGAAAAAGTGGAGAAAAAGTGGAGAAAAAGTGGAGAAAAAATGGAAAAAAAGTGGAGAAAAAGTGCAGAAAAAATGGAGAAAAAATGGAGAAAAAGTGGAGAAAAAGTGGAGAAAAAGTGGAGAAAAAAGTGGAGAAAAAGTGGAGAAAAAGTGGAGAAAAAATGGAGAAAAAGTGGAGAAAAGGTGAAGAAAAAGTGGAGAAAAAGTGGAGAAGTGGAGAAAAAGTGGAGAAAAAAATGGAGAAAAAAATGGAGAAAAAGTGGAGAAAAAGTGGAGAAAAAAATGTAGAAAAAGTGGAGAAAAAATGGAGAAAAAGTGGAGAAAAGGTGGAGAAAAAGTGGAGAAAAAGTGGAGAAAAAATGGAGAAAAAAATGTAGAAAAAGTGGAGAAAAAATGGAGAAAAAGTGGAGAAAAGGTGGAGAAAAAGTGATGAAAAAGTGGAGAAAAAATGGAGAAAAGGTTGAAAAAAAGTAGAGAAAAAGTGGAGAAAAAATGGAGAAAAAGTGGAGAAAAAGTGGAGAAAAAATGGAGAAAGAGTGGAGAAAAACTGGAGAAAAAGTGGAGAAAAAGTGGAGAAAAAGTGGAGAAAAAGTTGAAAAAAGTGCAGAAAAAGTGGAGAAAAAGTGGAGAAAAAGTGGAGAAAAAGTGGAGAAAAAGTGCAGAAAAAGTGGAGAAAAAGTGGAGAAAAAGTGGAGAAAAAATGGAGAAAAAATTGAAAAAAAAATGGAGAAAAAGTGGAGAAAAAATGGAGAAGAGGTTGAAAAAAAGTGGAGAAAAAGTGGAGAAAAAATGGAGAAAAAGTGGATAAAAAGTGGAGAAAAAGTGGAGAAAAAATGGAGAAAAAGGGGAAAAAAAGTGGAGAAAAAATGAAGAAAAAGTGGAGAAGTGGAGAAAAAGTGGAGAAAAAATGGAGAAAAAATGGAGAAAAAAATGGAGAAAAAGGTGGAGAAAAAGTGGAGAAAAAGTGGAGAAAAAAAGGAGAAAAAGTGGAGAAAATGGAGAAAAAAAGGAGAAAAAGTTGAAAAAAGGGGAGAAAAAGTGGAGAAAAAATGGAAAAAAAGTTGAAAAAAAGTGGAGAAAAAGTGGAGAAGAAGTGGAGAAAAAGTGGAGAAAAAGTGGAGAAAAAATGGAGAAAAAGTTGAAAAAAAGTGGAGAAAAGATGGAGAAGAAGTGGAGAAAAAGTGGAGAAAAAGTGGAGAAAAAGTGGAGAAAAAGTGGAGAAAAAATGGAGAAAAAGTGGAGAAAACATGGAGAAAAAGTGGAGAAAAAATGGAGAAAAAGTGGAGAAAAAATGGAGAAAAAGTGGAGAAAAAGTGGAGAAAAAGTGGAGAAAAAATGGAGAAAAAGTGGAGAAAAAATGGAGAAAAAATGGAGAAAAAATGGAGAAAAAGTGGAGAAAAAGTGGAGAAAAAGTGGAGAAAAAATGGAGAAAAAGTGGAGAAAAAATGGAGAAAAAGTGGAGAAAAAGGGGAGAAAAGGTGGAGAAAAAGTGGAGAAGAAGTGGAGAAGAAGTGGAGAAAAAGTGGAGAAAAAAATGTAGAAAAAGTGGAGAAAAAATGTAGAAAAAGTGGAGAAAAGGTGGAGAAAAAGTGGAAAAGAAGTGGAGAAAAAGTGGAGAAAAAGTGGAGAAAAGGTGGAGAAGAAGTGGAGAAAAAGTGGAGAAAAAATGGAGAAAAAGTTGAAAAAAGTGCAGAAAAAGTGGAGAAAAAGTGGAGAAAAAGTGGAGAAAAAATGGAGAAAAAATTGAAAAAAAAATGGAGAAAAAGTGGAGAAAAAATGGAGAAGAGGTTGAAAAAAAGTGGAGAAAAAGTGGAGAAAAAATGGAGAAAAAGTGGAGAAAAAGTGGAGAAAAAGTGGAGAAAAAAGGAGAAAAAGTGGAGAAAATGGAGAAAAAAAGGAGAAAAAGTTGAAAAAAGAGGAGGAAAAAGTGGAGAAAAAATGTCGAAAAAGTGGAAAAAAAAGTGGAGAAAAAGTGGAGAAAAAATGGAGAAAAAAATGGAGAAAAAGTGGAGAAAAAGTGGAGAAAAAGTGGAGAAAAAAGGAGAAAAAGTGGAGAAAATGGAGAAAAAAAGGAGAAAAAGTTGAAAAAAGAGGAGGAAAAAGTGGAGAAAAAATGGAAAAAAAGTTGAAAAAAAGTGGAGAAAAAGTGGAGAAGAAGTGGAGAAAAAGTGGAGAAAAAGTGGAGAAAAAATGGAGAAAAAGTTGAAAAAAAGTGGAGAAAAGATGGAGAAGTGGAGAAAAAGTGGAGAAAAAGTGGAGAAAAAGTGGAGAAAAAATAGAGAAAAAGTGGAGAAAACATGGAGAAAAAGTGGAGAAAAAGTGGAGAAAAAATGGAGAAAAAATGGAGAAAAAGTGGAGAAAAAGTGGAGAAAAAGTGGAGAAAAAAGTGGAGAAAAAGTGGAGAAAAAGTGGAGAAAAAATTTAGAAAAAGTGAAGAAAAGGTGAAGAAAAAGTGGAGAAAAAGTGGAGAAGTGGAGAAAAAGTGGAGAAAAAAATGGAGAAAAAAATGGAGAAAAAGTGGAGAAAAAGTGGAGAAAAAGTGGAGAAAACGTGGAGAAAAAATGTAGAAAAAGTGGAGAAAAGGTGAAGAAAAAGTGGAGAAAAAGTGGAGAAGTGGAGAAAAAGTGGAGAAAAAAATGGAGAAAAAAATGGAGAAAAAGTGGAGAAAAAGTGGAGAAAAAGTGGAGAAAAAAATGTAGAAAAAGTGGAGAAAAAATGGAGAAAAAGTGGAGAAAAGGTGGAGAAAAAGTGGAGAAAAAGTGGAGAAAAAATGGAGAAAAAATGGAGAAAAAGTTGAAAAAAAGTGGAGAAAAAGTGGAGAAAAAGTGGAGAAAAAATGGAGAAAAGGTTGAAAAAAAGTGGAGAAAAAGTGGAGAAAAAATGGAGAAAAAGTGGAGAAAAAGTGGAGAAAAAAAGGAGAAAGAGTGGAGAAAAAGTGGAGAAAAAATGGAGAAAAAGTGGAGAAAAAGTGGAGAAAAAGTGGAGAAAAAAGTGGAGAAAAAGTGGAGAAGAAGTGGAGAAAAAGTGGAGAAAAAGTGGAGAAAAAGTGGAGAAAAAGTGGAGAAAAAGTGGAGAAAAAATGGAGAAAAAGTTGAAAAAAGTGCAGAAAAAGTGGAGAAAAAGTGGAGAAAAAGTGGAGAAAAAATGGAGAAAAAATTGAAAAAAAAATGGAGAAAAAGTGGAGAAAAAATGGAGAAGAGGTTGAAAAAAAGTGGAGAAAAAGTGGAGAAAAAATGGAGAAAAAGTGGGAAAAAAAGTGGAGAAAAAATGGAGAAAAAGTGGAGATGAAGTGGAGAAAAAGTGGAGAAAAAGTGGAGAAAAAATGGAGAAAAAAATGGAGAAAAAAGTGGAGAAAAAGTGGAGAAAAAGTGGAGAAAAAAAGGAGAAAAAGTGGAGAAAATGGAGAAAAAAAAGGAGAAAAAAAAGTGGAGAAAAAGTGGAGAAGAAGTGGAGAAAAAGTGGAGAAAAAGTGGAGAAAAAATGGAGAAAAAGTTGAAAAAAAGTGGAGAAAAGATGGAGAAGAAGTGGAGAAAAAGTGGAGAAAAAGTGGAGAAAAAGTGGAGAAAAAGTGGAGAAAAAATGGAGAAAAAGTGGAGAAAACATGGAGAAAAAGTGGAGAAAAAGTGGAGAAAAAATGGAGAAAAAGTGGAGAAAAAGTGGAGAAAAAGTGGAGAAAAAAGTGGAGAAAAAGTGGAGAAAAAGTGGAGAAAAAATGTAGAAAAAGTGGAGAAAAGGTGAAGAAAAAGTGGAGAAAAAGTGGAGAAGTGGAGAAAAAGTGGAGAAAAAAATGGAGAAAAAAATGGAGAAAAAGTGGAGAAAAAGTGGAGAAAAAGTGGAGAAAAAAATGTAGAAAAAGTGGAGAAAAAATGGAGAAAAAATGGAGAAAAAGTGGAGAAAAAGTGGAGAAAAAGTGGAGAAAAAATGGAGAAAAAGGGGAAAAAAAAGTGGAGAAAAAATGGAGAAAAAGTGGAGAAGTGGAGAAAAAGTGGAGAAAAAGTGGAGAAAAAGTGGAGAAAAAGTGGAGAAAAAATGGAGAAAAAGTTGAAAAAAGTGCAGAAAAAGTGGAGAAAAAGTGGAGAAAAAGTGGAGAAAAAATGGAGAAAAAGTGGAGAAAAAGTGGAGAAAAAGTGGAGAAAAAGTGGAGAAAAAATGGAGAAAAAGGGGAAAAAAAGTGGAGAAAAAGTGGAGAAGAAGTGGAGAAAAAGTGGAGAAAAAGTGGAGAAAAAGTGGAGAAAAAATGGAGAAAAAAATGGAGAAAAAAGTGGAGAAAAAGTGGAGAAAATGGAGAAAAAAAGGAGAAAAAGTTGAAAAAAGGGGAGAAAAAGTGGAGAAAAAATGGAAAAAAAGTTGAAAAAAAAACGGAGAAAAAGTGGAGAAGAAGTGGAGAAAAAGTTGAAAAAAAGTGGAGAAAAGATGGAGAAGAAGTGGAGAAAAGTGGAGAAAAAGTGGAGAAAAAGTGGAGAAAAAGTGGAGAAAAAATGGAGAAAAAGTGGAGAAAACATGGAGAAAAAGTGGAGAAAAAGTGGAGAAAAAATGGAGAAAAAGTGGAGAAAAAGTGGAGAAAAAGTGGAGAAAAAATGGAGAAAAAGTGGAGAAAAAATGGAGAAAAAGTGGAGAAAAAATGGAGAAAAAGTGGAGAAAAAGGGGAGAAAAGGTGGAGAAAAAGTGGAGAAAAAGTGTAGAAGTGGAGAAAAAGTGGAGAAAAAAATGTAGAAAAAAATGGAGAAAAAGTGGAGAAAAAGTGGAGAAGAAGTGGAGAAAAAGAGGAGAAAAAAAATGTAGAAAAAGTGGAGAAAAATGTAGAAAAAGTGGAGAAAAGGTGGAGAAAAAGTGGAGAAGAAGTGGAGAAAAAGTGGAGAAAAAATGGAGAAAAGGTGGAGAAAAAGTGGAGAAAAAAAATGGAGAAAAAAATGGAGAAAAAGTGGAGAAAAAGTGGAGAAAAAGTGGAGAAAAAATGTAGAAAAAGTGGAGAAAAGGTGAAGAAAAAGTGGAGAAAAAGTGGAGAAGTGGAGAAAAAGTGGAGAAAAAAATGTAGAAAAAAATGGAGAAAAAGTGGAGAAAAAGTGGAGAAAAAGTGGAGAAAACATGGAGAAAAAGTGGAGAAAAAGTGGAGAAAAAATGGAGAAAAAGTGGAGAAAAAGTGGAGAAAAAGTGGAGAAAAAAGTGGAGAAAAAGTGGAGAAGAAGTGGAGAAAAAGTGGAGAAAAAGTGGAGAAAAAGTGGAGAAAAAGTGGAGAAAAAATGGAGAAAAAGTTGAAAAAAGTGCAGAAAAAGTGGAGAAAAAGTGGAGAAAAAGTGGAGAAAAAATGGAGAAAAAATTGAAAAAAAAAATGGAGAAAAAGTGGAGAAAAAATGGAGAAGAGGTTGAAAAAAAGTGGAGAAAAAGTGGAGAAAAAATGGAGAAAAAGTGGAAAAAAAAGTGGAGAAAAAGTGGAGAAAAAGTGGAGAAAAAATGGAGAAAAAGTTGAAAAAAGTGCAGAAAAAGTGGAGAAAAAGTGGAGAAAAAGTGGAGAAAAAAATGGAGAAAAAGTGGAGAAAAAGTGGAGAAAAAGTGGAGAAAAAATGGAGAAAAAGGGGAAAAAAAAGTGGAGAAAAAGTGGAGAAGAAGTGGAGAAAAAGTGGAGAAAAAGTGGAGAAAAAGTGGAGAAAAAGTGGAGAAAAAATGGAGAAAAAAATGGAGAAAAAAGTGGAGAAAAAGTGGAGAACAAGTGGAGAAAAAAAGGAGAAAAAGTGGAGAAAATGGAGAAAAAAAGGAGAAAAAGTTGAAAAAAGGGGAGAAAAAGTGGAGAAAAAATGGAAAAAAAGTTGAAAAAAAAACGGAGAAAAAGTGGAGAAGAAGTGGAGAAAAAGTTGAAAAAAAGTGGAGAAAAGATGGAGAAGAAGTGGAGAAAAGTGGAGAAAAAGTGGAGAAAAAGTGGAGAAAAAATGTAGAAAAAGTGGAGAAAAAGGGGAGAAAAGGTGGAGAAAAAGTGGAGAAAAAGTGGAGAAAACGTGGAGAATAAGTGGAGAAAAAATGGAGAATAAGTGGAGAAAAAATGGAGAAAAAAATGGAGAAAAAGTGGAGAAAAAGTGGAGAAAAAGTGGAGAAAAAGTGGAGAAAAAATGGAGAATAAGTGGAGAAAAAATGGAGAAAAAAATGGAGAAAAAGTGGAGAAAAAGTGGAGAAAAAGTGGAGAAAAAGTGGAGAAAAAAAATGGAGAAAAAAATGGAGAAAAAGTGGAGAAAAAGTGGAGAAAAAGTGGAGAAAAAATGTAGAAAAAGTGGAGAAAAGGTGAAGAAAAAGTGGAGAAAAAGTGGAGAAGTGGAGAAAAAGTGGAGAAAAAAATGTAGAAAAAAATGGAGAAAAAGTGGAGAAAAAGTGGAGAAAAAGTGGAGAAAACATGGAGAAAAAGTGGAGAAAAAGTGGAGAAAAAATGGAGAAAAAGTGGAGAAAAAGTGGAGAAAAAGTGGAGAAAAAAGTGGAGAAAAAGTGGAGAAAAAGTGGAGAAAAAATGTAGAAAAAGTGGAGAAAAGGTGAAGAAAAAGTGGAGAAAAAGTGGAGAAGTGGAGAAAAAGTGGAGAAAAAAATGGAGAAAAAAATGGAGAAAAAGTGGAGAAAAAGTGGAGAAAAAGTGGAGAAAAAGTGGAGAAAAAAATGTAGAAAAAGTGGAGAAAAAATGGAGAAAAAATGGAGAAAAAGTGGAGAAAAAGTGGAGAAAAAGTGGAGAAAAAATGGAGAAAAAGGGGAAAAAAAAGTGGAGAAAAAATGGAGAAAAAGTGGAGAAAAAGTGGAGAAAAAGTGGAGAAAAAGTGGAGAAAAAATGGAGAAAAAGTTGAAAAAAGTGCAGAAAAAGTGGAGAAAAAGTGGAGAAAAAGTGGAGAAAAAATGGAGAAAAAATTGAAAAAAAAGGAGAAAAAGTGGAGAAAAAATGGAGAAGAGGTTGAAAAAAAGTGGAGAAAAAGTGGAGAAAAAGTTGAAAAAAAAGTGGAGAAAAAGTGGAGAAAGAGTGGAGAAAAAGTGGAGAAAAAATGGAGAAAAAGTGGAGAAAAAGTGGAGAAAAAAGTGGAGAAAAAGTGGAGAAGAAGTTAAGAAAAAGTGGAGAAAAAGTGGAGAAAAAGTGGAGAAAAAATGGAGAAAAAGTTGAAAAAAGTGCAGAAAAAGTGGAGAAAAAGTGGAGAAAAAATGGAGAAAAAATTGAAAAAAAAGGAGAAAAAGTGGAGAAAAAATGGAGAAGAGGTTGAAAAAAAGTGGAGAAAAAGTGGAGAAAAAGGGGAAAAAAAAGTGGAGAAAAAGTGGAGAAGAAGTGGAGAAAATGTGGAGAAAAAGTGGAGAAAAAGTGGAGAAAAAGTGGAGAAAAAGTGGAGAAAAAGTGGAGAAAAAATGGAGAAAAAAATGGAGAAAAAAGTGGAGAAAAAGTGGAGAAAAAGTGGAGAAAAAAAGGAGAAAAAGTGGAGAAAATGGAGAAAAAAAGGAGAAAAAGTTGAAAAAAGGGGAGAAAAAGTGGAGAAAAAATGGAAAAAAAGTTGAAAAAAAAGTGGAGAAAAAGTGGAGAAGAAGTGGAGAAAAAGTTGAAAAAAAGTGGAGAAAAGATGGAGAAGAAGGGGAGAAAAGTGGAGAAAAAGTGGAGAAAAAGTGGAGAAAAAGTGGAGAAAAAATGGAGAAAAAGTGGAGAAAACATGGAGAAAAAGTGAAGAAAAAATGGAGAAAAAGTGGAGAAAAAATGGAGAAAAAGTGGAGAAAAAGTGGAGAAAAAATGGAGAAAAAGTGGAGAAAAAATGGAGAAAAAGTGGAGAAAAAATGGAGAAAAAGTGGAGAAAAAGGGGAGAAAAGGTGGAGAAAAAGTGGAGAAAAAGTGGAGAAGTGGAGAAAAAGTGGAGAAAAAAATGTAGAAAAAAATGGAGAAAAAGTGGAGAAAAAGTGGAGAAGAAGTGGAGAAAAAAAGGAGAAAAAAAATGTAGAAAAAGTGGAGAAAAAATGTAGAAAAAGTGGAGAAAAGGTGGAGAAAAAGTGGAGAAGAAGTGGAGAAAAAGTGGAGAAAAAGTGGAGAAAAGGTGGAGAAAAAGTGGAGAAAAAAAATGGAGAAAAAAATGGAGAAAAAGTGGAGAAAAAGTGGAGAAAAAGTGGAGAAAAAATGTAGAAAAAGTGGAGAAAAGGTGAAGAAAAAGTGGAGAAAAAGTGGAGACGTGGAGAAAAAGTGGAGAAAAAAATGTAGAAAAAAATGGAGAAAAAGTGGAGAAAAAGTGGAGAAAAAGTGGAGAAAAAAATATAGAAAAAGTGGAGAAAAAATGGAGAAAAAGTGGAGAAAAGGTGGAGAAAAAGTGGAGAAAAAGTGGAGAAAAGGTTGAAAAAAAGTGGAGAAAAAGTGGAGAAAAAATGGAGAAAAAGTGGAGAAAAAGTGGAGAAAAAATGGAGAAAAAGTGGAGAAAACATGGAGAAAAAGTGGAGAAAAAGTAGAGAAAAAATGGAGAAAAAGTGGAGAAAAAATGGAGAAAAAGTGGAGAAAAAGAGGAGAAAAAATGGAGAAAAAGTGGAGAAAAAGTGGAGAAAAAGTGGAGAAAAAATGGAGAAAAAGTGGAGAAAAAATGGAGGAAAAAGTGGAGAAAAAGGGGAGAAAAGGTGGAGAAAAAGTGGAGAAGAAGTGGAGAAAAAGTGGAGAAAAAGTGGAGAAAAGGTGGAGAAAAAGTGGAGAAAAAAAAGGGAGAAAAAATGTAGAAAAAGTGGAGAAAAAGTGGAGAAAAAGTGGAGAAAAAATGTAGAAAAAGTGGAGAAAAGGTGAAGAAAAAGTGGAGAAAAAGTGGAGAAGTGGAGAAAAAGTGGAGAAAAAAAATGTAGAAAAAGTGGAGAAAAAGTGGAGAAAAAGTGGAGAAAAAGTGGAGAAAAAAATGTAGAAAAAGTGGAGAAAAAATGGAGAAAAAGTGGAGAAAAAAATGGAGAAAAAGTGGAGAAAAAGTGGAGAAAAAATGGAGAAAGAGTGGAGAAAAAGTGGAGAAAAAATGGAGAAAAAGTGGAGAAAAAGTGGAGAAAAAAGTGGAGAAAAAGTGGAGAAGAAGTGGAGAAAAAGTGCAGAAAAAGTGGAGAAAAAGTGGAGAAAAAGTGGAGAAAAAATGGAGAAAAAATTGAAAAAAAATGGAGAAAAAGTGGAGAAAAAATGGAGAAGAGGTTGAAAAAAAGTGGAGAAAAAGTGGAGAAAAAATGGAGAAAAAGTGGAGAAAAAGTGGAGAAAAAGTGGAGAAAAAATGGAGAAAAAGTGGAAAAACAAGTGGAGAAAAAATGGAGAAAAAGTGGAGAAGAAGTGGAGAAAAAGTGGAGAAAAAGTGGAGAAAAAATGGAGAAAAAATGGAGAAAAAAATGGAGAAAAAGTGGAGAAGAAGTGAAGAAAAAGTGGAGAAAAAGTGGAGAAAAAATGGAGAAGAGGTTGAAAAAAAGTGGAGAAAAAGTGGAGAAAAAATGGAGAAAAAGTGGAGAAAAAGTGGAGAAAAAGTGGAGAAAAAGTGGAGAAAAAATGGAGAAAAAGGGGAAAAAAAAGTGGAGAAAAAGTGGAGAAAAAAATGGAGAAAAAAATGGAGAAAAAGTGGAGAAAAAGTGGAGAAAAAGTGGAGAAAAAGTGGAGAAAAAAATGTAGAAAAAGTGGAGAAAAAATGGAGAAAAAATGGAGAAAAAGTGGAGAAAAAGTGGAGAAAAAAGTGGAGAAAAAATGGAGAAAAAGGGGAAAAAAAAGTGGAGAAAAAAATGGAGAAAAAGTGGAGAAAAAGTGGAGAAAAAGTGGAGAAAAAGTGGAGAAAAAATGGAGAAAAAGTTGAAAAAAGTGCAGAAAAAGTGGAGAAAAAGTGGAGAAAAAATGGAGAAAAAAATGAAAAAAAGGAGAAAAAGTGGAGAAAAAATGGAGAAGAGGTTGAAAAAAAGTGGAGAAAAAGTGGAGAAAAAGTTGAAAAAAAAGTGGAGAAAAAGTGGAGAAAGAGTGGAGAAAAAGTGGAGAAAAAATGGAGAAAAAGTGGAGAAAAAGTGGAGAAAAAAGTGGAGAAAAAGTGGAGAAAGAGTGGAGAAAATGGAGAAAAAAAGGAGAAAAAGTTGAAAAAAGGGGAGAAAAAGTGGAGAAAAAATGGAAAAAAAGTTGAAAAAAAGTGGAGAAAAAGTGGACAAAAAGTGGAGAAAAAATGGAGAAAAAGTTGAAAAAAAGTGGAGAAAAGATGGAGAAGAAGTGGAGAAAAAGTGGAGAAAAAGTGGAGAAAAAGTGGAGAAAACATGGAGAAAAAGTGGAGAATACATGGAGAAAAAGTGGAGAAAAAGTGGAGAAAAAATGGAGAAAAAGTGGAGAAAAAGTGGAGAAAAAATGGAGAAAAAGTGGAGAAAAAGTGGAGAAAAAATGGAGAAAAAGTGGAGAAAAAATGGAGAAAAAGTGTAGAAAAAGGGGAGAAAAGGTGGAGAAAAAGTGGAGAAGAAGTGGAGAAGAAGTGGAGAAGAAGTGGAGAAAAAGTGGAGAAAAAAATGTAGAAAAAGTGGAGAAAAAATGTAGAAAAAGTGGAGAAAAGGTGGAGAAAAAGTGGAGAAGAAGTGGAGGAAAAGTGGAGAAAAAGTGGAGAAAAGGTGGAGAAAAAGTGGAGAAAAAAATGGAGAAAAAAATGGAGAAAAAGTGGAGAAAAAGTGGAGAAAAAGTGGAGAAAAAATGGAGAAAAAGTGGAGAAAAAAAATGTAGAAAAAGTGGAGAAAAATTTTGAAAAAGTGGAGAAAAGGTGGAGAAAAAGTGGAGAAAAAGTGGAGAAAAAAAATGTAGAAAAAGTGGAGAAAAAATGTAGAAAAAGTGGAGAAAAGGTGGAGAAAAAGTGGAGAAGAAGTGGAGAAAAAGTGGAGAAAAAGTAGAGAAAAAGTGGAGAAAAAGTGGAGAAAAAGTGGAGAAAAAAAATGGAGAAAAAAATGGAGAAAAAGTGGAGAAAAAGTGGAGAAAAAGTGGAGAAAAAATGGAGAAAAAGTGGAGAAAAAAAATGGAGAAAAAGTGGAGACAAAATGGAGAAAAAGTGGAGAAAAGGTGGAGAAGAAGTGGATAAAAAGTGGAGAAAAAAATGTAGAAAAAGTGAAGAAAAAATGTAGAAAAAGTGGAGAAAAGGTAAAGAAAAAGTGGAGAAGAAGTGGAGAAGTGGAGAAAAAGTGGAGAAAAAGTGGAGAAAAAAATGGAGAAAAAAATGGAGAAACAGTGGAGAAAAAGTGGAGAAAAAGTGGAGAAAAAGTGGAGAAAAAATGGAGAAAAAGTAGAGAAAAAAATGTAGAAAAAGTGGAGAAAAAATGTAGAAAAAGTGGAGAAAAGGTGGAGAAAAAGTGGAGAAAAAATGTAGAAAAAGTGGAGAAAAAAATGTAGAAAATGTGGAGAAAAAATGGAGAAAAAGTGGAGAAAAGGTGGAGAAAAAGTGGAGAAGAAGTGGAGAAAAAATGGAGAAAAAGTGGAGAAAAAATGGAGAAAAACTGGAGAAAAAATGGAGAAAAAGTGGAGAAAAAGTGGAGAAAAAATGGAGAAAAAGTGGAGAAAAAGTGGAGAAAAACTGGAGAAAAAATGGAGAAAAAGTGGAGAAAAAGTGGAGAAAAAATGTAGAAAAAGAGGAGAAAAAGTGGAGAAAAAGTGGAGAAAAGGTGGAGAAAAAGTGGAGAAAAAATGGAGAAAAAGTGGAGGAGAAAGTGGAGAAAAAGTGGAGAAAAAATGGAGAAGAAGTGAAGAAGTGGAGAAAAAGTGGAGAAAAAGTGGAGAAGTGGAGAAGAGGAGAAGAAGTGGAGAAGAAGTGGAGAAGTGGAGAAGAAGTGGAGAAGAAGTGTTTGTTCATGCCAGATGGGAGATAAATATTTTTTTACCGGCGCTGTCATTTACTGTAACGTGATCATCGGTGTACGGTGTATACCTGTGATCACGTGAGCGGGAACCGGAAAAACCGTCCTTAATCATGATCTCCAGGGTCTCAGCTAGCCCTGAAACCCCGGAGATTTTCTGACGCTGGGGGGCGTTATTCACTTATTTCTGCCTGCTGTTTATAAACGGCAGATCAGAATAAGGCTACATTAACACGACCGATCCATTTTTGCGGACTGCAAAAAAGTCCGTTTTTTTTCACGGGTGCATCCGTGTGGCATCCGTTTCCGTTCCGTAGACGGTCCGTATGTCATCTGTTTGTCATCCGTGTGCCTTCTGTTTTTTTGTGTACTGCAAAAAAACTGAATGAGGGTAAATGCATAAATTTACCCAGGATCCATAGCTTCATCATACATGAGGCGGTCACATGTTCCCTCCAGTGCCATTTTCTACTGCTTTTCACAGTGTAGAGCGCTCTGGCGATTTTCTTGTGCTTGTGCACTTCATATCAGGCTTTTCTGTCATTATAATGGCAGAAAGACACATCATGTCCCACTCTCCTGCATTTTGTAATTTTGCACCCTTTGGTGCCTTTCATGTGGCACTAAGGGGTGCTTAGCTTTGTATTTAGCCAAAAAAATGAAAAAAAAAATGACGTAGGGTTCCCCCTATTTTTGTAGCCAGCTAGGGTAAAGCAGATGGCTGCAGCCTGCAGACCACAGCTGGCAACCTCACCTTGGCTAGTAATCCAAAACTGAGGGCACCCCACGCTGTTATTTTAAATTAAATAAATCATTAAAAAAACACGTAGGGGTCCCCCCAAAATTGGATCACCAGCCAAGGTAAAGCAGACAGCTGGGGCCTGATATTCTCAGACTAGGGAGGTCCATGGTTATTGGACTCTCCCCAGCCTAAAAATAGCAGGCCGCAGCCGGCCCAGACGTGTCGCATCCATTAGATGCGCCAATCCTGGTGCTTCGCCCCAGCTCATCCCGCGCCCTGGTGTGGTGGCAAACGGGGTAATATATGGGGTTAATACCAGATGTGTAATGTCACCTGGCATCAAGCCCTGGGGTTGGTGAGGTCAGGCGTCTATCAGATACCCGACATCACCAACCCAGTCAGTAATAAAAAAAATAGACGACAAACACATTTTTATTTGAAAAAACACTCCCCAAAACATTCCCTCTTTAACCAATTTATTAGAAAGAAAAACAAATCCAGGTCTGGTGTAATCCAAGGGGTTGCCATGACGATCCACACTGTCCCAGTCAATGAAGAGCAGAATGTTCCCCATTGGCTGGGAGAGCAGTGCAGTGACCTGAGCTAACATCAATGGGTCAGCCCAGGTCACTGCAGGGCATGACAAGTGCTTCTGTCAGCGAGGTACATTACCTGCGCTGATCTCCTGCACTGCCGACAGCACCTGTCACTGAATTCAATGACCGCCGCCTTCACAGCCAAGTATCGCGAGCGGCCCGTGACGTCACCGCTAGTCAGTCTCAGGTCGGAAGCGAGAGAAGGTGATGTGACAAACGGCGGCCATGGAGGACAGTGACAGCGCTGAGGTCGGGATGGCGGGACTTCATCATCGCAGGTAAGCCGAGCGGGGCCATGTGTGTGTGTGTGTGTGTGTGTACATGCCGCGTGCAGGAGGGGGCGGAGTGAGCTGAGCGGGGAAGTGTGGGCTTCCTGCACGTAACTAGGATAAACATCGGGTTACTAACCAAAGCGCTTTGGTTGGATACCCGATGTTTATCTTGGTTACCAGCTTCTGGCAGGCTGCCAGCGATGGCTACTGCACACTGTAGCTGTAAAAAGCCCTGCTTTTTGCTGCTAGAACCGTTCTCGAACGTATCTAGAACTATCGAGCTTTTGCAAAAAAGCTCGAGTTCTAGTTCGATCTAGAACAGCCCCCAAAATCACTCGAGCCGCGAACTGGAGAACCACGAACCGCGAACCGCGCTCAACTCTAGTCTTAGCTGCTTTCCTCCAGTCTTTACACTGATTTTTGGGGATCTTATGCCACTCCTGGCAGTAGAAAGAGGTGAGCTGATTTTATAAAACTGTGAAGTGGTCTCTCAAGTTTTGCCAGAGCTGTATTTCTCATAGAAAAGTATTTCAATTACACATTTTGTTACACACGTTTATTCCCTTTGTGTATTGGAACAACATAAAAAAGAAATAAATATGCAGATTGGACATAATTTCACACAAAACCCCGAAACTGAGCTGAAAAAAAAAAATATTGTCTATCTCACCTTAATATTTGGTTGCAGACCTTTAATAATAATTAAAAGCAATCACTTCCTATCACCGTCCACAAGCTTCTTCCTCCTCTCACCTGGAATTCCGGACTCTTCTTTATAAACTGCTCCAGGTCTCTCATATTTAAAGGCGTCTCCTCTTCTCTCAACAGCAATTTTAAGATCTTTCCACAGGTGTCTATAGGTTTTAATTCCAGACTTATTGCGGCCACTTCAGAGGTCTCCAGAGCTTTGTTTCCATCCATCTCTGGGAAGTCTTGAAGTGTTTGGGGTCATTGTCCTGCTGACCCATGACCTAGGACGCACCTCCAAATGTCTGACACTGGGCATTACAATACACCCAAATCCTTTTGTAATATTCAGATTTCATGATGGCTTGCACACAGTCAAGACCACCAGTGCCACAAGCAGTGCCCCACAACATCTCTGACCTCCACCATATATGACTGTAGGTGCTGTGATCTTTTTTTTTGTAGATATTTTTTCATTTTTAGTGAACAGTAGAATGATGTGCTGTACTAAAAATCTCTATCTTGGTCTCATCTGTCCACAAGACACTGTCTCTCTGTCAGTAGTGGGGTTCTCCTGGGTCTCCTCCATATTGTTTCATTTCAGTCATATTTGGACAGATAGTTCTTACTGACACTGATGCCCCTGAGCCTGTAGGATGGCTTTAATTTCCTTGGAAGTTGATTGAGGCTTATTTAGCATCCGAACTACCCTGTGTTGCAACATTTCTTTAATTTTTCTCTGCCGTCCAAATCCAGGGAGATTAGCTACAGTGCCATTGGTTGTAAACTTTTCGATTATGTTGCACACTGTGGACAAAGGAACAGTAATATCTCTGGAGATGGACTTGTAAACTTAAGATTGTTGATATTTTTTAACAATTTTGATTTTAAAGTCCTAAGACAGTTTATTTCTCTTTCTGTTCTCCAGGCTTAGTGTGGCACACACATTCACAATGCAAAGAGTGAGTCAACCTCTCCCCTTTTTATATTGTTTCAGGTGTGGTTTTCATATTGCCCACACCTGTTACTTGCCACAGGCAAGTTTGACCGAGCATCACATCAATTTCCTACAATTTTGTTTCTTAGATCGTCCAAAAGTTCTCTTCTTCTCCTTCTGTTCTCCATGCTTAGTGTGGCACACACAGACACACAATACAAAGACTGAGTCAACTTCTTCCCTTTTTATCTGATTTCAGGTGTGATTCTCATATTGCTTACACCTGTTACTTGCCACAGATGAGTATCACATGCTTGAAACAAAGTTGTTTACACAAAATTTTGGAAAGGTGCCAACAATTTTGACCTCCCCAGTTTAGGGGTTTGTATGAAAATTTTTGGGTTGCATCTATACACACAAAGGAAATAAGCATGTGTATAACAAAAAATGTGTGACTGCAAACATTTTCTGGGAGAAATACTTTATTTTTTGCAAGGGTGTCAACACTAGAGTTGAGCGCGGTTCGCTGTTCGACAGTTCGCGGTTCGAGTGATTTTTGGGGGTGTTCTAGATCGAACTAGAACTCGAGTTTTTGCTAAGAGCTCGACAGTTCAAGTTACGTTCGAGAATGGTTCTATAAGCAAAAAGCAGGGCTTTTTACAGCTACAGTGTACAGGAGCCATCGCTGGCAGCCTGCCAGAAGCTGGTAACCAAGATAAACATCGGGTATCCAAGCAAAGCGCTTTCCTTGGTTACCCGATATTTACCCTGGTTACGTGTGCAGGGAGCCGACACTTCCCCGCTCGGCTCCGCCCCTCCTGCACTCGGCATGTACACACACACACACTCACCTGTCCCCAGCCATGCAGTCCCTAGCACTGATGTCCTCAGCGCCACATGGCCCCGCTAGTTTCCGCCCACTTTGCACTCCGCCACCCGCACACATGGCCCCGCTAGGCTCCGCCCACATCGCACTCTGTCGCCTGCACACATGGCCCCGCTAGGCTCCGCCCACCTGGCACTCTGCACGCATGGCCCTGTTAGGCTCCGCCCACCTGGCACTCTGCACACATTACCCCGCTAGGCTCCGCCCACCTGGCACTCTGCACACATTACTCCACTAGGCTCCGCCCACCTGGCACTCTGCACACATTACCCCGCTAGGCTCCGCCCACCTCGCACTCCGCACGCATTACCCCACTCGGCTTACCTGCGTTGATGAAGTCCCGCCCTCCCGACCTCAGCGCTGACACTGTCTTCCATGGCCGCAGCTTCACATCTCTCACTGCGGCCCGAGACTGTCACTAGTGGTGACGTCACAGGCTCTCGCGATACTTGGCTGTGAAGGTCATTGAACTCAGTGACAGGTCTGCTGTCAGCAGTGCCGGAGATCAGTGCAGGTAATGTACCTAGCTCCTGACAGCAGCACTTGTCATCCCCTGCAGTGACCTGGGCTGACCTATTGATGTTAGCTTAGGTCACTGCATTGCTCTCCCAGCCAATGGGGAACATTCTGTTCTTCATTGGCTGGGACAGTGAGTATGGTATGGATCTTCATGGTAACCGCTTGGATTACAGCAAACCTGGATTTGTTTTTCTTTCTAATAAATTCGTGAAAGAGGGAATGTGTTGGGCAGTGTTTTTTCAAATAAAAATGTGTTTGTCGTCTATTTTTTTTTATTACTGACTGGGTTGGTGATGTCGGGTATCTGATAGACGCCTGACCTCACCAACCCCAGGGCTTGATGCCAGGTGACATTACACATCTGGTATTAACCCCATATATTACCCCGTTTGCCACCGCACCAGGGCACGGGTTGAGCTGGGGCGAAGCATCAGGATTGCATATCTAATGGATGCGACACTTCTGGGGCAGCTGCAGCTTGCTATTTTTAGGCTGGGGAGAGTCCAATAACCATGGACCTCCCTAGTCTGAGAATATCAGACCCCACCTGTCTACTTTACCTTGGCTGGTGGTCCAATTTTGGGGGGACCCCTACGTGTTTTTTTTTTTAATTATTTATTTAATTTAAAATAACAGCATGGGCTGCCCTCAGTTTTGGATTACCAGCCAAGGTGAGGCTCCCAGCTGTGGTCTGCAGGCTGCAGCCGTCTGCTTTACCCTAGCTGGCTACAAAAATAGGGGGAACCCCACGTCATTTTTTTTTAAATTTATTTATTTATTTTGGTAAATACAAGGCTAAGCACCCCTTAGTGCCACATGAAAGGCACCAAAGGGTGCAAAATTACAAAATGCAGGAGAGTGGGACATTATGTGTCTTTCTGCCATTATAATGACAGAAAAGACTGATATGAAGTGTACAAGCAAAAGAAAATCACCAGAGCGCTCTACACTGTGAAAAGCAGTAGAAAATGGCACTGGAGTGAACATGTGACCGCCTCATGTAGGATGAAGCTATGGATCCTGGGTAAATTTATGTATTTTCCCTCCTTCAGTTTTTTGGCAGTACGCCAAAAAAACGGAAGGCGCACGGATGACAAACAGATGACATACGGACCGTATATGTGTCACGCTCCCGATGCCTCGGCACCACTCCTTACCCACTGATCCGGTCACACCTGCACGGCACCGCTCCTTACCCACTGATCCGGTCCACGTGTCCACCGGTAACGGCTGCCGCTCCCGCTCGTGCTTTCCTGTGTCCTGTCCCCAGTCTCATGTGTCTGACTCATGCTTCTGTATAGGGTCGGGCCGCGCCCACTCGCCTGGTCTTATGGGCCCAGCACTGCTGCAGCAGGATATGACATGAGGCTGTGCTGGGTTAATAAGACTGGAGCACTACGTCCTTTTTTTAAAGATTTATTTTTACAGCACTGTGATGTCAGGCAATCAAAATACAGGGAAGCCCATTTTGTTTTTAGTTGTTTAAATAAATAATTAAAAAAATATATATATAAGCTCCCGCTGCATTTTTTGTATTGCTAGCTAAGGGTAATCCCAGCAGCTACTGGCTGCTAACCCCCACTGCTTGGTGTTACCTTCACTGGTAATGGAAAATCCTGGGAAGCATTTTTTATTTTTTTTTGCCAAAAAACTACAAAAAAAATGACGTGCGCTTCGCCATATTTTGTATGCTAGCTAGGTACAGCAGGCAGGTACGGCTGCCCCCAACTTCCAGCTGCCTGTTTGTACCCGGCTGGGAACTAAAAATATAGGGAAGCCCTTTTTTTCCTTTTCATGAATTTTTTAACTAATTTAAAAAAAAAAAAACGACGTGGGCTTCGCCCCATTTTTGTGTTCAGCCGGGTACAGCTATGCAGTGGGGATTGGATCCGCAGCAGAGGTTAGCCCGAGGTTTCTGGGCGCCTCTGCTGCGAATTGCAGTCCGCAGCCGCCCCAGAAAATGGCGCTTTCATAGAAGCGCCATCATCTGGCGCTGTATCCAACTCTTCCAACAGCCCTGAAGCCGGGTGGCTCGCTGGGTAATAATGAGTTAATACTAGCTTTGTTTTACTAGCTAGTATTAAGCCAGAGATTCTTAATGTCAGGCAAGTTTAACCCGGCCATTAAGAATCTCCAATAAAGGGTTAAAAAAAACATCACACAGAGAAAAAATACTTTAATAGAAATACACAGACACACTTAGAGACTCCATCTTTATTACCCCCTCTCACCCCTCCACGATCCTGCTCTTCTGTCTTCTTTCTCTTTCAACACATGCAGCTCTGTCTGCTCCATCAGACAGCAGTGCATGGGAGAAAGGACGCTGTGCTCCGTGCAGAAATCACTCTGTGAGAGTGACCACAGGCTCCCAGCTGTAAGCGACGGGTTGCCATAGCAACGCTGCTCCGATCACGTTATTCCGGTGCCGCTGCATGCTGGTAGCGGGACGTCACCGCTACCAAGCGTTTTGCTATGGCAACGCTGATCTCCGTTATTGACCGGCTTGCTTCTGCGGACGCTGGTAACTACGGTAAACATTGGGTAACCAAGAAGCCCTTCCCTTGGTTACCTGATATTTACCTTCGTTACCAGCGTCCCCCCACTCTCATGCTGTCAGTGCCGGCTCCCTGCACACATAGCCAGACTACACATCGGGTAAAATTAACCCGATGTGTACTCTGGCTAGGAGTGCAGGGAGCCAGCGCTAAGCGGTGTGCGCTGGTAACCAAGGTAAATATCGGGTTGGTTACCCGATATTTACCTTAGTTACCATGCGCAGCATCGCTTCCACACGTCGCTGCTGGCTGGGGGCTGGTCACTGGTTGCTGGTGAGATCTGCCTGTTTGACAGCTCACCAGCAACCCGTGTAGCGACGCTCCAGCGATCCCTGCCAGGTCAGGTTGCTGGTGTGATCGCTGGAGCGTCGCTTAGTGTGACAGTACCTTAAGGGAACGGGGAAGCAGAGTAGGGAGTCGACCGTGTGCTAGAGCATGTCGCCGGTACACGGCGATACACAAACGTGCACCGTGTAACAGAGAGATGCAATGACAGGTCCTAGCATGACGCGTCATAATCATGTGACCAGTCTGTAGCCAATGAGATAATAGACACGTGACTGGTCACATGGCTATTTTGACGTCACGATAGGTGCTGCATCACTGCTGGTGTTCCCGGAGGACGCAGCGATTACCGATGGAAAAGCTGCGGGAGACAGAGTGCAGGACGCATCCCGGGGGCAGGTAAGTGTTATGGCAATATTTATTAACTGTATGTGTACATTTATAATGCGTTTTTATGTGTTTGTGATTGCCTCCTATTGTTTCCTATGGGGTTCGAATGGTTCGCCGAACTGGTTCGCCGAACCGAACTCGAACCAGACCTCCGTTCGGCGAACCGAACTCGAGCCGAAGCGCGGCCGGTTCGCTCATCTCTAGTCAACACCTTCTGCTATGACTTTATGTCAATGTAATGAATGTTCATGAATAAATTGGACCAAAGTAAAATAAGTGATATAATTTATAAATTAAAAATGGAAAAAAATGACTTTTTTTAAATTTCACATATTTTTATAGCAGCTTGAACTTTCCGAGATCGCAATAATTAACATTTATGATTATGTACTTAATTGTAGAACACTGGGTAAAACAGACACAGAAAAAGACTTGGGTGTATGGGTGGATGGTAAACTTCACTTTAGTGGCCAGTGTCAGGCAGCTGCTGCCAGGGCTAATAAAATAATGTGATGTATTAAAAGAGGTATAAGTGTTCATGAAAAAAATATAGTTCTACCTCTGTACAAGTCACTAGTGCGACCGCACTTGGAATACTGTGTACAATTCTGGTCACCGATATATAAGAAGGACATAGCTGAACTGGAGAGGGTGCAGAGAAGAGCGACCAAGATTATTAGAGGAATGGGGGGGCTGCAATACCAAGACAGGTTATTAAACTTGGGGTTATTTAGTCTGGAAAAACGAAGGCTTAGGGGGGATCTAATCACAATGTATAAATATATGAGGGGACAGTACAGAGACCTTTCCAAAGATCTTTTTACACCTAGGCCTGCGACTGGAACACGGGGGCATCCAATACGTCTTGAGGAAAGAAGGTTTAATCATAATCACAGACGAGGATTCTTTACTGTACGAGCAGTGAGACTATGGAACTCTCTGCCGCATGATGTTGTAATGAGTGATTCACTACTAACATTTAAGCAGAGCCTGGACGCCTTTCTTGAAAAATTTAATATTACCAGTTATGTATATTAGATTTTATGACAGGGTATTGATCCAGGGAACTAGTCTGATTGCCGGATGTGGAGTCAGGAAGGAAATTTTTTCCCCATTGGAACTTGTTTGCCACATTGGGGTTTTTTTTGCCTTCCTCTGGATCAACATGTTAGGCTACGGGTTGAACTAGATGGACTTGAAGTCTCCCTTCAACCTTAAAAACTATGATACTATGATACTATGATACTATGAATTATTTTGTTTTTTTATTTACTCTGTAGATACACTATGCTTACAAAAGACAATCCAATGTTCTCTTGATTACAAAAAGTATGTAAGGCAGGGAAAAGTTTGGTGATACACCTTGCTGATATAAACTTTGACACATTGTTTACTACTAGTGAGTCTCAATTTTGTTGGTATATGCAACAGATGAGGACTTCTTTGTATATGTGTGAAGGAGGACTTTATGCTGATCTAACAGTAGATGGCGATGTTGTGTAAAGTTTCCTTACACACTGTATTGTAAAAAGGCTTTTGTTTTTCTTCCTGGTTTCGCTTTCTCTTCCTGATGCAATGCTGTATGACTGTGCATATTATTACCTTATGTTTTCCAAGGAGTAAAGAGCTTGTTATTCCATGTAATCTGCTCTGTGAATTTTCTTCTATACCTGGGAAGCTAGAAGCTGTGCAACAAGTTATGGGCCCAGGCACCCCAAGATCCCAGATACCTCAAGATCCCAGACACCCAGGACACCAGAAAGCTCAGCAAGACCATGGTGAATGCAGAAGAATTTTTCAGTACAATTCTCTCCAAACAAGTAAAACAAGTTAAAGATAATGAATAGCACAGAGCTAAAACTCACAGTAGCTAAGCTGAATAATGAGAACTATCAGATATGGAAGTTCAAAGTGGAGATGTTATTGTCTAAAGATGATTCATGGGAAGTAATCACTACAGATAGACCCAATGATAATAATCAGACATGAGATAAGAAAAATAGACAAGCAAGAGCTACTATCAGCCTATTAGTGATAGATTCTCAATTAATCCACATAAGGAAAGAAGATACAGCACAGGGAATGTGGGAGGCATTAAGAAAGCTACATGAAAGACCCAGCTTAAATCAAATCACAAGTTATATCTGCTAAGAAAGCTTTACAGCATGAGACTGAGTGCATACAATGACATGCAGGCGCATATATTCACTATGATGGAAGTGATATCACAGCTGAGATCAATTGGTGAAGAAAATAATGATAGCCACATAGCAGCAATATTGTTGTGCAGTTTACCGGATTCATACACTGCTTTAATAAATGCACTAGAAATAAGACCCGAAACAGATATTACATTAGAGTATATGAATACCAGACTCATAGATGAATATCAAAGAAAGAAAGAGCAAACAAATGATTCTACTGAAAAAGATGGTGGAAATGCTCTTAAAGCTACATAATCAAAGAGACCCTATAATAAGGAGACAAGAGAATGTTTCAGATGTGAGAAAAATGGACGTTTAAAAAAAGACTGTACTATATGGAAAGCCGAACAACAGAAATTACACCATAAAGAGACTACACAGAAGGTGAAAAACACAGTCTCTGATTCATGTGCAAATAATTGGAATGGCACATTTAAACTAACTGATAAGAAATCATCATCAGGTTGGTTTATTGACTCAGGAGCAACAAGTCATATAACAAGTAATAAAAGTTTCTTTACTGAACTTGATTTAAATAAGAAAAAGCCATTTATCTTGCACATGGGAGCAAAATAACTGTGTAAGGTATTGGACAAGGAATGCTAAACTGTTCTAATAAGTATGGGCATGATTAAAAAATACCTGTACAGGATGTGCTATTTGTTCCAGGATTAGAAGGAGGATTGTTATCTGTAAAACGTCTAACAGCTAAAGGATTTACTGTAAAATTCAAAGATGATGAATGTACAATCCTAGCGGGAAATAAGATAATAACCAATGTCAAGGCAGATGAACAATTATAGAATCTAGACACATTAAAGTAACAGATGAAGTTGTGTACACATGATCACAAGAATTGTATTCACATGTGGCATAGACGTCTAGGACACAGACATCCTGAAAGTATAATGGAGCTACAAAAGAAAGAATTGACAAAGGATCTATTGATATCTGATTGCTCAATTACCATAATATGTGAATGTTGTATAAAATCTAAAGCTACAAGAATATCTATACCTAAAGAAAGTGAGACGAAAAGCACAAGACCACTTGATTTGGTGCATACTGACGTATGTGGACCCTTAAAAGTGACTACATCAGGAGGCAATAGATATATAATGACTTTTATAGATTGCTACTCAAGATATACAGTCACATACTTGATCAAGAACACAAGTGAAGTTCTCAATAAATTAGTAGACTATGTGACAAAGTTGAGTAATGAGTTTCAGATGAAGCCAATTGTCATTAGAAGTGATAATGGAGGTAAATTCACAGGACACGAAATAGAAAGCTGCTTAAGAAAAAATGGTATAGACCATCAAAAGACTGTTCCATACAAACCTGAACAAAACGGGGTAGCAGAAAGGAAAAACAGAACTCTGACTGAAATGATAAGATGTATGCTAACAGATTCCAAACTACCAGAGAAATATTGGGGTGAAGCAGCAATGACGGCTACTTACCTACAAAACCGACTTTTTTCTAGAAAACTGAAAACAACCCATATGAACTGTGGCAGGGTAAGAAACCAAGTGTGAATCATTTAACAGAGTTTTTGGATGTAAAGTTTTTGTATTTATTCTAACAGAAAAATGTTCCAAAGTGCAAAACAGATCCATAGAAGGAATATTTGTTGACTATAGTGAAAATTGCAAAGGATACAGAATCCTATATCCCAAAACAGACAGTTATGGTGAGTAACAGTGTGACATTCATTGAGGATCTAAATGAAGACACTATGATTTCACTAGAAACAAAAAATGAGAAAAACAGCAGTGATATAACAGAAAGAACATCTGATGAAAAAGAAGTTTAATTAATGAAAAACAGACTACTAAAAGTGAAGAGATACAACTACAAACAGACACAGAACCAAGACGTTCAATAAGAGAAAACAAAGGAAAACCACTTTTCTTTCATACAAGGCAAGTACAAGCAAAATTTATGAGCCTACCTCTTGGGAAGACATATCTCAGCTTCCTGAAGAAGAAGCTAATAAATGGATAAAGGCAACATAAACAGAAATAAAGTCCATGTATGACTCAAGACATGGACACTGACAGAATTACCAGAAGGAAGAAAAGCTATAGGATGCAAATGGGTTTTTAAAGTAAAATACCAAACAGATGGCAAAGCTGAACGATAACAAGCAAGACTCGTAGCTAAAGGTTATTCTCAAAAATATGGAGAAGACTATGATGAAACATTTGCTCCAGTTGTCAAACATACTACAATAAGAACTTTGTTTGCAGTTACAGCAATGAAACAAATGGAGTTGAAGCATCTGGACGTAAAGACATAATTTTTGAATGGAGATTTAACAAAAGATATTTACATGGAACAACCTCCAAGATTCAAAGAGATAAGTAACCCGAACATGGTTTGTAAACTACAGAAAGGTATATACTGTTCAAAACAAGCTGCTAAAGCGTGGAATGATAAAATCACAGAAGTGCTCACAAATGAAAAATTTCAGAGAAACAAAGCTAATCCTTGCCTATACACAAAAAGACTGACGGACAGATGGATCCATGTAATCATATATGTTGATGATATTTTAGTTTGTTTTGAAAAAGAAAGGGATAAATAGGGCATACTAAGAATTCTCAATCAACATTTCGAGATCAAAGCCTTGGGAAATGTGAAACGGTATCTAGGAATTATAGAAAGAGAAGATGAAAGTTTCCTATTTAATTAAAATCACATGATTCAAGACATAATCGAAACATTTGGATTGAAGGATGCAAAAACAGTAAAGTCTCCTATGGAAACCAATTATCTTAAATACATGAATAGTGAGAAAATGTGTTACCAAATAATGAAGAGTACAGAACGTCAATGGGAAAATTACTGTATCAAGCAACTGTTACAAGGCCAGACATCGCAGCAACAGTAGGAATTCTGAGTAGAAAAGTGTTGAAGCTGAATAAAAAGGATTTGAATTCAGTGAAGAGAGTAATGCGTTATTTAAAAGGAACTAGCAAGGTTAAACTGAAACTCCCTACAAGTGATAAATGCACTTTAATTGGATAAGTTGATGCAGATTGGGCTGGAGATCCAACTGACAGGAAATCTACCAGTGGCTATCTTTTCTTTCTCTCAGGCAGACCAATTAGTTGGACTAGTATCTATAGCAATCTATAGTAACGCTGTCATCAACAGAAGCAGAATATGTTGCAGCAGCAAATGCGAGTCAAGAAGTTCTATGGTTAAGACAATTGCTAAAAGACCTAGGACAACCTCAGTTGGTTGGAACCAACAAAAATAAATGAGAATAACCAAGGATGTCTTGCTCAGATGGAAAGAGTTAACCCAAGAACCAAGCACATTGATGTGAAGTATCATTTCTTGAGGGATCACCATGAACAAGGAATCCTGAAATTAGAATACTGTCCAACTGAAGATATGACAGCAGATATTTTCACAAAGGCATTGAATGCTGAAAGACATCAGAGACTAATGAAGAAATTAGGCTAAACTGAATAAATCTTTACTCTTGAGAAAGGGAATTGGTATATTCAACAGATGAGGACTTCCTTGTATGTGTGTGAAGGAGGACTTTATGCTGATCTAACGGTAGATGGCGATGTTGTGTAAAGTTTCCTTACTCACTGTATTGTAAAAAGGCTTTTTATTTCTTCCTGATTTCGCTTTTTCTTCCTGATGTAATGCTGTATGACTGTGCATATTATTAACTCATGTTTTCCAAGGAGTAAAGAGATTGTTATCCCATGTAATCTGCTCTGTGAACTTTCTTCTATACCTGGGAAGCTAGAAGCTGTGCAACAAATCTGACATCATAAACTAATATTTTTCTGACCATTCCATATTTTAAGAGTCATTGGAAATGTGAATAGGATATATAATAAAAAGAACAGCATTCACGGCTCCTCAAAGAGTGGCTCACACATGGTACAAAACACCTGGAGAGAATTTGTGATGGAGCTTTAACATGAAAAGGAAGATATTTCACAACTAAATCATCAGTTTCCATTAATCCCTTTGCATGACCAGCCCCTTCCTCTTGATATGCAAATGAGGCTGAAGATCTACAGTAGATCTGAAGCCTTTATCACTCCAGCCCTATTTCCTACCTAGTGCTGCCTCTTCCTACTTGACTAACAGCTCCTTTTTCCTCGAGTCACATTACATAGAGGACGTCAGTCAAGCAAGAAGAGATGGAGCTGGGCAGGTAATAGAGATGGAGTGACAGAAGCTTAAGAACTACAAATAGCTCTACAGCCTCTTTTGCTGAGATAAATAACTTCGGGTGTGATTTTCTGCTGACAAATTCCATTTAATCCTGTGTTTCAGTTCCACTTAAAGTCCCCAATGCTTTGTCCTGGCAATATCAAGTTTTTGTAAAATTCATATGTAATGATCTTAAAAAAAGAAAAAATATTGAAATCGATAAAGGTGTTTAATTTGAAGTAAGATGCAGTTCTCAGCATTGCACACTTCTCAGTGAGCTGAGCCAATGCTCTCCAATTCTATTCAATATTTACAGCTAAATTCTCTGGCGGTAAATATTGCTAATTGCTGGAGGTGACCAGGGATATATTGATGACCTATCAATATCATAAGTCTTCATGACTGCTTTCAGCTTCGACTTCTGATCACTACTTGGACAATATTTTTTAATTAAGTTTTCTTTGCTTGTTTAAAGTCTAATTACAATTTCACAATACGTTTGATAAGTCATAGACCGATATACAGTGGAACCTCGCTTAACGAGTAACCCAATTAACGAGAATTTCGCTTAATAAGCAAAGCTTTCTGTAAATTTGTAACTCGATTTACGAGAAAGCTTTGCTGTATGAGCAAAATACTCACCGCACACACTTCCGGTTCCGTACATCCACCGCGCTCTGACCTGCACTTTCAGTCCACACAAACACACAAGCACGCACAAACACACACAAACACACAAACGCGCACGCACATACAGTATTATGCTCACCTTACTTTCCGTTCCACCGCCGGCCTCATGGTTCTTGTAGTTCCTGGGTACATCGCGACGTCCTCGCAGCAGACTACAAGACCCAGGAGAAACAACAAAGAGCCAGCACCAATGTGCACTAAGGCATCAAATATTCCAAACTGCATTATAAAAATTTTTTTGAGATTTTTGGCAAAAAATTGCAATTTCTTGAGCTGCTTCGCCACGTCACGGCAAATCTCATTTGAAGCAGTCCTACACTAAAATATTTTTATAAAATGTGCCATGCGGCCTCACATATAAATAGCAGAACTGCTCTCAGCAGCACTCACCTGGTCTATTGCAGTCCCGTACCCATGACTGAGTCATGGCTGTGGGCGGGACAGGTCCAAGCAAATGCTGCATGAAGTATATATATAGCCTGTGGACAAAGCCTGATGACCCAATGTGAACAGTCACCAAACGCCAAAATCTATACAGATGGAATACATCCCAAATTGGGGTGCATAGCAAGGTGGAGGTCAACCACCGACCAATTCAACAAAGAAACAACAAAGAGCCAGCACCAATGTGCACTAAGGCATCAAATATTCCAAACTGCATTATAAAAATTTTTTTGAGATTTTTGGCAAAAAATTGCAATTTCTTGAGCTGCTTCGCCACGTCACGGCAAATCTCATTTGAAGCAGTCCTACACTAAAATATTTTTATAAAATGTGCCATGCGGCCTCACATATAAATAGCAGAACTGCTCTCAGCAGCACTCACCTGGTCTATTGCAGTCCCGTACCCATGACTGAGTCATGGCTGTGGGCGGGACAGGTCCAAGCAAATGCTGCATGAAGTATATATATAGCCTGTGGACAAAGCCTGATGACCCAATGTGAACAGTCACCAAACGCCAAAATCTATACAGATGGAATACATCCCAAATTGGGGTGCATAGCAAGGTGGAGGTCAACCACCGACCAATTCAACAAAGAAACAACAAAGAGCCAGCACCAATGTGCACTAAGGCATCAAATATTCCAAACTGCATTATAAAAATTTTTTTGAGATTTTTGGCAAAAAATTGCAATTTCTTGAGCTGCTTCGCCACGTCACGGCAAATCTCATTTGAAGCAGTCCTACACTAAAATATTTTTATAAAATGTGCCATGCGGCCTCACATATAAATAGCAGAACTGCTCTCAGCAGCACTCACCTGGTCTATTGCAGTCCCGTACCCATGACTGAGTCATGGCTGTTGGCGGGACAGGTCCAAGCAAATGCTGCATGAAGTATATATATAGCCTGTGGAATGTATTCCATCTGTATAGATTTTGGCGTTTGGTGACTGTTCACATTGGGTCATCAGGCTTTGTCCACAGGCTATATATATACTTCATGCAGCATTTGCTTGGACCTGTCCCGCCCACAGCCATGACTCAGTCATGGGTACGGGACTGCAATAGACCAGGTGAGTGCTGCTGAGAGCAGTTCTGCTATTTATATGTGAGGCCGCATGGCACATTTTATAAAAATATTTTAGTGTAGGACTGCTTCAAATGAGATTTGCCGTGACGTGGCGAAGCAGCTCAAGAAATTGCAATTTTTTGCCAAAAATCTCAAAAAAAAAAAAAAAAAAAAAAAAAAAAAAAAAAAATTTATAATGCAGTTTGGAATATTTGATGCCTTAGTGCACATTGGTGCTGGCTCTTTGTTGTTTCTTACAAGACCCAGGAGGCTGGCGATGGAACAGAAGGTAAGGTGAGCATAATATGTGTACCTTCAGTTCCATCGCCGGCCTCCTGGGTCCTGTAGTTCGCCGCTCCACTCCAGGCTGTGCATCGGCAACCATAGCGACGAAGCAGGAACTTCCTGTCACCGCTACTCAAAGGCAGCACGTTGGCCAATTAGAGGCAAGCATCTCCTGCTTTGATGTCAGCGCTCTGGCAGCGGAAGTTCTTCCCTCGTCATTATGGTAACCTGATACACAGCCCGTACCGGAGAACAGCAAGTCCCAGGAGACCGGTGATAGAACGGAAGGTAAGGTGAGCATAATATGTGTACCTTCCGTTCCATCGCCGGCCTCCTCGGTCCTGTAGTTCACCACTCCAGGATGTGTTTTGGTAACCATCGGCGACGAGGCAGGAACTTCTGCTGTCAGACGCTACTCAAAGGCAGCTCGCTGACCAATCAGAGGGTCCTGCCTTTGATGTCAGCACTCTGGGTGTGGAAGTTCCTCCCTCGTCATCATGGTTACCCGATACACAGCCCGTGCTACTGAACAGCAAGTCCCAGCAGGCCGGCGATGGAACGGAAGGTAAGGTAAGCATATAATATGTGCGTGTGAGTTTGTGTGAGTTTGTGTGTGTTTGTACGTGTTTGTGTGAGTTTGTGTGTGTTTGTATGTGTTTGTGCATGTGTGGAATGGCACAATAGGGGACCAGGATGGGACATTTAACAACTTGTGGAACAAATTGTCTGCATTGCAATGATTTCCTATGGGAAATCTTGCTTTGCCTAACGAGTAACTTGGTTAACAAGCACACTCCCAGAACGGATTGTTCTCATTAACCAAGGTTCCACTGTAATTATTTGAGCCCTGGCTGATTTTGTAAGTTTGACCACTGACAAAGACATGAACAGTCTATAGTTTTAGGGTAGATTAATTTTAATAGTGAGAGATAGAATATCGAAAATAAAATCCAGAAAATCACATTGTATAAATTATAAAAAGTTATTTGCATTTTTCAGAGAGAAATAAGTATTTAATCCCCTATTAACCATTATGAGTTCTGGCTCTTACAGACACTTAGACGCTCTATATCACCTCGTTTCCTGCATTACAGACAGCGGTCTTACATTGTCACCTGTGTAAAAGACTCCTGTCCACAGACTCCATTAATCAGTCAGACTCTATCCTCTACAATATGGGCGACCAAAGAGCTTTCTAAGGATGTCAGGGACAAGATCACAGACCTGCACAAGGCTGGAATGGGCTACAAAACCATAAGTAAAATGCTGGGTGAGGAGAAGACAACTGTTTGAGCAATAGTAAGAAAATGGAAGAAATACAAAATGAGTGTCAACTGACATCAATCAGGGGTACCATGCAACATCTCACCTCTTGTGGTATCCAGGATCATGAAGAAGGTGAGAGATCAGCCTAAAACTAAATGCGGGGAACTTGTTAATGATCTCAAGGCAGCTGGGACCACTGTCACGAAGAAAACCATTGGTAACACATTACACTGTAATGGATTAACACTAGAAGTCCCAGAAATTTCGAGCTGCATGTGTTCTAAAGGTAGAAATGTTAAATGACCCCTCTCTGGGACTTCTAGTGTTAAAATCCTGCAGTGCACGCAAAGTCCCACTGCTCAAGATGGCACATGTGCAGCCGGCCTGTCTGAAAAAGGTCCATGTGCAGTCAGCCCGTCTAAAGAAGGCCTATTTGCAGCCAACCCGTCTGAAGAAGGCCCAAGTGAAGCCAGCTCGTGTGAAGAAGGCCCATGTGCAGCCAGCCCATCTGAAGAAGGTTCATGTACAGCCGGCAAATCTGAAGAAGGCCCTTGTGCAGCCGTCCCTTCTGAAATTTGCCAATGAACACGTGAATGATTCTGAAAGTGATTAGGAAAAGGTGCTGTGGTCAAATGAGACAAAAGTTAACCTCTTTGGCCTTAAGTCAACTCGCCGTGTTTGGAGGAAGTAAAATGCTGCCTATGACCCAAAGAACACCATCCCCACTGTCAAGCATTGAGGTGTAAATGCTATGTTTTGGGAGTGTTTCTCTGCTAAGGGCACAGACCTAGTTCACCGCATCAAAATGGCAATGGATAGAGTCATGTACAGTAAAATCTAGAGTGACAACCTCTTTCCATCCGACAGGACATAAAAAATGGATCAGGGCTGGGTCTTTTACCACAACAATGACCCAAAACATACAGCAAAGGCAACAAAAGAGTGTCTCAAAAAGAAGCACATTAAAGTCATAGAGTGGCCTAGACAGTCTCCAGACCTTAATCCCATAGGAAACGTAAGGAGGAGCTGAAGCTCCAAGTTGCCAAGTGACAGCCTCAAAATTTTAATGATTCAGAGATGATCTGCAAAGAGGACTGGATCTTCTATCTCTCACTGTTAAAATTAACCGACCCTTAAATTTATAGACTGTTCATTTCTTTTTCAGTGGGAAAACTTAAAATCAGAAATGGATAAAATAATTATTATCTTCACTGTAAGCCTACAGATGAATGCTGCTCTACTGGGCGTCTAAACTTAGATCTATATGTCTTACTTCAGTTTTAGAGTAGAACAGAATTTTAGCAATTGATGGGGGTCTCTCCTCACCACTAATAATCAAAGCTTAGGACATATCTCGAAAACTTGATAAAAATTTTGTGAAGTACAATAAGATATCACATTTTTTCTTAAACTATTATGAATTTCCACATCTTCTATCCACTGCCTGACTGTTAGGAGAATAGTTCCCTTGATTGTTATATCATGTAAGGACCTGCTGAGACGAGTGATGAATAAAAGGAAAATGAGTTCTAGGGTTGGTTCCGATGAGCTTGTTATATGATTGTGTCCTGTCCATGTAAGAATCAGACGGCACAAGGACGGGACACTGACCATTGTTATTGAATAGGGCTGTTCAGGTGACGGCTTGCACCAATGTCTTTTGTATTTTCTATGGAACTCTCCTAGTCTATGAGAGCCCAAAAAATAAATGGATCACACACGGATCACACATATAGCATCTGATTTTTATAGATACATTTCAGTTCTATACACAGGAAATTGTATTGGCCATGTACATGTTTAACAATATGGATGTAAAATACACACACGGATGGTATATGGATGAATATACGGAGAAAAGTCACTGATATTTCTGGATGAAAATTGAAATAATTTTTCATACACTCGTGTGAACTCGACCTAAAGATCTCTTTAAGTCATATGTATAGAAAAACATTTTTGAAAAGTATAGAAGACTATTAGTGGAAAGAATACATTGAAGGGATTGGAGCAAATGCCCAAAACAAGGAAATAAAAGTCTGTCCATGAAAAGTTTTCTGCTAAATGTCATCGGTACATGTGAAATAATTACATAAATAATATAAAATTAGCTGCTTGATCAATATAAAATATATTAATATGTTATCACATAAAATATCTTGTTTTCTCTATTTTTTATCTTAAAAACATTGAACCAAATTTCCAACAACAAAGAATCTTCCACGTTTTGCAAAATAAAAACAAAATGTGACCTGAGTAATGGAACTTGGAAATCAGACCCTGGTTACAGAATTTATCCTGATCGGGTTTTCTCAGAACTTCCAGATTTGTATTTCCCTTTTTATTTTGTTCTTTATCATTTACATATTGACCATTTTCGGGAACGGATTCTTGATCTTCACCGTGATCGTCAGTCCTCAGTTACACACTCCGATGTATTATTTCCTCTGTAACTTGTCTTTCCTTGATTTGTGCTATTCCACAAATGCTCTTCCAAGATTCCTCCATGATCTTCTATCAAAGAATCGAAACATTTCTGTCCCTATGTGCTTGACACAAATGATCGTCTGCTTCATCCTAGCAGGAATTGAGTGTATATTATTGGCGGTGATGGCCTATGACCGGTATATCGCTATATGCTTCCCCTTACATTACACCACTATTATGAGTTGGAAGGTCTGTAGGAATATCACTATCAGTATGTGGTTTGGTAACACATTTATTTCATCATTTGTCCCCATATTGCAACCTTTTGATTTCTGTAAAGAAAATCAGATCAATCATTTTTACTGTGAGGCGCTGTTGATTCTCGAATTGGCGTGTAGTGACATCTCACTTTATAAGTTATCTCTTATTGTTTCTGGAGTTTTCACAATATTGTCACCTCCTGTTTTCATTGTTGTCACTTATATTTTTATCATCATTTCCATATTAAAGATCCGTTCCTCGCAGGGCAGATCTAAAGCCTTCTCCACCTGCGCTTCCCACCTTACATTAGTGGTCCTGTTTTATGGGACCTGTATGACCATATACATGGGGCAGATGAAAAATGTATCTCCTTATCTGAAATATATTTCTCTAATTTATATAGTTGTAACACCCCTTCTAAATCCTTTGATCTACAGCTTGAGGAATAATGAAGTGAAAGGAGCCTTTGCTAAAACACTGAGCAGATGCTTAATATCTCAGGAAGCTCGGCTACATTAAATGGTCTGAAAATTTTTTGTGTGAATTAAACATCAAAGGGTTTTTCATGATATTTCAAAGGCCACCAATGATATTGAAACAAATAAATAACTATCCAACTATCTCATCTTTAATAATGCTAGCCTATAGCAGGACCCCACCTCCACATTGCCGGCATCTGAATTGAAGTGGAGGTGTGCGCTCATTACTGATCCAACCCAGGTCCATCCATCCTCCGTCAAAAGTTGCTGTCATCTCAAAAGTCTATAAAACTTGTGAACAATCTATCTTCACATCATTTTTTGCAAAGTCTTAATGCTTCCTCTTCTGTGTTGCTCAGTGGTGTTCGGATTTAACCTCCTTCCCTCGGTTGTGTCTCTAAGCACTGAACACCTTGTACTTCTGTGTCTTGCTTAATATTGGTCGGGTTAAGCCTCCTCACTTCGGCCATGTCTTTGAGCACTGATCACCTTGTTCTCCTGTGTGTTGCTTATTAGTAGAGATGAGCCACCCGCTAGTGTTCGAGTTTGGTTCGGTTCGTCGAACGGCGGGTGTGTGCAGCAAACGTTCGACGAACACCTTCGAAACCCCATTGAAAACAATGGCAGGTAAACACAAACACATACAAACACATTATACATGTACACATACAGTTAAAAACATTGCCATTATACTTACAGGTCCCCACGATCCATCCTTCACTCTGTCTACCGCTGCTTCCCCTTCCGATCATCGCTTCACCCTCCCGGTAACCAGTACTGATGATAGGACCTTCCGTGACGTCGTCATAGCATGTGACCAGTCACGTGTGTATTATCTCATTGGCTACTGACTGGCCACATGGCTAGACGTCATGCTAGGTCCTGTCAGTGCATCTCTCCGGTATGCGGTGCTCGTTTAAGCATCCCCGTGTACCGGCGAGATGCTTGGGCACATGCTTAGCTCCTCGTTCCTGCATGTCGGTGCTCTTTACAGAGTCAGCCCACATGCAAGGACTGGATGCCACAGCCGGTGAATAGCGGCACGAGGAATCAGGTGATCGGAGATCACTGTTGCTGTAGTAACCTGTTACGAGGGGGACCCGGGGAAGCGTGCCAAGATGGGAAATGGACTGCTTCCGCCGGTCAAGGTCCACTGTGCGGTGTAAGGGACCGCCGCTATGGTGGGTGAAGAGTGAGCGGGTTGCTGCTAGCGATCGTTTGGAATGTCACAGACGATCTATGTACACCGATCTGCCCTAACCCGTGAGGGTTGTATGGCACAGATCTCACGGCTCGGTATACCTGTTGCACGGGGAAGCACAGAGGTGCCCACGCACGTGTGCCAGTGGAAGTCACGAGAATATGGCACGAGGGTAGCACAGAGGTGCCCACGCACGTGTGCTTTCAATAACCAGGTGAGTCCAATGGAGACTTGAGGAGCTCACCTGGGACAGGAACACGGCCTGTTGACGGGGGTACTGCCGGAGCAGCAAGGCAGGAACACGGCCTGCAAACGAGGTACTGCCGGAGCAGCAAGGGCCAAGCCCACAAGAGACAGTAATGCCTGAGCAGTGGCGTGGCAGCACGCTGCCAGACATCCAAACATAGAAGGACGGTCGCGCGCCGCCATGATGGCAGGGGGAGCTTTTAAGGAGGTGCAGCTCCACCCGAGGGCGGGCGCTAGGCGGAGATGACGGACTTGACCCAATCAGGGTCCACGACGTCCCAGCCTGGCCAGTCAGGATTCACCACGTCACCAGCCTTGTCATCAAGCCGTGTGACGTCAGTGAGCGAATCAGGACCCACCACGCATTGCACATGCTCACCCTCCTGCCTCTGGGAAATAGAGGCGGGATCCTCGGTCTCACAATGTGGAGAGATAACGGGAATCTCACTGCTTCCCTGAGCAGTAAACCTCTGCACATTGCGCAGCCTCGCAGACCTTCGGGGCCGCTGAGCAGGAGAGTCTGCGGCAGGCCAGGAATGGAAGACCGCTTCACTCCTTGTAACAGGAGAACCACTAGGTGTCACCCTTCTGCTGCCTCTCTGAGAAGGTATCTCCTGCACACTGCGCAGTCTGGCAGACCTTCGGCGCTGCTGAGCAGGATTGCTCGTGGCAGGCAAGGAATGGGAGACTGCCTCAGTCCTTGCCTCAGGAGAGCCACGAGATGTAACATTACCCCCCCGTCTAGGCCCCCCCCCTGTCCGTGCTCGAAGGCCGCTATCAAACCTGGGGCGCGGATATGATCCTCCAACTCCCAGGATCTATGCGCCGGCCCACTCCACGAGGTAGTACCTCTTGCCCTGTATGACTTTTGTCTCCACAAGTTTTGCCACCTCAGGGTCGTCGGACGGGGAGTCGGTTTGAGCCGGCAGGGACCCCGAGAATTTATTAAGTCGTACGGGTTTCAGGAGGGACACGTGAAAGGTGTTGGCTATAGCCCAGCGTGGAGGGAGCTGGAGTCGATATGCCACTGGGTTTACCTGCTGTAGAACTTTAAACGGACCCAGATACCTAGGGGCGAATTTGGCTGCCTGTACCCGTAGGTTAACATTCTTAGAGGACAGCCATACTAGGTCACCAGGGGTGAAGGATGGTGCAGGGCGGCGGCGAACATCAGCCGTTGTCACCATCCGGTCTTTAGCCCTTTTAAGAGCCTCTTGGGTGTCATCCCAGATCTCCCGGGCCTTGGTCGCCCAATCCTCCACTCTAGTATCGGGTGACGTAATGGGCATCGGAACCGGGATTCTGGGATGTTGTCCGTTATTGAGTAGGAACGGAATGTGGCCAGAGGATTCATGGACCGAATTGTTAATGGCAAATTCGGCCCAAGGAAGGAGGTTAGCCCAGTTGTCGTGGTGCTCGGATATAAAATGGCGGAGGTAAGTTACCAAGGTCTGATTAGTCCTCTCCACTAGTCCATTGGTCTCGGGATGGTATGCGGAGGAGATGTTCAGCTCTATCTGCAGGAGCTTACAGAGCTCTCTCCAGAAGCGAGACGCGAACTGGGGACCCCGGTCGCTCACCACCTTGTCAGGCATGCCATGCAACCTAAATACATGCCGAATGAACAAGGTGGCGAGAGCACGTGACGTCGGGAGTCGTGGGAGAGGCACCAAGTGGACCATTTTAGAGAAGTGGTCCGTGATGACCCATATGACCCTGTGCCCTGCTGACTTGGGCAGATCTTCCAGGAAGTCCATCCCCACCACTTCCCAGGGACGATCCGGCACTGGCAGTGGGTGAAGAAGACCTGCCGGTCTCTGCCGGGACGGCTTATTCCGAGCACACGACATACAGGCTCCCACATATTCCTGTATGTCCTGGGGTAGTCTCGGCCACCAATAATGCCTGGTCACCAGGTCTCTGGTCCTTTTGACCCCGAAGTGACCCCCAACCTTGGAGGCATGGGCCCACGATAGCACCTCGTTCCGTAGTTCAGGGGGAACGAGGGTTTTGCCAGGTGGCACCTGGTCCAAAGAAGTGGGAGTGACCATCCTCAAGCTGTCCAGGGGTAGTATAAGACGAGGCTCCTCCTCGTCCTCCTCCAACACAACCATACAACGTGACAAGGCATCGGCCCGTACGTTCTTCTCACCGGCCAGGTGGCGGATAATAAAGTGGAACCGGGAGAAGAATAAAGACCAACGGGCCTGCCTTGGGTTCAGGCGTTGTGCTGTCTGGAGGTATGTGAGGTTTTTGTGGTCAGAAAAAACCTCAAATGGATGCTTCGCACCCTCCAGGAGATGCCGCCATTCCTGGAATGCTAGTTTCATCGCCAGTAACTCCCTATCCCCTATGGAGTAGTTCCTCTCGGCCGGAGAAAAGGTCTTGGAGAAAAAGAAACACGGATGTTTCCTTCCTCGTTCGTTTTTCTGGTACAGGACTGCACCTGCACCGACCGAAGAGGCGTCTACCTCCAGTAGGAAGGGTTTGGAGATGTCTGGACGATGAAGGATGGGAGCTCTGGAGAAGTGAGTTTTGAGAGTGTGAAATGCCTCTACCGTTTCCCGTGTCCATGCTTTGGGATTAGCGCCCTTGCGGGTAAGGGCAATGATGGGTGCTGCCACCGTCGAGAAGTTGGGAATGAACTGGCGATAATAATTGATAAACCCCAAGAATCGCTGGATCGCCTTCAGCGAGCGGGGCTCAGGCCAGTTCATCACTGTCTCCAACTTCCCCGGATCCATTGCTAACCCCTGACTGGACACTATGTACCCCAGGAACGGCAAGGATTCCTGTGCAAAAACGCACTTTTCCAGCTTAGCATATAACGAATGGGTGCGGAGCCTCTTAAGTACTCGGATGACATCCCTCCGATGGGTGGTAAGATCGGGGGAGAAGATAAGAATGTCATCCAGGTATGCAACCACGGAAAGATACAAATCCCGGAAAATGTCATTCACAAAGTCTTGAAATACGGCGGGGGCATTGCAGAGTCCGAAGGGCATTACTAGATACTCGTAGTGACCGTCCCTGGTGTTAAAGGCGGTCTTCCACTCATCGCCCTTTCGGACTCGCACTAGATTATACGCCCCGCGTAGATCCAGCTTTGTGAAGACCTTTGCCCCGCGGAATCGATCAAATAGCTCAGTAATGAGGGGCAAAGGGTATTTGTTCTTGATTGTGATTGCATTTAATCCCCTGTAATCGATACAGGGGCGCAGATCCCCTTCCTTCTTCTGCACAAAAAAGAACCCTGCACCAGCCGGTGAAATAGACTTGCGAATGAACCCCTTCGCCAGGCTGTCCTGAATATATTTGGACATAGCCTCCGTCTCTGGAGCAGAGAGTGGATACACTCTGCCCCTAGGGGGCTCGGAGCCTGGCTTCAGGTCTATTCGGCAATCATATGGCCGGTGGGGAGGAAGAGTATCTGCGGCCCTTTTGGAAAAGACATCCCTGTAGGCCTCATAAGGTGTCGGTAAACCTGGCCCCTCAGTATTCCCTGAGGACCCAACCGACCTAATGGTAGCGGGTGGTTCGGTAGTCACGAGGTGCTCTCTACAGGATCCTGCCCAGGATGAGATCTCCCCTGTTGCCCAGTTGAGTATAGGAGCATGCTGTCTCAACCAGGGAAGGCCCAGTAGGATCTCATCCATCCCCCCTGGAAGCACCAGGAAGGACACCTGCTCATGGTGTCCCGGTGGTACATCCATCCTGAGAGGGATGGTGATCTGGGTGATAGGATCGAGTAGTATGGACCCGTCGACTACCCGGACCCCGAGTGGCTTGGGCAACAGAACCAGGGGAACTGAGTATCGGGTTGCCAGGGAGGTCGAGATGAAATTGCCTTCAGCGCCTGAGTCCAAGCAAGCCAGGGCAGAGAAGAGAGTAGTGCCGAACTGCAACTGGGCGCTGATAGTCAACCTAGAGGGAGAAGTAGCGTCTAGAGTCCCCCCTCTGATAGAAACTAGACGCTGTCTTTTCCCGACGGTTTGGGACATAGGGTAGCTATGTGTCCCCTCTGCCCACAGGAAAAGCAGATGACACAAGACCGAGAACCTGGGGCAGAGGAGACCACCTTGGACACCTCCATTGACTCCACGGAGTCGCCTACAGGACTGGCTGGGGGACCTGTCTGATGGAAGACGGGAGTCAGACGCTTTTTAGGCCGAGAAGACGTGGGTGCTGAAGAGACCTCGAGCCTTCGCTCCGCCTGGCGGATGTCTATGCGAGAGGCAACCTGAATCAAGGACTCTAAAGTGGCAGGCACCTCACGTGTGGCCAGTGCGTCTTTGACAAACCCTGCCAGGCCCTCCCAAAACACAGGGACAAGGACCTTATCCGGCCAGTCCAGCTCTGCGGCCAGTGTCCTAAAGTGTACAGCAAAGTCCCCGACTGAAGCAGACCCTTGCCGAAGTCGTAGGAGGCGCAGCGCGGAATCGTGGGTGACTTGAGGCCCGAGGAACACCATTCTCATGGCCCCAAGATAAGCTGCTAAGTTATTCACCACACGATCTCCGCGCTCCCACAACGGCGTGGACCACTTCAGCGCTCTCCCTGTGAGCAGGGACTGGACGAAGGCTACCTTCGCCTTCTCGGTAGCGTAAAGAGTCGCGGACAGCTCTAAGTAGGTGGTAACCTGGTTTATAAAACCACGGCACTCAGAGCTGTTGCCGCTAAAGCGCTCTGGAAGCACAAGGCGAGGAGACCTTCCGCCCAATAGCACAGCCTGTGTAGCCGCCTGGGTGGCGACTGTCGTCAGAGTAGTCTTATCGGAGGAAGACTGCTCCACTGCTGCCAATCGTGACTCCAACTGCTGCACATAACGCAGCAACTGCTGCTGCTCTTCAGCCATAGCCAGACCTTTGGCGCGACCGTAATGTTACGAGGGGGACCCGGGGAAGCGTGCCAAGATGGGAAATGGACTGCTTCCGCCGGTCAAGGTCCACTGTGCGGTGTAAGGGACCGCCGCTATGGTGGGTGAAGAGTGAGCGGGTTGCTGCTAGCGATCGTCTGGAATGTCACAGACGATCTATGTACACCGATCTGCCCTAACCCGTGAGGGTTGTATGGCACAGATCTCACGGCTCGGTGTACCTGTTGCACGGGGAAGCACAGAGGTGCCCACGCACGTGTGCCAGTGGAAGTCACGAGAATATGGCACGAGGGTAGCACAGAGGTGCCCACGCACGTGTGCTTTCAATAACCAGGTGAGTCCAATGGTGACTTGAGGAGCTCACCTGGGACAGGAACACGGCCTGTTGACGGGGGTACTGCCGGAGCAGCAAGGCAGGAACACGGCCTGCAAACGAGGTACTGCCGGAGCAGCAAGGGCCAAGCCCACAAGAGACAGTAATGCCTGAGCAGTGGCGTGGCAGCACGCTGCCAGACATCCAAACATAGAAGGACGGTCGCGCACCGCCATGATGGCAGGGGGAGCTTTTAAGGAGGTGCAGCTCCACCCGAGGGCGGGCGCGAGGCGGAGATGACGGACTTGACCCAATCAGGGTCCACGACGTCCCAGCCTGGCCAGTCAGGATTCACCACGTCACCAGCCTTGTCATCAAGCCGTGTGACGTCAGTGAGCGAATCAGGACCCACCACGCATTGCACATGCTCACCCTCCTGCCTCTGGGAAATAGAGGCGGGATCCTCGGTCTCACAATGTGGAGAGATAACGGGAATCTCACTGCTTCCCTGAGCAGTAAACCTCTGCACATTGCGCAGCCTTGCAGACCTTCGGGGCCGCTGAGCAGGAGAGTCTGCGGCAGGCCAGGAATGGGAGACCGCTTCACTCCTTGTAACAGGAGAACCACTAGGTGTCACCCTTCTGCTGCCTCTCTGAGAAGGTATCTCCTGCACACTGCGCAGTCTGGCAGACCTTCGGCGCTGCTGAGCAGGATTGCTCGTGGCAGGCAAGGAATGGGAGACTGCCTCAGTCCTTGCCTCAGGAGAGCCACGAGATGTAACAGTAACCCGCCTGTCAGATTACTATTTCAACGGTGGCAGCGGTGACGTCACCGCCTACAACCTGCAGCCTCTGCTCACTCAGAGTGATTAGACTTCACGGGAGCAGCAGCGTCTTCCTCCCATGCAGTGCTTTCTGATGTAGCAGAGCTGCATGGGTTGAAGGAGAAAGAAGACAGAAGACCAGGATCGTGGAGGGGTGAGAGGGAGGAATAAACATGGAGTCTCTAAGTGTGTCTGTGTATTTATTTCTATTAAAGTATTTTTCTCTGTGTGGTGTCTTTTTTTTAACCCTTTATTGGAGATTCTTAATGGCCAGGTTAAGCTTGCCTGACATTAAGAATCTCTGGCTTAATACTAGCTAGTAAAACAAAGCTAGTATTAACCCTTTATTACCCAGCAATCCACCCGGCATCAGAGCTGCTGAAGAGTTGGATACAGCGCCAGATGACGGCGCTTCTATGAAAGCGCCATTTTCTGGGGGCGGCTGCGGACTGCAATTCGCAGCAGAGGGGCCTAGAAAGCTCGGGCCAACCTGTACTGAGGATTCCAATCCCCAGCAGCCTACTTGTACCTGGCTAGACACAAAATTGCGGCGAAGCCCATGTCGTTTTTGTTTTTTTTTTAATTATTTCATGAAATTCATGAAATAATTAAAAAAAGGGCTTCCCTATATTTTTAGTTCCCAGACGGGTACAAATAGGCAGCTGGGGATTGTGGGCAGCCGTACCTGCTTGCTGTACCTGGCTAGCATAAAAAAATATGGCGAATCCCACGTCATTTTTTTGGTGGGCAAAAAACTCCTGCATATAGTCCTGGAAGGAGTATGCTGACCCTTGTAGTTTTGCAGCTGCTGTCTGCTCTCCTGCATACACTAGTGGATGAAGTATGCTGAGCCTTGCAGTTCTGCTCCCCCTGCTTCTCCCTCCAGCATACAATCCTGGATAGAGGATGCTGAGCCTAGTAGTTCTACAGCTGCTGTCTCCTCTCCTCCATGCAGACAGACAGCAGACAGCAGCTGCAGAACTACAAGGCTCAGCATACTCCATCCAGGACTGTATGCAGGAGTTTTTTGCCCCCTCAAAAAATGACGTGGGCTTTGCCATTTCTTTGTATGCTAGTCAAGTACATCAGGCAGCTACGGGCTGCCCCCAACCCCCAGCTGCGTATTTGTACCCGGATGGGAACCAAAAGTATAGGGAAGCCCTTTTTTTAATTATTTCATGAATTTCATGAAATAATTAAAAAAAAAAAATGACGTGGGCTTCGCCCAATTTTTGTGTCCAGCCAGGTACAACTAGGCAGCTGGGGATTGGAATCCGCAGCGCAGGGTCACCAAGCTTTCTGGGCACCCTGCTGTGAATTGCAGTCTGCAGCAGCCCCAGAAAATGGCGCATTCAAAGAAGCGCCATCTTCTGGTGCTGTATCCAACTCTTCCAGCTGCCCTGATGACGGGTGGCTCGCTGGGTAATAATGGGGTTAGGGCTAGCTGTATATTATCAACTGGCCCTAAGCCCGAAATTCATGGTGTCACGCCAATATTAGACATGGCCACCATGAGTTTCTAGTACAGATAAAAAAAAATACAACACACAGAAAAAATATTTTTATTAGAAATAAAACACAACACATTTAGTGACTCCATCTTTATTGAAATAACCCCCCCCGCAGTAATCCTGGGTCAAGGGTCCCGCGCCGTCTGGATCCAATATCATCTGATCTGTTTGCTAGAAGGCAAAGCGATCAGATGATGTGTCAGGTTCAAGGGCCTGAATCACATGACACAGCAGCTGATTGTATAAACGGCTTATTTACAATCAGCTGATGCATCAGTGCAAAAAGAAAACCAACACACTTCTGTGCAGACTCCTGTCCGACAGCATCAGCTGATAGTTTAGCCGACCGGGCGGTAAAAAGCCGGCCTCACCGCTCGACTTATAGTGTCAGCCGATTCCGTCAGGTGACCGTATCAGCTGATCATCGCCAGGTCTGAGAGAGAGAGAGAGAAGAATAGAGAGAAGAAGAGAGAGAGAGAGGAGAGAGAGAGAGGAGTGAGATAGGAGTGAGAGAGGAGAGAAGAAGTAGAGAGAGAGGAGAGATAGAAGAGAGAGAGGAGAGAGAGAGGGAAGAGAGAGGAGAGAAGAGGGAGAAGAGAGAGAAGAGAGAAGACAGAGAAGAGGGAGAAGAGAGAGGTAAGAGACAGGAGGCTGCTAGTTGATATTGTTAGGGTGGTGGGCTCCCCATAATGTGGCGCTCTCCATCCTGACAATACCAGCCTCCAGCCGTGTGGCTTTATCTTTGCTGGTATCAAAATTGGGGGGAACCACAGTTTTTTTATTATTTATTTATTTACTGCATGATATAAAATATAACTTTTAATCTATTCACAGTAAAAACTCAGATTAAAACACATGAGTAACACAAAACTCTCTGGATTGTTGACATGGCAGCCAACAAGCACAAATCCAGGGAGCTTATGATATATATAACAAAATTAACAAAGAAACACAACATACATAACACAAAAATTGAGTATGAAAATTATTACTCTAAGGGGGACAGTGGTCCCATGTATGAGTACCTAAAAAATTATCAAAAATAACCCAATATAACAAACATATAGTGCACAGTGATACTCAAAGAGGAAATCACTCAGTTCAAGATTCTAGAATCATACTCAATTTTTGTGTTATGTATGTTGCGTTTTTTTGTTAATTTTGTAGGCTCCCTGGATTTATGCTCGTTGGCTGCCCTGTCAACAATCCAGAGAATTTTGGGTTACTCATGTATTTTAATCTGAGTTTTTACTGTGAATAGATTAAAAGTTACATTCTAGCCCTTTAACAATTGCTTTTTCACACTATCTAGAAGTGGCTTACTCCTCTCTAAGGAGAATTCCTGTTTGATACTGCATGATATAGACCAGCCCGCCAGCGGCTGTGATTGGTTGCAGAGAGACAGCTGTCACTCATCATGGGGGCTTGCCTGACTGCAACCAATCATGGGCGCCGGTGGGCGGGGAAAGCACAGAATACCTGATTGAATAATGAGCAGCAGCCATTTTCAAAAGAGGAAAAGCTGCTGGAGTTTTGTGACAACCGTGCAGCGCAGCGCCCGTGATCGGTGAGTAGGAAAGAGAGAGGGATTGTGCTGGGGATGCAGGATGGATGCAAATACGCAACGTGCGCACATAGCCTTACTGTGAAAAGCCACGCTTTTGGTGATCGAACCGTTATCGAACAGTAACACGAACAACCGAACTTGAAGCAAATCGTTCGAGTTCGTCGAACGACTCTAACACCGCCCAAAATCACTCGAATTTGAAATTGGCGAACGGTTCGAATCGAACATCGCTCATCTCTACTTATTAGTGATCAGGTTCAGCTTCCTTACCTCAGCTGTGTCTCTAAGTAGAGTTTTCCCTTCTGTGTCTTGCTCAGTGGTGTTCGGATATAACCTCTTCACTTCAGCTGTGTCTCTGAGTAGAGATGAGCTAACCCCCCCCGCGGGTCGATTCACCAAACTGAACATGGGCTGCGTTCGTAAACCTTTATTGAACCGAACTTCGAAACCTTAGTGAACCTTTCCAAACCCTATTGGATTCAATGGGAGGCCAAATGTAAGGCACAGAAAAACCTATGGGGGTCAAAAAGCTTCGAAAACAGCAAAAATACATTTTATAGTCCAGCACCACGGTTCTGGCATAGCCATTAGCTTCCTAGGCTATTGACAGAAGAAATATACCGGTGGATTAGAGACAGTTGTAGGGCTGGTGCTCCCATACCTCTGCCAGTACAGACACAACTGAACTTGGAGACCTATGTAGTAGTCTGGACCTTCAAAATCCTTCCAGGGACACAATACCACCAATCCCCTCCCCCACCCATAGGATTTTAAAACACCAAGGAGTTACGGTCCATGCAACACTTGGAGACAAATCTTTTAGTCTCTGTCTTCCAAAACAGCAGTACATTAGCATCAATTGCCCCCTCCCCATAGGGCTTAAAAACAGTAGGTAATTACGATCCATGAAACATAGTCTGTGGGCCAGTATTTTTTTTTTTTTTAAAACAGTGAAGACATGCATTACACTATTGTGCACTAATGAAGAATATTGTGTAAAGATCACAGATTTTTGGTAGTCCTAAATTCTTGGCGAAATCTCATTAATGATGACAACTTTCAGTGGGACACCAACTACTGGGCTCATGAGGTGTGGATTACAGGAGAAGAAAGCAGCAGATGCGGTTCATTTCATGGCCAGTGGTTGGGTAGGCATGGTAGTCTGCATTTTCATGCAGTGACTTTACCACAGTAATGCATGTTGTTTGCGCATGTGCCGATTCTTCCATGTAGTCAGTGCCGGCTCCAGGTTTTTGTAGGCCTCAGGTGAAAGAGTCTCAGTGGCTCCCATCCTCACGTAGAGATACACATACACAGATACGTACACATACATATTTACACTGACATACATAAATCCACATCATACACGCACACACAGACACATTAGAGATATTATTAATATGGGGAAGCCGCTAGCAGCCGCACTCACCTTCCTCGCCTGTCTCTCATCCAGCTCCTCCCGGGCATGTGGCTGTGTGGCACTGATTGGTGGCCATCACTAACAGATATGGTCACACGTAGAGCACACTGACACTGTTTTATATACAACACTGGAGGGGCATGGGCTACAGTATATAAATGACAGGAGGGGCTGGGGGCATAGACATTACTTGGGGAGCATATATCTTATTGAGGTGCATACATATTACTTGGGGGGCATAGATGTTACTGGGGTAGCATACAACTCTGTGGGACATACACATTACTGGGGTGGGTGGCATAGAGCTCTGGGGTGGCAGCACATACAGCTCTGGGGTGGCAGCGCATACAGCTTTGGGGTCACAGCACATACGGCTTTGGGGTGGCAGTACATATGGCTCTGGGGTGGTAGCACATACGGCTCTGAGGTGGCAGCACATACTGCTCTAGGGTGGCAGCACATACGGCTCTGGGGTGGCAACACATATGGCTCTGGGAGTCCCATACAGCCTAAGGGGGTCACATACTGCTCTGAGAGGGCCAATACAGATCACGAGTGGGGGCCCATACAAATAAGGGGGTTGGAACTTACAGTTCATATGGAGGGGGGCCCATACAGATCAGGGAGTGGGTAGAACATACAGCTCAGATGGAGGGGGGCCCCCATACAGATCAGAGGGGGTGGAATATACAACTCAAGTAGAGGGGGGCCCCATACAGATCCGGAAGGTGGAACATACAGCTCAGATGGAGGGGGGCCCCATACAGATCGGGGTGTGGAACATATAGCTCAGGAGGAGGGCTCCTTACAGATCGGGGGTGGAGTATACAGCTCAGGGGGAGGAGGCCCCATGCAGATTTGGGGGTGGAATATACAGCTCAGGTGAAGGGGGGCCCCATACAGATCTGTGGGGTGGAACATACACCTCAGGTGGAGGGGGGGCCTCATACAGATTGGGGTCTTGAACATACAAGCTCAGGAGGGGGACTCCACACAGATTGAGGGGGTGGAACATACAGCTCAGGTGGAGGGAGGCCATACGCTGTGCTCAGTGTGCTGGCTGGAGCTCTGGCTGGAGCTGCGCTACGGCTCCTCTTTATCTGTAGGACTGGAGCACACTGCGTGATAGCTCTGCCCACAGATGAACGTCAATGCGGAAGGAGCACGGAGCATTCAGCAGTGAATGCTGTGTGCCAGTGTGAATTAAAGTGTCAGCAACTGCACTATCCAGGATCTAGGATAGTGCAGCTGCCAGCCCAAGCACTGCAGTCGCCTGGACACAGCCTGGGACCTGCAGGGTTGAAGACGGTAAGTAGGCCCCCCCTAGCTGTCCAGGGCCCCGGCATTCACCATGTGTGCCGAGTGCTGACGCCGGCACTGCATCTAGTAGTCACGGTTTTTGAATTTTTTACTCTACTCTGTCATTTTATATAATGTTGGCAGATAATGGAGGAAATCTGGTGGTGGATGACACACAGGTGTAGGTGCTTCTACACCCATACCACTACAGAAAAGACCAAATTTGGAGACCTATGTTGAAGCCTCCATATTAGAGAACCTTTCAGGCAGCCAGCACAGCAGTATAATAGCATCAATTGCCCGCTTAAAAAACCATGGAGTTATGGTCCATACATTTTTTTTTTTAAATCAAGACATACAGCTCAAGAGGGGGAACCTACTGCTCTGAAAGGGCCCATACAGCTCAGAAGTGGGGGCTCATATGTGACGCCCTGGACCCCAGGGGTCACAGAATAACACCACACACACATACACACCCAGGTCAGGAGCACCAGTCAAGCAAAACCCTTGCTGCATCCCTCCAGGGTCTGATGTCCACACCAGGTGGGGCGGAGCCAGGCGGTTGGCCCCACCCACCAAGGAGTTTACAGACCTGGAGGCGGGAAAAGTAGTCAGTTTAGTTTTGGAGGTTGAAGTGGAGAGTTGAAGTGAGAGGAGGAAAGACTGTGTGTGTCTGGGTTGGAGCCCAGGCACTATCAGCAAGGTTGGCAGACAGTGGTGGCCATCTGCAGGAGTTGGTGGAAGTCTGTGGAACCGTAGGACCGGGGTCGGGCGGTGGCCCGCCGGTACCGAACCGTGAAGCGGATCAAAGCCAAGCACCAAAGCAGGGTACTCAGACCCCGACTAGGCTCAGAACGGTCAAATTCTCTGATTGCGGTCTGGACCTCAGGGGTTCATTCCCAACCAAGTCCCATCAAAAGGCAACAGCCCAACCCGTCCGGATAAGCGCCACCGCCAGAGATCCAAGGGCCAGTGCCTGCAGGCAAAACGGGTTCTCCCGACACGTACAAGCCGGGGAGCGGACTACCCGTGGGAATCCATAGGAGTCAAACACTTACATATAGGTGCAGGGAACGATAGCCACCATCAACCCATCCTGGGAGAGTGAAGACACCGCAGCCGACTGTGGGCCCCGTCCATCCAGCCGTTTGGTTTACCAGAGACTCTGTTGTTGTCTACCTGAGTGACACTGTAACGCTGCCCCCACATCGGCACCTGCACGTATCCCCTCCTCGCTACTCCCCGAACCGGGGCCCCGGGACCAACCGCCCCTACCCACGGAGGGGCCAACACCTCAGCTGCTCCCCGCCATCGCTCACGGGAACCCCCGTCACCAGCAGCGGTGGTGCCCACCATCACCACAAACCCGTGGGTGGCGTCACAACCGACATCCCGTCACCAACCAACCTTCACTCCCCCTTTTCACTCGTGGGCGAGGAGGCGCTGCTCGAGTCCCGGGTCCGGCCCCGCACTCGAACCACCGAGGAGCAGAAGCACCGGACCCGAGCGCCAGCTAATTCCAGGCGAGCAGCATTCCCAAAACCCCTCTCCGCCCGCGACACATACAGATCAGCGGGTAGAATCTACAATTCAGATGAAGGGGGCCCCATACAGATCAGGGGTGTTACATACAGCTCAGGTCAGGTGGAGGGGGCACCATACAGATCGGGAGGTGGAACATACAGCTCAGATGGAGGGGGCCCCATACAGATCAGTGGGGTGAAAGATACAGCTCAGGTGGAGGGGGGCCCTATACAGATCGGGGTGGGGGGGTGGAACATATAGCTCAGGTGGAGGGGGGCCATACGCTGTGCTCAGTGTGCTGGCTGGAGCTCTGGCTGGAACTGCGCTGTGGCTTCTCTTCATCTGTGGGACTGGAGCACACTGTGCGATAAATTCTCCCAGAGATGAACTGGAATGCAGGAGGAGCACGGAGCATTCAGCAGTGAATGTTATGTGCCATTGGGAATTACAGGGCCAGCAACTGCACTATCCAGGATCCTGGATATTGCGGCTGCCAGCCCAAGCACTGCAGTCACCGGAACTCAGCCTAGGGTGGGCAGGACTGAAGATGGCGAGTAGGCCCTCCCAGCTGTCCAGGGCCCCGGCATTTGCACAAGTGTGCCGGGTGCTGACGCCGACCCTGCATGTAGTAGTCAAGTTTTTTTTATTTTTGACTCTACTGAGTCATTTTTCACAATGTTGGCAAATAACGGAGGAAATCTGGTGGTGGATGATAGACAGGTGTAGGTGTTTCCACACCCATGCCACTACAGACAAGACCCAATTTGGAGACCCATGTTGGAGCCTCCAGATTCAAAAACCTTTCAGGCAGCCAGCAGAGCAGTATAATAGAATCAATTGCCCCTCCCCATATGGCCTTAAAACACCATGGCGTTATTGGCCATGCAACACAGGCTGTGGGTCGGTATTTTTTTATTTAAAATCAAGACATGCATTAGTGGGCCAGTGGCAGGCCAGAACAGTGGCAGTAACCTCTTCTCAACAATCGGAGAAACGTCTTTTACTCTCTTGCTTTTAAAACAATAGTACACTACCATCAATTGCTCCAGCCACATAGGGAAATGCCCTTACCCATAGGGCTTTAAAACACTGGGGAGTTATGGTCCATGAAGCACATAAGCTGTGGGCCAGTTGTTTTTTTTTGTTTTTTTAAATAAAGTTATGCAATAGTGGGCCTGTGTCAGGCCCGAACACTGGCAGTAACCTCTCCACAAAATTTGTAGACCAATTTTCTAGTCTCTGCCTTTAAAAGCAGCAGTCCCGTATGATCAATACAACACAATCACAAAACATATAGGCTGTGTACAGATTTTTTTTTTTTATTTTAAATCAAGATATGCATTAGTGGGCCTGTGGCAGGTCAGAACACTGACAGTAACCTCTTCACAACATTTGGAGCCATCATTTAGTCTCTGCCTACCGAATCAGCAGTACACTGCCATCAATGTTCCCATCCCCATAGGGCTTTAAAACAACAGGGAGTTGCGGTCCACCAAACACATAGGCTGTGGCCCGGTTTTTGTTTTTTTAACAATCAAGACATGCATTAGTGGGTCAGTGGCAGGTGTAGGCCTCTGTTTCCAGAAACACTGGCAGTATCATTTTCACAACATTTGGAGACACATTTTCGAGTCTCTGCCCCTCGTGTCGGTAGCATACCGGGCCGGGCTGAGGACTACAACCCTCGCCCATGACTACCGCTCTTGGCCACGTTACATATTTTTGTAGTCGGCAGGATGCAGATGTAATAGGGGGAAGAGAGCTATACATTTCAGGTTGTCAGTATGGATGTTCATCACACATGTAGCGATAACGTCCGGCCACTAGATGTCAGTAACACATGCCATTGGTCTCAATTTAGTAAGTGCTGAAAAACAAAGCTTGAATAATTTTATATAAACCGTGATGTATATAACAGAAGAGCTGTGCAGTGACAATGGAACTTTGTTGCGGGATATGTAAAATACTTTTAATGCATCATCGCTCTGTCACTTAAGCTGATGTAAGGGAAGAGTTGGCGGTTGCCACGGAGACGGAGCTGGGACTAAATGTGCGTTAGGGGAGCTCCTGAGAAAGACAATAAAAAGGAAGGGAAGGATCTAAACTAGCGATCCTACCCCCTGCATACTGCAGCAAGTTTGTGCTCCTGTGAACAGTGACACCTGGAACAGTGAATGTCTTCCCCTGTTCAGTGGAGAGAACGGAGAGGTCCACCAGCGGGTTAGCAACAGAAGAAAGCGGCCATCTTGTGAGGAGTAAGGCAGCGCCTGTAGATAGTAAAATACTCTGTGTTACAACCCAGGATAAGGTATCTTGTTTCCATCCACTTGTACTGAAGGCTATTTGACCAGTCCAACGAGCTAGTTAGGGGTATATAGGTATTTTGACTAATCGACTAACCTGAATAACTTTTCTTTAACGTATCTGTGTCAGCAAAGACTGAACTGTGTTTTCACTGTTGACAACTGTGGATTGCACGGTGCAAAGATCCAAAAGACCACAGCCCGTGGTCAAGCTCTCAAGACACCCAACTAACCGGATTGGATGATCTGCAGAGACTGCTGATTGACTAAAAATGCTGACAAACATTCCTGTGATTGGGAATAAAATACGGTTGTTTTACCTGTTATAGTTGTTATGTAAAATTGATGTTTATTTGGCCTCGCTGCGCAGCTGAGAAAGGCTACACCGGGATCCCGGAGGGTTAATTGTTTGGGGTAGAATTAAGTTTATGAACCAGGAGAAAGAACACACATCATGGCTTCCCTGTAAAAACTAGTCTAGCTTGTTTAGGTCTGGTCACATTTAGGGGTGGGAGCGGCATTGTTGACATAAGGGAAGACCCCCTCTCATTGTAATTTTGCACCCTTTGGTGCCTTTCATGTGGCACTTTAGGGTGCTTAGCCTTGTATTTAGCCAAAAAATAAATAATTAAAAAAAAACTACGTGGGGTCCCCCCTTTTTTGTAGCCAGCTTGAGTAAAGCAGACGGCTGCAGCCCACAGACCACAGCTGGCAGCTTCACCTTGGCTGTTAATCCAAAACAGAGGGCACCCCATGCTATTATTTTAAAGTAAATAAATAATTTAAAACAAAAAACGTGAGGTCCCCCAAATTGGATTACAAGCCAAGGTAAAGATGTGGTCTGGTATTCTCAAACTAGGGAGATCCATGGTTATTGGGCCCTCCCTAGCCTAAAAATAGTAGTCCGCAGCCGCCCCAGAAGTGGTGTATACATTGGATGCGCCAATTCTGGCGCTTTGTCCCCAGCTTATCTCGCTGTCCTGGCGTGGTGGCAAATGGGGTAATATATGGGGTTGATACCAGCTGTGTAGTGTCACCTGGCATCAAGCCCTGGCATTAGTGATGTCACAGCATTTATCAGATACCCGACATTACCTACTCAGTTAGTAATGAAAAAAATAGACAACAAAATAAAAAATTTATTTGAAAAAAACACTCCCCAAAACATTCCCTCTTTTACCAATTTATTGAAAAGAAAAACAAATCCGGGTATGGCTTAATACAATAAGGGGGTCCCACAAGATCCATACCATACTCACTGTCCCAGTCAATGAAGAACAGAATGTTCCCCATTGGCTGGGAGAGCAGTGTAGTGACCTGACCTAACATCATTAGGTCAGCTCAGGTCACTGCAGGGCATAACGAGCGCCAACGTCATGAACTCGTGAGGTCAGCGCTTGTCACTGAGTTTCATAGCCACTGCGTTCTCATGGGAACTGTCCTGTGAGCCCATGATGTCACTGCTAGTCACAGTCTTGGGCCGTATGCGAGACTTGATGTGAGAAGGCGGCGTCATGGAAGTCAGTGACGGATGCTGATGTCACGAGTTCAGAGGAGATCATCACAGCCGGTAATGATCTGAGCTAACCTCCTAATGCCGGCGCTCGTCATCCCGTAGCTGCTTGTACACTACTGTGTGAGTCACTGCGGGGCTGGCCAGAGGAGTGCAAGATACAACTGCAGGGGCACTGATAGACTGTGACTTCAGGGGATTCCAGAAACCCCATGTGAATCAGAACTGAATGCAGGCATATTCTCCCTGCTCTCCCCAGTCAGTTTCATCACTTGCCTATGCATCTATGCATTTCAGCCTTTTCTTCAGGCCCTAGACCTCTTTGTTGAGTCCAGCAGAAAGTTACTCGTGTGCCGCCCCCACGTCAACAGCCGGGCTGCTCGGATCCGGATCCACAGTGGCTCGATGGGTCTCCGGACCCGGGGTTGTGCGGACACTCAAATAAACAGGGGTCCTGATTTGTACAGGGGATTGTTGTGCTTTCTTCGTGACACCACCCACGGTGTGTAGTAATATGGAGTACCACCGCTGATGTTGCGAAGCACCCGAGGCGGTGGAGTGGCAGCTAGGTGTTTGACCCCTCCGTGGGTAGGGGGTGGATGCCCCGAGGCTCAGTATCCAGGACACGGGAGATGATGGCTGCCGGAGGTGGTGCCAAACCTGGGAGTGTTGGTGTACTCACTGTGGAATAATTGCACACAAGTCTGCTGGTAAACCAAGGTGTCAGTGGCCGGCTGCCGCGTCTGGGAGTATTGGTTCCCACACCCAGCTGGTGTACCAATGTCCCTTCCTCCGGCACTCTGTACTTTTCCTCAATTCTGGACAACCTCGTATGGAACAGGGAAGTCTGCTCCCGGTGCTGTTCTGGTCGGGAGACGTGCCCGAGAAACCTTACCCTTGGGATCTGAGTGGGTGTTTGCGGATACCCTATCCCCCCGTGGTGGGCTGCCGTTTCATTCTATCTGAGCTAACATACTGGAACAACGTCTGGAACCTTGCTCCGGGCCTGGTTAATTGGAGAAGGGGCTTGCAACCGTCTTCTAACTAGGGTCCAGGTACCCCGCCTGTGCAGTTTCCGGACCGGATCTCAGCTGTTGGTATTGGCAGGCTCCAACCCTGTCCCGGTCCACTCTGGATCTCCCGCGACCGAACTACCGTCACCTTTGGACATGGTCCACTGCTTGCCACCTAGCCAGTAGACCAGGGCCACTACCCTGGCTACACTTCACTAGGCTCAGTCTTGACTCTGCCCTTGAACTGTCAGAACTCCACACAGAACTGACTGAACTGAACTCCACTCAATTTGAACTCCTCTCGTTCCCGCCCTTGGATCCTCAAGACCCCTAGGTGGCCGCTCCCAATCCGCGTGGTCCTGCCCACTGGTGTGTCCTTCTTACCCTGAAGGGGGTGGCTAGGCTTTTGTGGCATATGGTACCTGATGTGGGATGGTGTTGTGTCGGGTGTATTGTGACTCTGTGACCACCTGGCGGCGCCAGGGCATCACACTCGCATTTCCCATTGACTTGCAATGTACTTCCTATTCGTAACGAGTACAAGAATATTACAAAGTACTCGTTATGAGTATAGCGAATACGAATGTTACGGCACTCACTCATCTGTACATCAAACATATGCATATGTATATTGAACAAAAACAAATATTGTTTAATTATTGATTATGAATGCGCATTATGAAAGTATGATCATTAATTTGAAGTATTTCTTTAAATATTGCCCCTATACGAATGCCATTTCTAACATACAGTGGATACATACTCATGAGTGATTGATCAATGTATATATATATATATATATATATATAAATATATATATATATATATATATATTATTAGCTCAGAATGCAAATGTCACATGCCTTTACTTATTTAAGATGCAGAAAACATTCCAAACAGCGATCCGTGTATTTCACGCAAAACTCAGTTTTAACATATTAGTTACAAATAGCACTAACTATTAGATACCTGTATACATATATTTAAAAAAGAAATGTATAAAAGAACTTCTCCTTTGTATACTTTATTATATTTTAAGTGGTTTACAAAAAAACAGGGGAGGGGGTAATTGAAGTGTTTAAAATGCATTCTTAAAAATATTGTTGAAAGAACAAAGAATGGGAAGAGGAAGGAAAGAAAGGGTAGGCTAAAAGTGGATGGGGGAAGGGGTATTGGAGGGGAAGTGGGAATGGAAGGAGTTAGGGAATATAAAGGGGGAGGAGAAAGGGAAGCAGGAAGACGTTGAGGCAATTCGTTAAGTTTCAAAGTCAATAAGATTATAAACTCATATTCATTTAGCACAGTATATAAACACATTCGGAAATAACATATTACATTTATTTTATTTAGAGAATGTCAAGGAACTAAGTCAAAACAAACTTTGGCATCTATTTCTGGGACCAAAGAGACCATCTTATTTTATATCTTTGATAGTTTTTTTCTTTTAACGCAATATTATACTCATATAAATTATGAGCTGAAACCCTCTCCGTAACTTCTGAAATAGCTGGTATTCTTTCTTCTCCCCAGTTGGCTGCTAATAAATTCTTAATAACTAAGAAAATGTGACAGACAAGATATCTAGATTTTTTCTCGTATTCTTCTAACCCTATGGAAAGAATAACCAATTCTGGAGTAAGATTTATATCTTTTGTAGTCAATTGCTTTAAGAGGTCTCTGACTTTCTTCCATAAGGGTTTAAGTAAAGGACATCCCCAGAAAATGTGGATAAAGGATCCATTTTTCCCGCAACCTCTCCAACATAGTGATGGGTTTTCAGCAGAAAACTTGCACAACTTTAGAGGGGTATAGTACCATCTGGAAAACACTTTATAATGTGTCTCCTGAAGAGAAGCACAGGCTGCAGTTGCACACGTTATTTCCAGAGCTTGTTTCCATGGACTTATAGGGAATTCCTTGTGCAAATCTTTCTCCCAATTACTTAGGTTTAGCTTTTTCTCAAATTCATAATCTTCATTTAGCAAGGAATATATATTACTGGTTTTCCAAATAATTTGGTTTAGTGGATTATTCAATACATTTATTAGGGGTTTAGGAAGCTGAAATCTAGGTTTTTTTGTTTGTAAGAAAATTTTCTATACGGTACCAAATTTTTTTCTCTTTATTTGGGATGTTAAATTTACTTTGTATGTTTTTGAAGGGCAAGATTTTGCTATTTTCTATTAGGTCAAGAAAATTGTTTATGTTGTATTGTTTCCATTTTATTATGTTCATTTTGGGAGTCAGAATTTGTATTGCTTCAATTGGGCAACATTTAATATCCTCCAAAGGTACATTATCCTTCATCAGTGTTTTTAATAGGGATTTCCATGCCCATAGTTCTTTTTTACTTGTTTGAAATTTAGTGTTTTGTGTGTTTAAAAGTTGGGCCAAAATAATATCTGATTTGGGAATGTTTCGATTATAATATTTTTCTATATGTACCCAACTATTTTTAAATGCTGTAATTAGACTATTTTGGGTCTGTTTAATGAGACTAGTTAAATAATAGGCGACATTGCACGTGCGATGTCGATGGGGTCAAATCGAAAGTGACGCACATCCGGCGTCGCAGTCGATATCGCAACGTGTAAAACCTTTTTGATACGATGAACGAGCGCAAAAGCGTCGTTATCGTATCATCGCTGCAGCCTCCAACATTTCCATAATGCCGGTGCAGCGACAGGTGCGATGTTGTTCCTCACTCCTGCGGCAGCACACATCGCTGTGTGTAAAGCCGCAGGAGCGAGGAACATCTCCTTACCTGCCACCGGCTGCAATGAGAAGGACGGAGGTGGGCGGGATGTTTACATCCTGCTTATCTCCGCCCCTCCACTTCAATTGGCCGCCTGCCGTGTGACGTTGCTGTGACGCCGCATGACCCGCCCCCTTAGGAAGGAGGCGGGTCGCCGGCCAGAGGGACGTCGCACGGCAGGTATGTGCATGTGAAACTGCCGTAGCGATAATGATCGCTACGCCAGCTTTCACTAGATATTGCACGTGCGACGGGGGCGGGACTATCGCTGCAGCATCGGTAACACATTGTTACCGATGTCGCAGCGTGCAAAGCCCGCCTAAATATTCGGTAAACCTAGGCCTCCATTCCTCTTATGTTAACATAAGACTTTTTGGGAAATTCTAGGTTTCTTATTTTGCCAGATGAATAGTGATAAGTGAGATTGTAGTTTCTGCATCCAGTGCTTAGAAATTGTTTTTGTTAAACATCGGAATAGGTATAGAATTTTTTGGCAAAATAATAGATTTATATGATATGACCTTTCCCATCCATGAAACTTCAGTCATCTTTAAATTTTTCAATTCCTTTTGAATGTTGTTTAATAATGGGTAAAGTTCATAGATACAATTTTTTGGTTGGGTTTGTGATGTATATTCCTAAATATTTCAATTTTTCAGTTTCCCACTTGAAGGCAAATTCCTTCTGAATACAATCTTTTAAATCAGGGTCTATGTTATAACCCAAAATTTGGGACTTAGAATAATTGATTTTATAATGTGATACGGCTGAGAAATCATCTAGAATATTAATTGTATTTCTAAGTGACTCTAGTGGGTTGTTATACTAAGAATTACATCGTCAGCATATAGTGTGATTTTATACTGTTTGTGATTTGTGGAAATACCTTTTATATTTTCTCTTACTCTAATTTTGTCAGCTAGGGGTTCCATAATTATGGCAAATAATAAAGGAGAGAGTGGGCAGCCTTGTCTGGTTTCATTGCTTATAGGGAAATTACTAGAGAGGACGTCATTGACGTAGATTTTTGCAGTGGGTTGGGAATGAATTTCTAATATTAATTTTAATATCAGACCATTAAATCTGAATTTTTTCAAGGTTGCTATCATGTAACCCCAGTGGATCCTATTGAAAGCCTTCTCTGCATCCAATGAAAGGAGCAGAGAAGGCTCCCGATTTTTCTCAACCAGATCTACAAGGTTCAAAATTTTACGCTTTGCATCAGATGACTGCCTGTCTTTAATAAACCCCACCTGATCCAAGTGGATCAAATTAGGTGAGAATTTTCTGAAGCCGGTTTGCAATAAGCTTAGAGATTAACTTCATATCTGTGTCAATCAAGGATATCAGCCTAGAATTTGACATGTCCAGAGCATCACCTTTATTTTTTGAGATAATAGTAATATTAGCTGTAAACATCTCTTTTGGGATATGTCCTTCTGTAGATAAGTAGTTAATTAATTTGGTCAGATATGGGGATAATATATCTCCAAGTGTTTTATAATAGTCATTATTTAGCCCGTCCGGACCTGGTGATTTCTCTAATTTAAGCTGTTTGATGACTAATAAAATTTCTTCTTTTGTGTATGGCTTATTTAAATTTATTAAATCATTATTTGAAATTTACGGAAGGTCAATGTTATCTAGAAAATCCTTTATTGATTTTTCAGTGGGTTGTATTAGGTTATCGTTATCCTTCAAGTTATATAAATCGTGTTAGTATCTGGTCGAATGAATTTGCAATATCTTTACGATGTTTACAAACGATACTGTCTTTATTTTTAATTGCTGGTATTCTACTTTTAACTCTTTGTTGCCTAATTCTTTTCATCATTAATTTTGTGGGTCTAATATTACAATGGTAAAAAATAGTTTTGTTTGTTAACGTCACTTTGTTGTACTCTTGGGTTAGTAAAGAATTTAGTTCTAATCTTAGATTCAGAATGTGGGAGTGATATGTATCCGATGGGTTTCTTATTTGTATGTGTTCAGCTTCCCTAATTTTGTCTGAAATTTCTTTGAATTTCTTCAATTTTTGCTTTTTATCTTTACTGTTAATTTGTATCATTATCCCTCTTATGACCGCTTTATGTGCGTTCCAAAGATAGCTAATTGAGATCTCTGTTACACATCGTGGCTCTCTTATTGCAAGTAATGAGGTGGTCCCCCATTCCTTGTCTGCCACGAGCCCTCCTGCTCAGCAGCGCCAAAGGTCTGGGAGACTGCAGGAGTTGCCTTCTCAGAGACACAGCAGAAGGGTGACACCTAGTGGTTCTCCCCTTGCAAGGAATGGAGCGGTCTCCCATCCCTTGCCTGCCACAAGCTCTCCTGCTCAGCATCATGGAGGCTCTGGGAGGTTGCGCAGTGTGCGAAGAATAGATGCTCAGGGAAGCAGCAAGACTTCCCATGTCTCTGCACATTGTGAAACCGGGGATCCCGCCTTTATGACCCAGAGGCAGGAAGATGAGCATGTGCTCCACGTGACGTCTTCTGATTCGCTCACTGATATCACACGGCCCGATGACGAGGCTGGTGATTTGCTGAATCCTGACTGGCTGGGCCAGAACGTCACGAATCCTGATTGGGTCACGCCCGTCTCGCGCCCGCCCTTGGGTGGAGCTACACCTCCTTAAAAGCTCCCCCTGCCATCATGGCGGCGCGCGACCATCCTTCTATGTTTGGATGTCTGGCAGCGTGCTGCCACGCCACTGCTCAGGCACTATTGTCTTTTGTGGGCTTTGCCCTTGCTGCTCAGGCAGCACCTAGTTTGCAGGTCTTGCCCCTGCTTTGCTGCTCCGGCAGTATCCCGTTTAGCAGGCTGTGTTCCTGTCCCAGGTGAGCTCCTCGAGTCTCTGTCGGACTCACTTGGTTTCTGAAGCACACGTGCGTGGGCACCTCTGTGCTACCCCCGTGCCATATTCCTGTGACTCCCGCTGGCACACGTGTGTAGGCACCTCTGTGCGTCCCCGTGCAACAGGTACACCGTACGAGAAGCCCCGAGCCATACAACCCTCACGGGTTAGGGCGGACCGGTGTACATAGATCGTCTGTGACGTTCCAGACGGTCACTAGCAGCAACCCGCTCACTCTTTCCTGACCATAGCAGCGGTCCCTTACACCGCACAGTGGACCTTGACCGGCGGAAGCTGTCCATTTCCCATCTTGGCACGCTTCCCCGGGGCCCCTCGTAACAGATCTCGCTTGTGTCATTTTCCTTGAAATAATTTTTAATGGCTTCTTCAATTACTGCAGTATGTTTTGGGTTTCTAAGCAAATACGAATTGCACCTCCCCATTCTATCACTATTATCTAATTTTCCAGAACCTATCTGAAAATTTACAGGGTGAGGGTCAGACCAGGTTCTTTGACCTATGCTTACAGATTTAATTTAATGTAGTTAGAACCAAGTCTATTCTTGAAAAAGTCTTATGGGAGTCAGAATAATACGTATACTCTTTTGAACTCGTATTTAAGCACCTGAACATATCAAACAATTCTTCATCTTCAAGCCAATTATCTAATGTAGGTAAAAGATATCTTGTTTTAGATGTTGAATCTAGCATGCCATTTGGTACCATATTAAAATCACCAAAAAGAATCAAATCTCCCTTCTGAATTTCTCTGACAATAGTCATCAACTTATTAAGGAAGTGTATCTGGCCTCTATTTGGTGCGTATACATTAACAAATGTATATATTGTGTAGTTGATTTTGCACACTATTATGCAATACCTACCTGCATTATCAGATACCTTAGTAATAAGTTCAAAGGTTACAGAAACTCTAATTAGAATAGCCACTCCAGACTTTTTTTTTCATTTGAGGAAGAATATTTGTGGGAAAATATCTATGGTTGAATGAAGGCGGTTTGGATTTTTTAAATTTTGTCTCTTGGAGACCTACAACATCCGTCTTTGATTCATTCAGGAATTTCCATACCGCAAATCTCTTATCTGCATGTAATCATGAAAAATGACAATAATCAGTATCACATAAGAGTGAGAGAACAATAACATAAACTCGAACAATGTAGAGGTACAATTGGGATGCAGCAAAAAAATTGCAACACAGCAAGAAATGAAACACATGATACAAATGTCATAATACAGTACAAGGACAATATAGTAATGACAAATATGGGGTCAGAGTAGGCTTAGACAGCTCTGGTACGAAAGAGATGTCAATCATAAAGTAACATGTGCAGTAGGTGTATTGCTACACTATGCATGGCAGAGCTAATGGGTAGACCGACCATAGAAAAAGAACGGAGAAAAAGTAAAGAAAAAGTGGAAAAAAAGTGGAGAAAAAGTGGAGAAAAAGTGGAGAAAAAATGGAGAAAAAGTGGAGAAAAAATGGAGAAAAAGTGGAGAAAAAGTGGAGAAAAAGTGGAGAAAAAATGTAGAAAAAATGTAGAAAAAATGTAGAAAAAATGGAGAAAAAGTGGAGAAAAAGTGGAGAAAAAGTGGAGAAAAAATGGAGAAAAAGTGGAGAAAAAGTGGAGAAAAAGTGGAGAAAAAAATAGAGAAAAAGTGGAGAAAAAGTGGAGAAAAAATGTAGAAAAAATGTAGAAAAAATGTAGAAAAAGTGGAGAAAAAGTGGAGAAAAAGTGGAGAAAAAGTAGAGAAAAAGTAGAGAAAAAGTGGAGAAAAAGTGGAGAAAAAATGGAGAAAAAGTGGAGAAAAAGTGGAGAAAAAGTGGAGAAAAAGTGGAGAAAAAGTGGAGAAAAAATGTAGAAAAAATGTAGAAAAAGTGGAGAAAAAGTGGAGAAAAAATGTAGAAAAAGTGGAGAAAAAGTGGAGAAAATGTGGAGAAAAAATGGAGAAAAAGTGGAGAAAAAGTGGAGAAAAAGTGTAGAAAAAATGTAGAAAAAATGTAGAAAAAGTGTAGAAAAAGTGTAGAAAAAGTGGAGAAAAAGTGGAGAAAAAGTGGAGAAAAAGTGGAGAAAAAGTGGAGAAAAAGTGAAGAAAAAATGTAGAAAAAGTGGAGAAAAAGTGGAGAAAAAATGTAGAAAAAGTGGAGAAAAAATGGAGAAAAAGTGGAGAGAAAGTGGAGAAAAAGTGGAGAAAAAATGGAGAAAAAGTTGAGAAAAAGTTGAGAAAAAATGTAGAAAAAGTGGAGAAAAAGTGGAGAAAATGTGGAGAAAATGTGGAGAAAAAATGGAGAAAAAGTGGAGAGAAAGTGGAGAAAAAGTGGAGAAAAAGTGGAGAAAAAGTGGAGAAAAAGTGGAGAAAAAATGGAGAAAAAGTGGAGAAAAAGTGGAGAAAAAGTGAAGAAAAAATGTAGAAAAAATGTAGAAAAAGTGGAGAAAAAGTGGAGAAAAAATGTAGAAAAAGTGGAGAAAAAGTGGAGAAAAAGTGGAGAAAAAGTGAAGAAAAAATGTAGAAAAAGTGGAGAAAAAGTGGAGAAAAAGTGGAGAAAAAGTGGAGAAAAAATGTAGAAAAAGTGGAGAAAAAATGGAGAAAAAGTGGAGAAAAAGTGGAGAAAAAGTGGAGAAAAAGTGGAGAAAAAGTGGAGAAAAAGTGGAGAAAAAGTGGAGAAAAAGTGGAGAAAAAGTGGAGAAAAAGTGGAGAAAAAATGTAGAAAAAGTGGAGAAAAAGTGGAGAAAAAGTGGAGAAAAAGTGGAGAAAAAGTGGAGAAAAAGTGGAGAAAAAGTGGAGAAAAAATGGAGAAAAAGTGGAGAAGTGGAGAAGAAGTGGAGAAGTGTTTGTTCATGCCAGATGGGAGATAAATAATTTTTTACCGGCGCTGTCATTTACTGTAACGTGATCATCGGTGTACGGTGTATACCTGTGATCACGTGAGCGGGGACCGGAAAAACCGTCCTGAATCATGATCTCCAGGGTCTCAGCTAGCCCTGAAACCCCGGAGATTTTCTGACGCCGGGGGGCGTTATTCACTTATTTCTGCCTGCTGTTTATAAACGGCAGATCAGAATAAGGCTACATTAACACGACCGATCCATTTTTGTGGTCTGCAAAAAACAGTCCGTTTTTTTTCACGGGTGCATCCGTGTGGCATCCGTTTCCGTTCCGTAGACAGTCCGTATGTCATCTGTTTGTCATCCGTGTGCCTTCCGTTTTTTTTGTGTACTGCAAAAAAACTGAATGAGGGTAAATGCATAAATTTACCCAGGATCCATAGCTTCATCCTACATGAGGCGGTCACATGTTCACTCCAGTGCCATTTTCTACTGCTTTTCACAGCGTAGAGCGCTCTGGTGATTTTCTTGTGCTTGTGCACTTCATATCAGTCTTTTCTGTCATTATAATGGCAGAAAGACACATAATGTCCCACTCTCCTGCATTTTGTAATTTTGCACCCTTTGGTGCCTTTCATGTGGCACTAAGGGGTGCTTAGCTTTGTATTTAGCCAAAAAAATGAAAAAAAAAAAAATGACGTAGGGTTCCCCCTATTTTTGTAGCCAGCTAGGGTAAAGCAGACGGCTGCAGCCTGCAGACCACAGCTGGTAACCTCACCTTGGCTGGTAATCCAAAACTGAGGGCACCCCACGCTGTTATTTTAAATTAAATAAATAATTAAAAAAAAAAAACACGTAGGGGTCCCCCCAAAATTGGATCACCAGCCAAGGTAAAGCAGACAGCTGGGGTCTGATATTCTCAGACTAAGGAGGTCCATGGTTATTGGACTCTCCCCAGCCTAAAAATAGCAGGCCGCAGCCGCCCCAGAAGTGGCGCATCCATTAGATGCGCCAATCCTGGTGCTTCGCCCCATCTCATCCCGTGCCCTGGTGCGGTGGCAAACGGGGTAATATATGGGGTTAATACCAGATGTGTAATGTCACCTGGCATCAAGCCCTGGGGTTGGTGAGGTCAGGCGTCTATCAGATACCAGACATCACCAACCCAGTCAGTAATAAAAAAAAATAGACGACAAACACATTTTTATTTGAAAATACACTCCCCAAAACATTCCCTCTTTAACCAATTTATTAGAAAGAAAAACAAATCCAGGTCTGGTGTAATCCAAGGGGTTGCCATGACGATCCACACTGTCCCAGTCAATGAAGAGCAGGATGTTCCCCATTGGCTGGGAGAGCAGTGCAGTGACCTGAGCTAACATCAATGGGTCAGCCCAGGTCACTGCAGGGCATGACAAGTGCTGCTGTCAGCGAGGTACATTACCTGCGCTGATCTCCAGCACACTGACAGCCCCTGTCACTGAGTTCAATGACCGGCGCCTTCACACCAAGTATCGTGAGAGGCCCGTGACGTCACCGCTAGTCAGTCTCGGGTCGGAAGCGAGAGAAGGTGATGTGACAAGCGGCGGCCATGGAGGACAGTGACAGCGCTGAGGTCGGGATGGCGGGACTTCATCACCGCAGGTAAGCCGAGCGGGACCATGTGTGTGTGTGTGTGTGTGTGTATGTGTACATGCCGCGGGCAGGAGGGGGCGGAGCGAGCTGAGCGGGGAAGTGTGGGCTTCCTGCACGTAACTAGGATAAACATCGGGTTACTAACCAAAGCGCTTTGGTTGGATACCCGATGTTTATCTTGGTTACCAGCTTGTGGCAGGCTGCCAGCGATGGCTCCTGCACACTGTAGCTGTAAAAAGCCCTGCTTTTTGCTGCTAGAACCGTTCTCGAACGCATCTAGAACTATCGAGCTTTTGCAAAAAGCTCGAGTTCTAGTTCGATCTCGAACAGCCCCCAAAATCACTCGAGCCTAGAACTGGAGAACCTCGAACCGCGAACCGCGCTCAACTCTAGTGACGAGTGCTGATGTCACGAGTTCAGAGGAGATAATCACAGCCGGTAATGATCTGAGCTAACCTCCTGATGCCGGCGCTCGTCATCCCGTAGCTGCTTGTACACTACTGTGTGAGTCACTGCGGGGCTGGCCAGAGGAGTGCAAGATACAACTGCAGGGGCACCGATAGACTGAAGCCACACAGAACTTCTTCCGTGTGACTTCAGGGGATTCCAGAAACCCCATGTGAATCAGAACTGAATGCAGGCATATTCTCCCTGCTCTCCCCAGTCAGTTTCATCACTTGCCTATGCATCTATGCATTTCAGCCTTTTCTTCAGGCCCTAGACCTCTTTGTTGGGTCCAGCAGAAAGTTACTCGTGTGCCGCCCCCACGTCAACAGCCGGGCTGCTCGGATCCGGATCCACAGTGGCTCGATGGGTCTCCGGACCCGGGGTTGTGCGGACACTCAAATAAAAAGGGATCCTGATTTGTACAGGGGATTGTTGTGCTTTCTTCGTGACGCCACCCATGGTGTGTAGTAATATGGAGTACCACCGCTGATGTTGCGAAGCACCCGAGGCGGTGGAGTGGCAGCTAGGTGTTTGACCCCTCCGTGGGTAGGGGTGGATGCCCCGAGGCTCAGTATCCAGGACACGGGAGATGATGGCTGCCGGAGGTGGTGCCAAACCTGGGAGTGTTGGTGTACTCACTGTGGAATAATTGCACACAAGTCTGCTGGTAAACCAAGGTGTCAGTGGCCGGCTGCCGCGTCCGGGTGTATTGGTTCCCACACCCAGCTGGTGTACCAATGTCCATTCCTCCAGCACTCTGTACTTTTCCTCAATTCTGGACAACCTCGTATGGAACGGGGAAGTCTGCTCCCGGTGCTGTTCTGGTCGGGAGACGTGCCCGAGAAAACTTACCCTTGGGATCTGAGTGGGTGTTTGCCGCGGTGGGCTGCCGTTTCGTTCTATCTGAGCTAACATACTGGAACAACGTCTGGAACCTTGCTCCGGGCCTGGTTAATTGGAGAAGGGGCTTGCAACTGTCTTCTAACTAGGGTCCAGGTACCCCGCCTGTGCACAGTTTCCGGACCGGATCTCCGCTGTTGGTATTGGCAGGCTCCAACCCTGTCCCGGTCCACTCTGGATCTCCCGCGACCGAACTCCCGTCGCCTTTGGACATGGTCCACTGCTTGCCACCTAGCCAGTAGACCAGGGCCACTACCCTGGCTACCCTTCACTAGGCTCAGTCTTGACTCTTAAATATCAATTGTCCTTAATGAACACACTTCAAACACTGATCTATAACAACAATCTGGGCACTATAATGCTCAGATAAGAAGTGGAGCTGAATGCATAGTAATTCTTGAAAAGTACAAAACTTTATTTATTACAAATAAATATACCTGTGGATGTATCCTTGTATATATTTCTCTGAGGGTTATTAACTGGGGATGATGTGCTCCACTTTGAGGGCTTTTTTCCTGTTTTTACTTGTGATTTTGTAATAAATAAAGTTTTGTACTTTTCAAGAATTACTATGCATTCAGCTCCACTTCTTATCTGAGCATTATAGTGCTCAGTCTTGACTCTGCCCTTGAACTGTCAGAACTCCACACAGAACTGACTGAACTGAACTCCACTCAATTTGAACTCCTCTCGTTCCCGCCCTTGGATCCTCAAGACCCCTAGGTGGCCTCTCCCAATCCGCGTGGTCCTGCCCACTGGTGTGTCCTTCTTACCCTGAGGGGGGTGGCTAGGCTTTTGTGGCATATGGTACCTGATGTGGGATGGTGTTGTCGGGTGTATTGTGACTAGAGTTGAACGCGGTTCGCGGTTCGAGGTTCTCCAGTTCTAGGCTCGAGTGATTTTGGGGGCTGTTCGAGATCGAACTAGAACTCGAGCTTTTTGCAAAAGCTCGATAGTTCTAGATACGTTCGAGAACGGTTCTAGCAGCAAAAAGCAGGGCTTTTTACAGCTACAGTGTGCAGGAGCCATCGCTGGCAGCATGCCAGAAGCTGGTAACCAAGATAAACATCGGGTATCCAACCAAAGCGCTTTGGTTAGTAACCCGATGTTTATCCTAGTTACGTGCAGGAAGCCCACACTTCCCCGCTCAGCTCGCTCCGCCCCCTCCTGCCCGCGGCATGTACACATACACACACACACACACACACACACACATGGTCCCGCTCGGCTTACCTGCGGTGATGAAGTCCCGCCATCCCGACCTCAGCGCTGTCACTGTCCTCCATGGCCGCCGCTTGTCACATCACCTTCTCTCGCTTCCGACCCGAGACTGACTAGCGGTGACGTCACGGGCCTCTCGCGATACTTGGTGTGAAGGCGCCTGTCATTGAACTCAGTGACAGGGGCTGTCAGTGTGCTGGAGATCAGCGCAGGTAATGTACCTCGCTGACAGCAGCACTTGTCATCCCCTGCAGTGACCTGGGCTGACCCATTGATGTTTGCTCAGGTCACTGCACTGCTCTCCCAGCCAATGGGGAACATCCTGCTCTTCATTGACTGGGACAGTGTGGATCGTCATGGCAACCCCTTGGATTACACCAGACCTGGATTTGTCTTTCTTTCTAATAAATTGGTGAAAGAGGGAATGTTTTGGGGAGTGTTTTTTTCAAATAAAAATGTGTTTGTCAACTATTTTTTTTTATTACTGACTGGGTTGGTGATGTCGGGTATCTGATAGACGCCTGACCTCACCAACCCCAGGGCTTGATGCCAGGTGACATTACACATCTGGTATTAACCCCATATATTACCCCGTTTGCCACCGCACCAGGGCGCGGGATGAGCTGGGGCGAAGCACCAGGATTGGCGCATCTAATGGATACGCCACTTCTGGGGCGGCTGCGGCCTGCTATTTTTAGGCTGGGGAGAGTCCAATAACCATGGACCTCCCTAGTCTGAGGTCTAAGCCAGCTGTCTGATTTACCTTGGCTGGTGATCCAATTTTGGGGGGACCCCTACGTGTTTTTTTTTAAAATTATTTATTTAATTTAAAATAACAGCGTGGGGTGCCCTCAGTTTTGGATTACCAGCCAAGGTGAGGTTGCCAGCTGTGGTCTGCAGGCTGCAGCCGTCTGCTTTACCCTAGCTGGCTACAAAAATAGGGGGAACCCTACGTCATTATTTTTTTTCATTTTTTTGGCTAAATACAAAGCTAAGCACCCCTTAGTGCCACATGAAAGGCACCAAAGGGTGCAAAATTACAAAATGCAGGAGAGTGGGACATTATGTGTCTTTCTGCCATTATAATGACAGAAAAGACTGATATGAAGTGCACAAGCACAAGAAAATCACCAGAGCGCTCTACGCTGTGAAAAGCAGTAGAAAATGGCACTGGAGTGAACATGTGACCGCCTCATGTAGGATGAAGCTATGAATCCTGGGTAAATTTATGCATTTAACCTCCTTCAGTTTTTTTGCAGTACACAAAAAAAACGGAAGGTACACGGATGACAAACAGATGACATACGGACCGTCTACGGAACGGAAACGGATGCCACACGGATGCACCCGTGAAAAAAAAACGGACTGTTTTTTGCAGACCACAAAAATGGATCGGTCGTGTTAATGTAGCCTTATTCTGATCTGCCGTTTATAAACAGCAGGCAGAAATAAGTAAATAACGCCCCCCAGCGTCAGAAAATCTCCGGGGTTTCAGGGCTAGCTGAGACCCTGGAGATCATGATTCAGGACGGTTTTTCCGGTCCCCGCTCACGTGATCACAGGTATACACCGTACACCGATGATCACGTTACAGTAAATGACAGCGCCGGTAAAAAATTATTTATCTCCCATCTGGCATGAACAAACACTTCTCCACTTCTTCTCCACTTCTTCTCCACTTCTCCACTTCTCCACTTTTTCTCCACTTTTTCTCCACTTTTTCTCCATTTTTTCTGCACTTTTTCTCCACTTTTTCTCCACTTTTTCTCCATTTTTTCTCCACTTTTTCTCGACTTTTTCTCGACTTTTTCTCCACTTTTTCTCCATTTTTTCTGCACTTTTTCTCCACTTTTTCTCCACTTTTTCTCCACTTTTTCTCCATTTTTTCTCCACTTTTTCTCCACTTTTTCTCCACTTTTTCTACATTTTTTCTCCACTTTTTCTCCACTTTTTCTCCACTTTTTCTACATTTTTTCTCCACTTTTTCTCCACTTTTTCTCCACTTTTTCTCCACTTTCTCTACATTTTTTCTCCACTTTTTCTCCACTTTTTCTCAACTTTTTCTACATTTTTTCTCCACTTTTTCTCCACTTTTTCTACATTTTTTCTCCACTTTTTCTCCACTTTTTCTCCACTTTTTCTACATTTTTTCTCCACTTTTTCTACATTTTTTCTCCACTTTTTCTCCACTTTTTCTCCACTTTTTCTCCACTTTTTCTCCATTTTTTCTCCACTTTTTCTCCACTTTTTCTCCACTTTTTCTCCATTTTTTCTCCATTTTTTCTCCACTTTTTCTCCATTTTTTCTCCACTTTTTCTCCACTTTTTCTCCACTTTTTCTCCACTTTTTCTCCATTTTTTCTCCACTTTTTCTCCACTTTTTCTCCACTTTTTCCTCCACTTTTTCTCCATTTTTTCTCCACTTTTTCTCCACTTTTTCTCCACTCTTTCTCCATTTTTTCTCCACTTTTTCTCCACTTTTTCTCCACTTTTTCTCCATTTTTTCTCCACTTTTTCTCCACTTTTTCTCCACTTTTTCTCCACTTTTTCTCCATTTTTTTCTCCATTTTTTCTCCACTTTTTCTCCACTTTTTCTCCGTTCTTTTTTTATGGTCGGTCTACCCATTAGCTCTGCCATGCATAGTGTAGCTCTACACCTACTGCACATGTTACTTTATGATTGACATCTCTTTCGTACCAGAGCTGTCTAAGCCTACTCTGACCCCATATTTGTCATTACTATATTGTCCTTGTACTGTATTATGACATTTGTATCATGTGTTTCATTTCTTGCTGTGTTGCAATTTTTTTGCTGCATCCCAATTGTACCTCTACATTGTTCGAGTTTATGTTATTGTTCTCTCACTCTTATGTGATACTGATTATTGTCATTTTTCATGATTACATGCAGATAAGTCCAATCTGACGAAGGCTCAGGCCGAAACGTCATTTGTAACTTGTTTTGGACAAAAACATATATGCTTATGAAAAAAATTTTTTTCTTAATACGGACCAATAAAGAGTGATTTTGCATTACTATCTGTTGTGACTTACTGACTTAGTCTGGGAGATTTAGAGTGCCGAGGTTACTCACTAATTTTATCTATTATTACCTCTGAGCACCTATATACCAGTGAGCAGAGCTTCCTCTACAGTAGTTCTCCTGATTAGGCATGCTCTTACCTCATGAGCAGGGCATTGCAGCTTTGGTAGCAACCATTACGACATGGACTCTGCTGCTGTGGACCCGGGGAGAGTGAGTGCAGATTCATTGCACCCACACTCCTCACATGAAGGGTCCGCACTCCTAGAAAATGGGGGATACGTTCCCTGAGTGTCTCCCCCCATATTCTAGACGGTCCAGAGTCGTCGTGGGACCCCTTTATTTTTTTTCTTACAATAAATTGGTGAAAGAGGAAATGTTTTGGGGACTGTTTTTTCAAATACATTTCTTTTGTCGATTTTTTGTTTTTGTTAGTACTGACAGTTTATGATGTTGGGTATCTAATAGATGCCATGACATCACAAACTGCTGGGCTTGATCTCAGGTGACTTTACAGCTAGTATCAACCTGATTTATTACCCCGTTTGCCACTGCACCAGGGCACGGGATGAGCTGGGGTGAAGCGCCAGGATTGGCGCATCTAGTGGATGCGCCACGTCTGGGGTGCCTGCGGCCTGCTATTTTTAGGCTGTGAAGGCCCAATAACTATGGACCTTCCCACCCTGAGAATACCAGACCACAGCTATCCGCTTTACCTTGGCTGGTGATCCAATTTGGAGGGGACCCTACTTTTTTTGTGTAATTATTAATATTTATAAAATAATTATAAAAAAAGAGCCTGGGGGGACCTCCACATTGGATCCCCAACCACGGCAAAGCTGCCAGCTGTGGTTTTCAGGCTACAGACGTCTGCTTTACCCTAGCTGGCTATCAAAAATGGGGGGACCCAACGTCATTTTTTTTTTAACTATTTTTTAAATAGAAAAAATTAATGGGCTTCCCTGTATTTTGATTGCCAACCAAGGTAACGACAGGCAGATTGGGGTGGCAACCCATAGCTGTCTGCTTTATCTGCGCTGAGAATCAAAAATACCGCGGAGCGCTATGTCATTTTTTTTAAAGATTTATTTTTACAGCACTGTGATGTCCAGCAATCAAAATACAGGGAAGCCCATTTTGTTTTTAGTTATTTAAATAAATAATTAAAAAAAATATATATGGGCTCCCGCTGCATTTTTTGTATTGCTAGCTAAGGGTAATCCAAGCAGCTACTGGCAGCTAACCCCCACTGCTTGGTGTTACCTTCACTGGCAATGGAAAATCCAGGGAAGCATTTTTTAATTTTTTGGCCAAAAAACTACAAAAAAAGGACGTGAGCTTCGCCATATTTTTGTATGCTAGGCAGGTATAGCAGGCAGGTGCTGGAAGAGTTGGATACAGCGCCAGAAGATGGCGCTTCTATGAAAGTGCCATTTTCTGAGGCGGCTGCAGACTGCAATTCGCAGCAGTGGGGCCCAGAGAGCTCAGGCCAACCTGTGCTGCGTATTCCAATCCCCAGCTGCCTAGATGTACCTGGCTGGACACAAAAATGGAGCGAAGCCTACGTCATTTGTTTTCTAATTATTTCATGAAATTCATGAAATAATAAAAAAAGGGCTTCCCTTTATTTTTGGTTCCCAGCCGGGTACAAATAGGCAACTGGGGGTTGGGGGCAGCCGTACCTGCCTGCTGTACCTGGTTAGCATACAAAAATATGGCGAAGCCCACATAATTTTTTCAGCAAAAAACTTCTGCATACAGTCCTGGATGGAGTATGCTGAGTATGCTGAGCCTTGTAGTTCTGCAGCTGCTGTGTGTCTGTATGGAGAAGAGCAGACAGCAGCTGCAGAACTACAAGGCTCAGCATACTCCATCCAGGACTGTATGCAGAAGTTTTTTGCCCACCAAAAAAATGACGTGGGCTTCGCCATATTTTTGTATGCTAGCCAGGTACAGCATGCAGCCACGGGCTGCCTCCAACCCCCAGTTGCCTATTTGTACCCGGCTGGGAACCAAAAATATAGGGAAGCCCTTTTTTTTTAATTATTTCACTTATTTCATGAAAGAATTAAAAAACAAATGACGTGGGCTTCGCCCCATTTTTGTGCCCAGCCGGGTACAACTAGGCAGCTGGGGATTGGAATCCGCAGCACAGGTTAGCCCGAGGTTTCTGGGCGCCTCTGCTACGAATTTCAGTCCGCAGCCGTCCCAGAAAATGGCGCTCTCATAGAAGCGCCATCATCTGGAGCTGTATCCAACTCTTCCAACAGCACTGGAGCCGGGTGGCTTGTTGGCTAATCATGAGTTAATACTGGCTTTGTTTTACTAGCCAGTATTAAGCCAGAGATTCTTAATGTCAGGCACGTTTGACCCGGCCATTAAGAATCTCCAATAAAAGGTTAAAAAGAAGACACCACACAGAGAAAAAATACTTTAATAGAAATAAATACACAGACACATTAGAGACTCCATCTTTATTACCCCCTGTCAGCCCAATAAATCCCCAATAAACCAGCGCTGATAAGAGGTTTTTAATAGAGGCTTAAATTATAAGCAGCAATTTCAGCGTTCCAAGTGCCTTTAAATGAATTTGAAGAAACTGCACTTCAGGATTGTAGTGAGGATTGTAGTGAGGATGAGGTGCCCCAGCCCATTACTTGATGGGCTGAGGCACCTCATCCTCACTACAATCCTCACTAGTGTAGTAGTAGTGACGATTGTAGTGAGGATGGGGTGCACCAGCCCATTACTTGATGGGCTGGGGCACCTCATCCTCACTACAATCCTCACTAGTGTAGTAGTAGTGACGATTGTAGTGAGGATGACGTGCACCAGCCCATCACTTGATAGGCTGGGGCACCTCATCCTCACTACAATCCTCACTACAATCGGGAATCAGCGTGCAGCCTTCACTCCGTGAGTGATCAGTGCTGCTAGCGGTAACAGCGGTAACGCTGACAGACGCGTTACCATAGCAACGGTGCTCCCGGAGCCGCGGTTAGCGGTGACGTCACCGCTAACTGCGTTGCTATGGCAACGGTGATCTCCGTTAATGACCGGCTGTGTCAGCCGGTCCCAAACGGAACGGGGAGTCGACCATGTGCTAGAGCATATCGCCGGTACACGGCGATACACAAATGTGCACCGTGTACCGGAGAGATGCACTCGCAGGTCCTACATGACGTGTCATAGTCATGTGACCAGTCTGTAGCCAATGAGATAATAGCCACGTGACTGGTCACATGGCTATTTTGACGTCACAATAGGTCCTGCTTCTCTGCTGGCAGTGCCGGTCACCGGGAGGATTCAGCGATCATCGGATGGAATAGCGGCAGGAGACAGAGTGCAGGAGGGATCGCGGGGACTGGTAAGTGTTATGGCAATGTTTATTAACTGTTTGTGTACATTTATCATGCATTTTTATGTGTTTGTGATTGCCTCCCATTATAGCCTATAGGTTCGAGTTTGGTTCGTCGAACGTTCGACGAACCGAACTCGAACGGGACCCCCGTTCGGCGAACCGACCTCGAGCCGAACCGCGACCGGTTCGCTCATCTCTAATTGTGACTCTGTGACCACCTGGCGGCGCCAGGGCATCACACTCGCATTTCCCATTGACTTGCAATGTACTTCCTATTCGTAATGAATACAAGAATATTACAAAGTACTCGTTATGAGTATAGCGAATACGAATGTTACGGCACTCGCTCATCTGTACATAAAACATATGCATATGTATATTGAACAAAAACAAATATTGTTTCTTTAATTATTGATTATGAATGCGCCTTATGAAAGTATGATCATTAATTTGAAGTATTTCTTTAAATATTGCCCCTATAGCTCAGAATGAAAATGTCACATGCCTTTACTTATTTAAGATGCAGAAAACATTCCAAACAGCGATCCATGTATTTCACGCAAAACTCAGTTTTAACATGTTACAAATAGCACTAACTATTAGATACCTGTATACATATATTTAAAAAAGAAATGTATAAAAGAACTTCTCCTTTGTATACTTTATTAAATTTTAAGGGGTTTACAATAACAGGGGAGGGGGTAATTGAAGTATTTAAAATGCATTCTTAAAAATATTGTTGAAAGAACAAAGAAGGTGAAGAGGAAGGGAAGAAAGGGTAGGCTAAAAGTGGATGGCGGATGGAGTATTGGAGTGAAAGGGGGAATGGAAGGAGTTAGGGAATATAAAGGGGAGGAGAAAGGGAAGGAGGAAGACGTTGAGGCAATTCGTTAAATTTCAAAGTCAAGCAAGATTATAAACTCATATTTATTTAGCACAGTAAATAAACACATTCGGAAATAACATATTACATTTATATTATTTAGAGAATGTCAAGGAACTAAGTCAAAACAAGGTTTGGCATGTATTTCTGGGACCTAAGAGACTATCTTATTTTATATCTTTGATAGTTTTTTTCTTTTAACGCAATATTATACTCATATAAATTATGAGCTGAAACCCTCTCCGTAACGTCTGAAATAGATGGTATTCTTTCTTCTCCCCAGTTGGCTGCTAATAAATTCTTAATAACTAAGAAAATGTGACAGACAAGGTATCTATATTTTTTCTCGTATTCTTCTAACCCTATGGAAAGAATAACCAATTCTGGAGTAAGATTTATATCTTTTGTAGTTAATTGCTTTAAGAGGTCTCTGACTTCCTTCCATAAGGGTTTAAATAAAGGACATCCCCAGAAAATGTGGATAAAGGATCCATTGCAACCTCTCCATCATAGTGATGAGTTTTCAGCAGAAAACTTGCACAACTTTAGAGGGGTATAGTACCATCTGGAAAACACTTTATAATAATATGTCTCCTGAAGAGAAGCACAGGTTGCAGTTGCATACGTTGTTTCCAGAGCTTTTTTGCATGGACTTATAGGGAATTCCTTGTGCAAATCTTTTTCCCAATTATTTAGGTTTAAATTTTTCTCAAATTCATAATCTTCATTTAGCAAGGAATATATATATTACTGGTTTTCTAAATAATTTGGTTTAGTGGATTATTCAATAAATTTATTAGGGGTTTAGAAAGTTGAAATCTAGGTTTTTTTGTTTGTAAGAAAATTTTCTATACGGTAGCAAATTTTTTTCTCTTTATTTGGGATGTTGAATTTACTTTGTATGTTTTTGAAGGGCAAGATTTTGTTATTTTCTATTAGGTCGAGAGAATTGTTTATGTTGTATTGTTTCCATTTTATTATGTTCATTTTGGGAGTCAGAATTTGTATTGCTTCAATTGGGCAACATTTAATATCCTCCAAGGTACATTATCCTTCATCAGTGTTTTTAATAGGAATTTCCATGCCCATAGTTCTGCTTTACTTGTTTGAAATTTAGTTAATGTGTTTTGTGTGTTTAAAAGTTGGGCCAAAATGATATCTGATTTGGGAATGTTTCGATTATAATGTTTTTCTATATGTACCCAACTATTTTTAAATTCTGTAATTAGACTATTTTGGGTCTGTTTAATGAGACTAGTTAAATAATTTCTCGTAAATATTCGGTAAACCTAGGCCTCCATTCCTCTTATGTTAACATAAGACTTTTTGGGAAATTCTAGGTTTCTTATTTTGCCAGATGAATAAAGATAACTGAGATTGTAGTTTCTGGATCCAGGGCTTAGGAATTGTTTTTGTTAAACATCGGAATAGGTATAGAATTTTTTGGCAAAATAATAGATTTATATGATATGACCTTTCCCATCCATGAAACTTCAGTCATCTTTACATTTTTCAATTCCTTTTGGATGTTGTTTAATAATGGGTAAAGTTCATAGATACAATTTTTTGGTTGGGTTTGTGATGTATATTCCTAAATATTTCAATTTTTCAGTTTCCCACTTGAAGGCAAATTCCTTCTGAATACAATCTTTTAAATCAGGGTCTATGTTATAACCCAAAATTTGGGACTTAGAATAATTGATTTTATAATGTGATACGGCTGAGAAATCATCTAGAATATTAATTGTATTTCTAAGTGACTCTAGTGGGTCGGTTATACTAAGAATTACATCTTCAGCATATAGTGTGATTTTATACTGTTTGTGATTTGTGGAAATACCTTTTATATTTTCTCTTACTCTAATTTTTTCAGCTAGGGGTTCCATCATTATGGCAAATAATAAAGGAGAGAGTGGGCAGCCCTGTCTGGTTCCATTGCTTATAGGAAAATTACTAGAGAGGACGTCATTGACGTAGATTTTTGCAGTGGGTTGGGAATGCATTTCTAATATTAATTTTAATATCAGACCATTAAATCCGAATTTTTTCAAGGTTGCTATCATGTAACCCCAGTGGATCCTATTGAAAGCCTTCTCTGCATCCAATGAAAGGAGCAGAGAAGGCTCCCGATTTTTCTCAACCAGATCTACAAGGTTCAAAATTTTACGCTTTGCATCAGATGACTGCCTGTCTTTAATAAACCCCACCTGATCCAAGTGGATCAAATTAGGTGAGAATTTTCTGAAGCCGGATTGCAATAAGCTTAGAGATTACCTTCATATCTGTGTCAATCAAGGATATCAGTCTAGAATTTGACATGCCTAGAGGATCATCTTTATTTTTTGAGATAATAGTAATATTAGCTGTAAGCATCTCTTTTGGGATATGTCCTTCTGTAGATAAGTAGTTAATTAATTTAGTCAGATATGGGGATAATATATCTCCAAGTGTTTTATAATAGTCATTATTTAGCCCGTCGGGACCTGGTGATTTCTATAATTTAAGCTGTTTGATGACTAATAAAACTTCTTCTTTTGTGTATGGCTTATTTAAATTTATGAAATCATTATTTGAAATTTTGGGAAGGTCAATTTTATCTAGAAAATCCTTTATTGATTTTTCAGTGGGTTGTATTAGGTTATCGTTATCTTTCAAGTTATATAAATCGTGTTAGTATCTGGTCGAATGAATTTGCAATATCTTTAGGATGTTTACAAAGGATACTGTCTTTATTTTTAATTGCTGGTATTCTACTTTTAACTCTTTGTTGCCTAATTCTTTTCATCATTAATTTTGTGGGTCTAATATTACAATGGTAAAAATTAGTTTTGTTTGTTAACTTCACTTTGTTGTACTCTTGGGTTAGTAAAGAATTTAGTTCTAATCTTAGATTCAGAATGTGGGAGTGATATGTATCTGATGGGTTTCTTATTTGTATGTGTTCAGCTTCCCTAATTTTGTCTGAAATTTCTTTGAATTTCTTCAATTTTTGCTTTTTATCTTTACTGTTAATTAGTATCATTATCCCTCTTATGACCGCTTTATGTGCGTTCCAAAGAGAGCTAATTGAGATCTCGCTTGTGTCATTTTCCTTGAAATAATTTTTAAGGGCTTCTTCAATTACTGCAGTATATTTTGGGTTTCTAAGCAAATACGAATTGCACCTCCCCATTCTATCATTATTATCTAATTTTTCAGAACCTATCTGAAAATTTACAGGGGAATGGTCAGACCTGGTTCTTTGACCTATGCTTACAGATTTAATTTAATGTAGTTAGAACCAAGTCAATTCTTGAAAAAGTCTTATGGGAGTCAGAATAATACGTATACTCTTTTGAACTCGTATTTAAGCACCTGAACATTAGAGATGAGCGAACCGGTCGCGGTTCGGCTCGAGGTCGGTTCGCCAAACGGAGGTCTCGCTCGAGTTCGGTTCGTCGAACGTTCGACAAACCGAACTCGAACCAACAGGCTATAATGGGAGGCAATCACAAACACATAAAAATGCATGATAAATGTACACAAACAGTTAATAAACATTGCCATAACACTTACCGGTCCCCGCGATCCCTCCTGCACTCTGTCTCCTGCCGCTATTCCATCCGATGATCGCTGAATCCTCCCGGTGACCAGCACTGCCAGCAGTGATGCAGGACCTATCGTGATGTCAAAATAGCCATGTGACCAGTCACGTGGCTATTATCTCATTGGCTACAGACTGGTCACATGACTATGACGCGTCATGTAGGACCTGTCATTGCACTCTCCGGTACACGGTGCACATATGTGTATCGCCGTGTACCGGCGACATGCTCTAGCACACGGTCAACTCCCCGTTCCGTTAGGGACCGGCTGACACAGCCGGTCATTAACGGAGATCACCATTGCCATAGCAACGCAGTTAGCGGTGACGTCACCGATAACCGCGGCTCCGAGAGCACCGTTCCTATGGTAACGCGTCTGTCAGCGTTACCGCTGTTACCGCTGACAGCCAGCAGCACTGATCTCTCACAGAGTGAAGGCTGCACGCTGCTTCCCGATTGTAGTGAGGATGAGGTGCCCCAGCTCATCAAGTGATGAGCTGGGGCACCTCATCCTCACTACAATCCTCACTACTACTACACTAGTGAGGATTGTAGTGAGGATGAGGTGCCCCAGCTCATCAAGTGATGAGCTGGGGCACCTCATCCTCACTACAATCCTCACTACTACTACACTAGTGAGGATTGTAGTGAGGATGAGGTGCCCCAGCTCATCAAGTGATGAGCTGGGGCACCTCATCCTCACTACAATCCTCACTACAATCCTGAAGTGCAGTTTCTTCAAATTCATTTAAAGGCACTTGGAACGCTGAAATTGCTGCTTATAATTTAAGCCTCTATTAAAAACTTTTTTGCTTATGGATTGAAAAAAACTCTCCAGGTATCTGAAAAATCATATTGCAGTGATTGTTTCAATTGGCATTAAATATCATATGCCTTGAAGCATCACTTAATATACTATACTAGATTTAATAATTGCTCTACTACCGGCCGGGGTACTGCAACCAGACACCTGGTATCTGTTTGCTGCACTATCAATTACTTTTCTTTATTTTTACTTTTATTTTTATTTCTACCATATGTGGTTTATTCTTCTTTCTTTTTCCTTGTTCTATTGTGTGAATTGTTTTGAATAAATTAGTGTCTAAAACAAGGATAGCAATAAAAAGTATAAAATATTATTAAAAAAACCTCTTATCAGCGCTGGTTTATTGGGGATTTATTGGGCTGACAGGGGGTAATAAAGATGGAGTCTCTAATGTGTCTGTGTATTTATTTCTATTAAAGTATTTTTTCTCTGTGTGGTGTCTTTTTTTTTAACCCTTTATTGGAGATTCTTAATGGCCTTGTCAAACGTGCCTGACATTAAGAATCTCTGGCTTAATACTGGCTAGTAAAACAAAGCCAGTATTAACTCATGATTACCCAACAAGCCACCCGGCTCCAGGGCTGTTGGAACAGTTGGATACAGCGCCAGATGATGGCGCTTCTATGAGAGCGCCATTTTCTGGGACGGCTGCGGACTGAAATTCGCAGCAGAGGCGCCCAGAAACCTTGGGCTAACCTGTGCCGTGGATTCCAATCCCCAGCTGCCTAGTTGTACCTGGCTGGACACAAAAATGGGGCGAAGCCCACGTCATTTGTTTTTTAATTATTTCATGAAATAAGTGAAATAATTAAAAAAAACAGGCTTCCCTATATTTTTGGTTCCCAGCCGGGTACAAATAGGCAACTGGGGGTTGGAGGCAGCCTGTGGCTGCCTGCTGTACCTGGCTAGCATACAAAAATATGGCGAAGCCCACGTCATTTTTTTGGTGGGCAAAAAACTTCTGCATACAGTCCTGGATGGAGTATGCTGAGCCTTGTAGTTCTGCAGCTGCTGTCTGCTCTTCTCCATACAGACAGACAGCAGCTGCAGAACTACAAGGCTCAGCATACTCCATCCAGGACTGTATGCAGAAGTTTTTTTCCCACCAAAAAAATGGCGTAGGCTTCGCCATATTTTTGTATGCTAGCCAGGTACAGCAGGCAGCCACGGGCTGCCTCCAACTCCCAGTTGCCTATTTTTACCCGGCTGGGAACCAAAAATAAAGCGAAGCCCTTTTTTTATTATTTCATGAATTTCATGAAATAATTAGAAAACAAATGACGTAGGCTTCGCCCCATTTTTGTGTCCAGCCAGGTACAACTAGGCAGCTAGGGATTGGAATCCGCAGCACAGGTTGGCCTGAGCTTTCTGGGCCCAACTGCTGCAAATAGCAGTCTGCAGCCGCCTCAGAAAATGGCACTTTCATAGAAGCGCCATCTTCTGGCGCTGTATCCAACTCTTCCAGTACCTGCCTGTTATACCTGGCTAGCATACAAAAATATGGCGAAGCTCACGTCATTTTTTTTATAGTTTTTTGGCAAAAAAAATAAAAAATGCTTCCCTGGATTTTCCATTGCCAGTGAAGGTAACACCAAGCAGTGGGGGTTAGCAGCCAGTAGCTGCTTGGATTACCCTTAGCTAGCAATACAAAAAATGCAGCGGGAGCCCATATATATTTTTTTTAATTATTTATTTAAATAACTAAAAACAAAATGGGCTTCCCTGTATTTTGATTGCTGGACATCACAGTGCTGTAAAAATAAATCTTTAAAAAAATTGACGTAGCGCTCCGCGGTATTTTTGATTCTCAGTGCAGATAAAGCAGACAGCTATGGGTTGCCACCCACATCTGCCTGCCGTTACCTTGGTTGGCAATCAAAATACAGGGAAGCCCATTAATTTTTTCTATTTAAAAATAGTTAAAAAAAAATGACGTTGGGTCCCCCCATTTTTGATAGCCAGCTAGGGTAAAGCAGATGGCTGTAGCCTGAAAACCACAGCTGGCAGCTTTACCGTGGTTGGGGATCCAATGTGGAGGTCCCCCCAGGCTCTTTTTTTATAATTATTTTATAAATAATAATTACACAATAAAAGTAGGGTCCCCCTCAAATTGGATCACCAGCCAAGGTAAAGCGGACAGCTGTGGTCTGGTATTCTCAGGGTGGGAAGGTCCATATTTATTGGGCCTTCACAGCCTAAAAATAGCAGGTCGCAGGCACCCCAGACGTGGCGCATCCACTAGATGCGCCAATCCTGGCGCTTCACCTCAGCTCATCCCGTGCCCTGGTGCAGTGGCAAACGGGGTAATAAATCGGGTTGATACTAGCTGTAAAGTCACCTGAGATCAAGCCCAGCAGTTTGTGATGTCATGGCGTCTATTAGATACCCAACATCATAAACTGTCAGTACTAACAAAAACAAAATCGACAAAAGAAATTTATTTGAAAAAACAGTCCCCAAAACATTTCCTCTTTCATCAATTTATTGTAAGAAAAAAAATAAAGGGGTCCCACGACGACTCTGGACCGTCTAGAATATGGGGGGGAGACACTCAGGGAACGTAACCCCATTTTCTAGGACTGCGGACCCTTCATGTGAGGAGTGTGGGTGCAATGAATCTGCACTCACTCTCCCCGGGTTCATAGCAGCAGAGTCCATGTCGTAATGGTTGCTACCAAAGCTGCAATGCCCTGCTCATGAGGTAAGGGCATGACTAATCAGGAGAACTACTGTAGAGGAAGCTCTGCTCACTGGTATATAGGTGCTCAGAGGTAATAATAGATAAAATTAGTGAGTAACCTCGGCACTCTAAATCTCCCAGACTAAGTCAGTAAGTCACAACGGATAGTAATGTCATCTGTTTGTCATCCATGTGCCTTCCGTTTTTTTTGTGTACTGCAAAAAAACTGAAGGAGGGTAAATGCATAAATTTACCCAGGATCCATAGCTTAATCCTACATGAGGCGGTCACATGTTCACTCCAGTGCCATTTTCTACTGCTTTTCACAGCGTAGAGCGCTTTGGTAATTTTCTTGTGCTTGTGCACTTCATATCAGTCTTTTCTGTCATTATAATTGCAAGAGAAAGTAAAAATAATCCTAAAATATTCTTTAACTACATAAACAGTAAAAAACTGAAAAGCGATAGTGTTGGCCCCCTTAAAAATAGTCTTGGTGAAATGGTGGAAGGGGATGAGGGTAAAGCCAACCTGCTGAATGACTTTTTTTCTGCGGTTTTTATACAAGAAAATGCCATGGCAGATGACATGACCAGTGATACCATAAATTCACCCTTGAATATTACCTGCTTAACCCAGCAGGAAGTACGCCGCCGCCTCGAAATCACTAAGGTTGACAAATCTCCGGGCCCGGATGGCTACACCCCAGAGTACTACAGGAATTGAGTTCTGTGATAGATAGACTATTATTTTTAATCTTCTCAGATTCCTTAATAACAGGGTTGGTACCGCAGGATTGGCGCATAGCAAATGTGGTGCCAATATTCTAAAAGGGGACAAAAACTGAGCCGGGAAATTATAGGCCGGTAAGTTTAACCTCTACGGTTGGTAAAATCCTTGAGGGGTTCTTGAGAGATGCTATACTGGAGTATCTCAAGAAAAATAACCTTATGACAGAGTATCAACATGGGTTTATGAGGGATCGATCCTGTCAAACTAATTTGATCAGCTTCTATGAAGAGGTAAGTTCAAGCCTGGAGCAGGGAAATGCAGTGGATGTTGTGTATATGGACTTTTCAAAAGCTTTTGATACGGTGCCACACAAAAGGTTGGTACATAAAATGAGAATAATGGGGATAGGGGAAAATATGTGTAACTGGGTTAAAAACTGGCTCAGTGATAGGAAACAAAGGGTGGTTATTAATGGTACGTACTCGGACTGGGTCTCAGTTCATAGTGGGGTACCACAGGGGTCAGTATTGGGCCCGCTTCTTTTCAACATATTTATAAATGATCTTGTTGGGGGCATGCGGAGTAGAATTTCAATATTTGCAGATGATACTAAACTCTGCAGGGTAATCAATACAGAGGAGGATAATTTTATATTACAGGGAGATTTATGTAAATTGGAGAATTGGGCTGAGAAGTGGCAATTGAAGTTTAATGTAGATAAATGTAAGGTCATGCACTTGGGTAGAGGAAATAACATTTATGATTATGTACTTAATTGTAGAACACTGGGTAAAACAGACACAGAAAAAGACTTGGGTGTATGGGTGGATGGTAAACTTCACTTTAGTGGACAGTGTCAGGCAACTGCTGCCAGGGCTAATAAAATAATGGGATGTATTAAAAGAGGTATAAGTGTTCATGAAAAAAATATAGTTCTACCTCTGTACAAGTCACTAGTGCGACCGCACTTATATACTGTGTACAATTCTGGTCACCGATATATAAGAAGGACATAGCTGAACTGGAGAGGGTGCAGAGAAGAGCGACCAAGATTATTAGAGGAATGGGTGGGCTGCAATACCAAGACAGGAAAAACGAAGTCTTTAGGGGGATCTAATCACAATGTATAAATATATGAGGGGACAGTACAGAGACCTTTCCAAAGATCTTTTTACACATAGGCCTGCGACTGGAACACAGGGGCATCCGCTACGTCTTGAGGAAAGAAGGCTTAATCATAATCACAGATGAGGATTCTTTACTGTACGAGCAGTGAGACTATGGAACTCTCTGCCGCATGATGTTGTAATGAGTGATTCACTACTAACATTTAAGCAGAGTTTGGATGCCTTTCTTGAAAAATGTAATATTACCATTTATGTATATTAGATTTTATGACAGGGTATTGATCCAGGGAACTAGTCTGATTGCCGGATGTGGAGTCAGGAAGGAAATTTTTTCCCCATTGGAACTTGTTTGCCACATTGGGGTTTTTTTGGCTTCCTCTGGATCAACATGTTAGGCTACGGGTTGAACTAGATGGACTTAGAGTCTCCCTTCAACCTTAAAAACTATGATACTATGATACTATGAAAGACACATAATGTCCCACTCTCCTGCATTTTGTAATTTTGCACCCTTTGGTGCCTTTCATGTGGCACTAAGGGGTGCTTAGCTTTGTATTTAGCCAAAAAAATGAAAACAAAAAAAAGACGTAGGGTTTCCCCTATTTTTGTAGCCAGCTAGGGTAAAGCAGACGGCTGCAGCCTGCAGACCACAGCTGGCAACCTCACCTTGGCTGGTAATCCAAAACTGAGGGCACCCCACGCTGTTATTTTAAATTAAATAAATAATTTTAAAAAAAAAACACGTAGGGGTCCCCCAAAATTGGATCACCAGCCAAGGTAAAGCAGACAGCTGGGGTCTGATATTCTCAGACTAGGGAGGTCCATGGTTATTGGACTCTCCCCAGCCTAAAAATAGCAGGCCACAGCCGGCCCAGAAGTGGCGCATCCATTAGATGTGCCAATCCTGGTGCTTCGATCCAGCTCATCCCGCGCCCTGGTGCGGTGGCAAACGGGGTAATATATGGGGTTAATACCAGATGTGTAATTTCACCTGGCACCAAGCCCTGGGGTTGGTGAGGTCAGGCGTCTATCAGATACCCGACATCACCAACCCAGTCAGTAATAAAAAAAAATAGACGACAAACACATTTTTATTTGAAAAAACACTCCCCAATACATTCCCTCTTTAACCAATTTATTAGAAAGAAAAACAAATCCAGGTCTGGTGTAATCCAAGGGGTTGCCATGACGATCCACACTGTCCCAGTCAATGAAGAGCAGGATGTTCCCCATTGGCTGGGAGAGCAGTGCAGTGACCTGAGCTAACATCAATGGGTCAGCCCAGGTCACTGCAGGGCATGACAAGTGCTGCTTTCAGCGAGGTACATGACCTGCGCGGATCTCCTGCACTGCCGACAGCACCTGTCACTGAGTTCACTGACCGCCGCCTTCACAGCCAAGTATCGCGAGAGGCCCGTGACGTCACCGCTAGTCAGTCTCGGGTCGGAAGCGAGAGAAAGTGATGTGACAAGCGGCGGCCATGGAGGACAGTGACAGCGCTGAGGTCGGGACTTCATCACCGCAGGTAAGCCGAGCGGGACCATGTGTGCAGAGTGACAGGAGGACGTCAGTGTCGTGGACTGCATGGCTGGGGACGTGTGTGAGTGTGTGTGTGTGTGTGTGTGTGTGTATGTATGTATGTGTACATGCCGCGTGCAGGAGGGGGCGGAGTGAGCTGAGCGGGGAAGTGTGGGCTTCCTGCACGTAACTAGGATAAAAATCGGGTTACTAACCAAAGCGCTTTGCTTGGATACCCGATGTTTATCTTGGTTACCAGCTTCTGGCAGGCTGCCAGCGATGGCTCCTGCACACTGTAGCTGTAAAAAGCCCTGCTTTTTGCTGCTAGAACCGTTCTCGAACGTATCTAGAACTATAGAGCTTTAGCAAAAAGCTTGAGTTCTAGTTCTATCTAGAACACCCCCAAAAATCACTCAAACCGTGAACTGGAGAACCTCGAACCGTGAACCGCGCTCAACTCTACTGAACATATCAAACAATTCTTCATCTTCAAGCCAATTATCTAATGTAGGTAAAAGATATCTTGTTTTAGATGTTGAATCTAGCATGCCATTTGGTACCATATTAAAATCACCAAAAAGAATCAAATCTCCCTTCTGAATTTCTCTAATAGTCATCAACTTATTAAGGAAGTGTATCTGGCCTCTATTTGGTGCGTATACATTAACAAATGTATATATTGTGTAGTTGATTTTGCACACTATTATGCAATACCTGCCTGCATTATCAGATACCTTAGTAATAAGTAGAGTTGAGCGCGGTTCGCGGTTCGAGGTTCTCCAGTTCTAGGCTCGAGTGATTTTGGGGCCTGTTCTAGATCGAACTAGAACTCGAGCTTTTTGCAAAAGCTCGATAGTTCTAGAAACGTTCAAGAACGGTTCTAGCAGCAAAAAAACAGCTAATTCCCAGCTGGCTTTCCGCTGTAATAGTGTAAGTCACTCTGTGACTCACACTATTATGACATTTCAGTGTATAGTGTGCGTGAACAGCGCCTTCAGATCACTGCTGTTTGTATAATGGCGATCGCCATTTTTTTTTTTTTTTCCTTGTCTTCCTTCCCTAAGCGCGCGCGTCTTGTGGGGCGGGCCAGCATGTCAGCCAATCCCAGACACACACACAGCTAAGTGGACTTTTAGCCAGAGAAGCAACGGCATGTGTGATAGGATGTCCATGTCACATGTCCCTGCATTATAAAACCGGACATTTTCCTCCAGCACGCCATTATCTGCCTTCTGCGTCCTTGGTGTCAGACATCACTGGCGCAGCTCCGTCCTTTGTCCTATCGCTGATACAGCTGTATGCGCTCCATACACAGCGCTAGACAGCATAGGGATAGCACTTTCCATCAGTCCTTTTAAGGGCTCGTACCGGCAGGGTCAGAGCCATAGGTGACAGGTCCTGAAAACAGCGTCTGTGTAGCAAAGGTCAGGGATTTCCTCCCTGCATTTCCCCATTAGGAGGGAATAGAAAGGCAGGCTTCCTTTCCTCTACCCAGAGCCCCACAATCCTGGCACTGTACCCTCCTGTCCTCTGCACACTCCAACTCATTATAACTAAGCCATTATACTAGCAAACACTCAGTGTACCTAGTGGCATCCTAAACGTGGCTATTGGACTGTTGTCTAGTCACACTAGTGCAAAGACATTTGCAGCACCTCTGCCTGCATTGCACACTCCAACTCATTATAACTAAGCCATTATACTAGCTAACACTCAGTGTACCTAGTGGCATCCTAAACGTGGCTATTGGACTGTTGTCTAGTCACACTAGTGCAAAGACATTTGCAGCACCTCTACCTGCATTGCACACTCCAACTCATTATAACTAAGCCATTATACTAGCAAACACTCAGTGTACCTAGTGGCATCCTAAACGTGGCTATTGGACTTTGCTATAGTCCCACTAGTGCAAAGACATTTGCAGCACCTCTGCCTGCATTGCACACTCCAACTCATTATAACTAAGCCATTATACTAGCAAACACTCAGTGTACCTAGTGGCATCCTAAACGTGGCTATTGGACTGTTGTCTAGTCACACTAGTGCAAAGACATTTGCAGCACCTCTGCCTGCATTGCACACTCCAACTCATTATAACTAAGGCATTATACTAGCAAACACTCAGTGTACCTAGTGGCATCCTAAACGTGGCTATTGGACTGTTGTCTAGTCACACTAGTGCAAAGACATTTGCAGCACCTCTGCCTGCATTGCACACTCCAACTCATTATAACTAAGCCATTATACTAGCAAACACTCAGTGTACCTAGTGGCATCCTAAACGTGGCTATTGGACTGTTGTCTAGTCACACTAGTGCAAAGACATTTGCAGCACCTCTACCTGCATTGCACACTCCAACTCATTATAACTAAGCCATTATACTAGCAAACACTCAGTGTACCTAGTGGCATCCTAAACGTGGCTATTGGACTGTTGTCTAGTCACACTAGTGCAAAGACATTTGCAGCACCTCTACCTGCATTGCACACTCCAACTCATTATAACTAAACCATTATACTAGCAAACACTCAGTGTACCTAGTGGCATCCTAAACGTGGCTATTGTACTTTGCTGTAGTTCCACTAGTGCAAAGACATTTGCAGCACCTCTACCTGCATTGCACACTCCAACTCATTATAACTAAGCCATTATACTAGCAAACACTCAGTGTACCTAGTGGCATCCTAAACGTGGCTATTGGACTGTTGTCTAGTCACACTAGTGCAAAGACATTTGCAGCACCTCTACCTGCATTGCACACTCCAACTCATTATAACTAAGCCATTATACTAGCAATTTTTGCTGCCAGTTTAAGGGCCGTAGTTGCATTGTCAGGGATATTTATTCTTTATTATTCTGCTGTTAATAAAGATAGACCACCACTGCAATCTACACCACCTCTCAATTTTTACTACCACATTTTCAGTGCACAATCTTGTCACAATCAACATGAGTGGGAAAATGACAGATGCTGGTGGAAAGGGGAAGAGGCGTGGTGGAAAAGGCAAAAAAGGTTTTGTCCGTGGGGAAGGTGGCAAAGCTCCATTATCATCTGCTGAAGATAGAGCATCTATCAGCAAAAGTAAGATGTCTACTACTTACCGTGGACAATCCGATATGCTCCCTTTTTTACGGACACGAACAACAGGAACAAAGGTAGATGATGGCCAAAAAAGGAAAATGCTTGAATGGATCTCAAGTGCTCCAACAAGTGCCCTCTCAGCCTCTTCAAGTACCGCATCCAAAAAACACCAGTCCTCTGAGTTGTCATCCCAATCAAACTTGCTTTCTCCCAGCTCTGAAGTCTCCATCAGCCCTGCACAGTATGGTGGAACTGAGATGGCTGAGTCTGCAGAACTGTTCAATCACACTATAGCCTGGGAATCAGAGGTCTGCTCCCAAGCTACAGTGAGTACAGAACAGGAAATGGTCTGCAGTGATGCCCAGAACCTTTGTGACTCTGATTCAGGTCGTGAGGACCAAGTTTCTGAGCATAATGTTGACCCTTTGTCACAAACTGTAACACCTGTGGTTATAGACAATGAGGAACATACTGATGAAGATGAGACGCAGATACCCGATTGGGATGACAACTTAAATATTCGGTCAGGGCAAGAAGAGGCTCCGTCTGAGGGGGAGGGGAGTGCAAACACAACAATTGATGATGAAGTTCTAGATCCCACCTACTGTCAACCCACAGTCAGGCACTCGAGGAGGTCAACAGAGGTGGTGGAGGAGGATGCAACTGATGACGAAGTTACCTTGCGCCTTCCTGGACAGAGTCGGAGTACTGGTAGCACGTCTACAACTGCATCCTCAGCCACCACTCTGCCTCTGAGCATTATTCGGGGTGGATCAACAGGTCGTATGGCCTCTAAGCCTTGCCTAGCCTGGTCCTTTTTTGACATAGAAAAAGATCACCCAAATTATGTGATCTGTAAAATTTGTCATGGTTCTCTTAGTAGAGGTCAAAACCTCAGCAGTTTGACAACTTCTTCCATGAATCGTCACATGAATAAATATCATATGGCCCGGTGGGAAGCTCACCGTGCTGCAATGCGGCCTAGCGGAGCGAACCATCCACCGCCTGCCCCTTCCAGTGCATCCGCGCGCTCGTCATCTTCTAGGACTGTGGGGACAGCTGTCACACCTGTTTTTCCACCCACAAGTTCCACCACTGTAACCGCAACAGGCAGTTTGCTTGGTAGGTCGTCAGTTGGTTTGGAAGGGGAAACAAGTGAGTGTGTACAGCTCTCTCAGACATCGATAGCACCAACGTTGGATGAAGGCAACATCATGTCTCCGCCAGCACTTTCCTCACAAACCTGCATTTTTCCAGGGGCACCCTACTCAACACCGTCTACACACAGCAGCCAGATCTCTGTCCCTCAGATGTGGTCAAATAAAAGGCCACTTCCTGCGACCCATGACAAAGCGAAGAGGTTGACTCTATCCCTTTGTAAGCTGTTGGCTACCGAAATGCTGCCTTTCCGCCTAGTGGACACACAGGATTTTAGAGACCTTATGTCTGTTGCTGTGCCCCAGTACCAAATGCCTAGTCGCCACTACTTCTCTAAGAAAGGTGTGCCCGCGCTACACCAGCATGTCGCACACATCATCACTGCTTCCTTGAGAAACTCTGTGTGTGAACGGGTGCACTTCACCACCGATACTTGGACCAGTAATCATGGACAGGGACGTTACATGTCGCTGACTGGGCACTGGGTAACTATGGTGATAGATGGTGAAGGGTCTGCTGCACAAGTCTTGCCGTCCCCATGACTTGTGTGTCAATCCTCTGTCTGTCCAAGTTCCGCCACTGCTTCTGCATCCTCCACCTCATCTGGGTCCTCCACCTCCGCCCCAAGCCTGCCTGGTCAGGCCACCAGCGTTCTCACAGCGCAAAAGGAATCACGCACCCCTCATTACTATGCTGGCAGCAGAGCGCAACGGCATCAGGCGGTCTTTAGCTTGACATGTCTTGGGAATAAGAGTCACACAGCTGAGGAGTTGTGGTCAGCTTTGCGGTCAGAGTTTAATAAATGGTTGTCTCCACTCAACCTGCAGCCTGGTAAGGCCGTGTGCGACAATGCTGCAAACCTGGGTGCGGCCCTTCGCCTGGGCAAGGTGACACACGTACCTTGTATGGCTCACGTGTTGAACCTTGTCGTCCAGCAATTTTTAACACACTATCCCGGCCTAGATGGCCTTCTGAACAGGGCACGAAAACTGTCTGCTCACTTCCGCCGTTCAAGCGCCGCAGCTGAGCGACTTGCATCGCTCCAGAAGTCTTTCGGCCTGCCGGTTCATCGCCTGAAATGCGATGTGGCGACACGCTGGAATTCAACTCTCCACATGTTACAGCGACTGTGGCAGCACTGCCGAGCCCTGGTGCAATACGTCATGACGTATAGCCTGGGCCAACGAGATGCAGAGGTGGGTCAGATCACCCTGATGGAGTGGTCTCAGATCAAGGACCTATGCACCCTTCTGCAGAGTTTCGACATGGTGATGAATGTAATTAGCGCTGACAATGCCATTATCAGCATGACGATTCCAGTCATTTACATGCTGGAGCACACGCTAAACACTATTCGGAGTCAGGGGGTGGGACAACAGGAAGGGGATGAACTACAGGAGGATTCATATGCGCAAGACACAACAACATCACCAAGGTCCAGACGTTCATCATCACCAAGGCGCCAGGCATGGGACCATGGGGGACAGGGATCAACAAGGGCGCATGGTAGCAGGCGAGATGTTGAGGAAGGTGCAGGAGAACATGAAGAAATGGAGGACGAACTGTCCATGGACATGGAAGACTCAGCAGGTGAGGGAGACCTTGGTCAAATTTCAGTTGAAAGAGGTTGGGGGGAGATGTCAGAGGAAGAAAGAACGGTTAGCACCTCTATGCCACAAACACAGCGTGGACTTGGTCCGCATGGCTGCGCAAGACACATGAGTGCCTTCTTGTTGCACTACCTCCAACATGACCCTCGTATTGTCAAAATTAGAAGTGATGATGACTACTGGCTTGCCACACTATTAGATCCGCGGTACAAGTCCAAATTTTGTGACATAATTCCAGCCATAGAAAGGGACGCACGTATGCAGGAGTATCAGCAGAAGCTGTTACTCGATCTTAGCTCGGCTTTTCCACCAAACAACCGTGCAGGTGCAGGGAGTGAATCTCCCAGTTGTAACTTGACAAACATGAGACGGTCTCGTCATCAACAGTCTACCCGTACCAGTAGGACCGTATCTGGTGCTGGTAACAGCAATTTTATGGAATATTTTCATAATTTTTTTAGACCCTCTTTTGCAAGGCCACCAGAGACAACAAGTCTGACACATAGTCAACGGCTGGAGAGGATGATACAGGAGTATCTCCAAATGAACATCGATGCCATGACTTTGCAAATGGAGCCTTGCTCCTTTTGGGCTTCAAATCTAGAAAAATGGCCAGAGCTATCCAGTTACGCCTTGGAGATTTTGTCGTGTCCAGCTGCCAGCGTTGTCTCTGAACGTGTCTTCAGTGCTGCTGGGTGTGTGCTGACAGATAAGCGCACGCGTCTGTCCAGTGACAATGTGGACAGACTGACGTTCATCAAAATGAACAAGTCATGGATCCAGAAGGAATTTACTACCCCTGTGTCATCCTGGGGAGAGTAAATGCTTGTGGATTTGGAATGTGCTTGATGCAAATCAAAACAACATGTTTGCAACTAGGGCACAACTGCTGCCACTGAAGGGGTGGGTGTGTGTGGGGCCCAATTTTTGGAAAAAAGGGAGACTCCGCTTGGAGTAACCCTTGCTTGCTGTGTTTTTAAAAGAAGCCAAGATGAACAGAGCTCGGATCAGGAAAGACTTTGCTACCTACCCCGGTGTCATCCTGGGGACGGATAAGAATGGCGTATTTTTGAATGTGCTTGATGCAAATCTAGCTGTGAAGTGTACAACTGGGGCACAAGTGCTGCCACTGAAGGGGTGGGTGTGTGTGGGGCCCAATTTTTGGAAAAAAGGGAGACTCCGCTTGGAGTAACCCTTGCTTACATTGTTTTTAAAAGAAGCCAAGATGAACAGAGCTGGGATCAGGAAAGACTTTGCTACCTACCCTGGTGTCATCCTGGGGACGGTTAATTATGGCGTATTTTTGAATGTGCTTGATGCAAATCTAGCTGTGAATTGTACAACTGGGGCACAACTGCTGCCACTGAAGGGGTGGGTGTGTGTGGGGCCCAATTTTTGGAAAAAAGGGAGACTCCGCTTGGAGTAACCCTTGCTTGCTGTGTTTTTAAAAGAAGCCAAGATGAACAGAGCTGGGATCAGGAAAGACTTTGCTACCTACCCCGGTGTCATCCTGGGGACGGATAAGAATGGCGTATTTTTGAATGTGCTTGATGCAAATCTAGCTGTGAATTGTACAACTGGGGCACAACTGCTGCCACTGAATGGGTGGGTGTGTGTGGGGCCTAATTTTTTGAAAAAAGGGAGACTCCGCTTGGAGTAACCCTTGCTTGCTGTGTTTTTAAAAGAAGCCAAGATGAACAGAGCTGGGATCAGGAAAGACTTTGCTACCTACCCCGGTGTCATCCTGGGGACGGATAAGAATGGCGTATTTTTGAATGTGCTTGATGCAAATCTAGCTGTGAAGTGTACAACTGGGGCACAACTGCTGCCACTGAAGGGGTGGGTGTGTGTGGGGCCCAATTTTTGGAAAAGAGGGAGACTCCGCTTGGAGTAACCCTTGCTTACATTGTTTTTAAAAGAAGCCAAGATGAACAGAGCTGGGATCAGGAAAGACTTTGCTACCTACCCCGGTGTCATCCTGGGGACGGATAAGTATGGCGTATTTTTGAATGTGCTTGATGCAAATCTAGCTGTGAATTGTACAACTGGGGCACAACTGCTGCCACTGAAGGGGTGGGTGTGTGTGGGGCCCAATTTTTGGAAAAAAAGGGAGACTACGCTTGGAGTCACCTTGCGGTTTTTTACATGATTTTAGAAGGGCGTGCCATGCCTATATCTGTGTGTCCTCCTCTTTTTCCTTGTCCAGCTCTTTTGTTTTCGCATGAGTATATGTCCTTGTCACTTTCCCATGTGTTTGTGTTGTGTTGTGAGTTGTTTGTCACCTTTTGGACACCTTTGAGGGTGTTTTCTAGGTGTTTTTCTGTGTTTGTGATTGCCTGCCATTGTTTCCTATGCAGTTCGAGTTCGGTTCGTCGAACGTTCGACGAGCCGAACTCGAACGGGACCTCCGTTCGGCGAACCGACCTCGAGCCGAACCGGGACCGGTTCGCTCATCTCTAGTAATAAGTTCAAAGGTTACAGAATCTCTAATTAGAATAGCCACTCCAGCCTTTTTGTTTTCATTTGAGGAAGAATATTTGTGGGAAAATATCTATGGTTGAATGAAGGCGGTTTGGATTTTTTACATTTTGTCTCTTGGAGACCTACAACATCCGCCTTTGATTCATTCAGGAAAGGAATTTCCATACCGCAAATCTCTTCCTCGGACTGTTTAGTCCCCTGATATTATATGTCAAGAGATTAAGTTTCATTAGCAATAGTATTGAAAAAAGTGGTTATTCCGAATGTTATGTGGGGTAACCAAAGATTAGATTTGTACAAACATATAACTTGACAATTATTTTGTTCCTGTATGGAAGGAAAAAGGTTAAACACAAGTAATACAAACAAGAAAAACATACAGTTAGGTCCAGAAATATTTGGACAGTGACACAAGTTTTGTTATTTTAGCTGTTTACAAAAACATGTTCAGAAATACAATTATATATATAATATGGGCTGAAAGTGCACACTCCCAGCTGCAATATAAGAGTTTTCACATCCAAATCGGAGAAAGGGTTTAGGAATCATAGCTCTGTAATGCATAGCCTCCTCTTTTTAAAGGGACCAAAAGTAATTGGACAAGGGACTCTTAGGGCTGCAATTAACTCTGAAGGCATCTCCCTCGTTAACCTCTAATCAATGAAGTAGTTAAAAGGTCTGGGGTTGATTACAGGTGTGTGGTTTTGCATTTGGAAGCTGTTGCTGTGACCAGACAACATGCGGTCTAAGGAACTCTCAATTGAGGTGAAGCAGAACATCCTGAGGCTGAAAAAAAGAAAAAATTCATCAGAGAGATAGCAGACATGCTTGGAGTAGCAAAATCAAAAGTCGGGTACATTCTGAGAAAAAAGGAATTGACTGGTGAGCTTGGGAACTCAAAAAGGCCTGTGCGTCCACGGATGACAACAGTGGTGGATGATCGCCGCATACTTTCTTTGGTGAAGAAGAACCCGTTCACAACATCAACTGAAGTCCAGAACACTCTCAGTGAAGTAGGTGTATCTGTCTCTAAGTCAACAGTAAAGAGAAGACTCCATGAAAGTAAATACAAAGGGTTCACATCTAGATGCAAACCATTCATCAATTCCAAAAATAGACAGGCCAGAGTTAAATTTGCTGAAAAACACCTCATGAAGCCAGCTCAGTTCTGGAAAAGTATTCTATGGACAGATGAGACAAAGATCAACCTGTACCAGAATGATGGGAAGAAAAAAGTTTGGAGAAGAAAGGGAACGGCACATGATCCAAGGCACACCACATCCTCTGTAAAACATGGTGGAGGCAACGTGATGGCATGGGCATGCATGGCTTTCAATGGCACTGGGTCACTTGTGTTTATTGATGACATAACAGCAGACAAGAGTAGCCGGATGAATTCTGAAGTGTACCGGGATATACTTTCAGCCCAGATTCAGCCAAATGCCGCAAAGTTGATCGGACGGCGCTTCATAGTACAGATGGACAATGACCCCAAGCATACAGCCAAAGCTACCCAGGAGTTCATGAGTGCAAAAAAGTGGAACATTCTGCAATGGCCAAGTCAATCACCAGATCTTAACCCAATTGAGCATGCATTTCACTTGCTCAAATCCAGACTTAAGACGGAAAGACCCACAAACAAGCAAGACCTGAAGGCTGTGGCTGTAAAGGCCTTGCAAAGCATAAAGAAGGAGGAAACCCAGCGTTTGGTGATGTCCATGGCTTCCAGACTTAAGGCAGTGATTGCCTCCAAAGGATTCGCAACAAAATATTGAAAATAAAAATATTTTGTTTGGGTTTGGTTTATTTGTCCAATTACTTTTGACCTCCTAAAATGTGGAGTGTTTGTAAAGAAATGTGTACAATTCCTACAATTTCTATCAGATATTTTTATTCAAACCTTCAAATTAAACGTTACAATCTGCACTTGAATTCTGTTGTAGAGGTTTCATTTCAAATCCAATGTGGTGGCATGCAGAGCCCAACTCGCCAAAATTGTGTCACTGGCCAAAGATTTCTGGACCTAACTGTAAGTGTATGACAAAAGTCCCAAAGTCTTCCTGGAGGATCTTGATATGGAAATCAAATGAAACCCATTTCATGGATCACTCCTGATGGGAGTAAAGTTCAACAGCCAATATCTTCCTCCAACCTCTTTTATGAGTGGATATCCAAATCCAGTGATAATGAAGTGTTCTTCAAATCTATGTGGTGGACTATAAATACTGTCCAACTAAATTGATGAGCCTAGAGAAGAAATAATAAATCAAGTTGTAATGAGTCCAAGATCCTTTAGAATCTTCTCGCCTTCTTTCGCAGATATGATAGACAAAGTCTTTACTTGATGATGGATTAGGATCTTTGTATGAAATCCCCATCTATATGATATGTTGTTCTGTCTAAGTACTTGAGTGATACTGTTGAGACTTTTCCTCTGTAGAAGGGTTTCCTTAGATAAATCCGAAAAAATCTTTAAATTCTTGTATGGTGAAGGAAGATTCTTGTGAAGACTTAGGTATTCAAATAGTTTTTCTTTCGTTTTATAGAAATGTATCCTGAGAATGGTATCCCTCGGAGTGTCTTGTGATATAAATTTTGCTCTAGGCAGCCTATGAGCCCTATCTACAGTCAAATCCAATTCTGACATGTTAGGCAGGTTGTTTTCAGTAGTTTCTGGATATAATGCAACAGTTTGTTATTTTTTACATTCTCAGGAATGCCTCTAACCTTAAAATTATTCCTGCGATTCCTGTCTTCTTGGTCAGTTAGTTTTTGTTTCAAAATTCTGATTTCTTCTTTCATTTTCAATTGCTCTATAGCAACCATTTTGGTATCTTTTTTCAATGAATCGACTTCAGTTTCTGTTTTTAATTCTTGTGGACATAGTATTAAAAGTTGATCTCATCTCATTGAACCGTTGACCTAAGTCCGACTGAATTGAGATTCTGAAATTAGAAAGTGAGTCCGAAATGTATTTTTGGAGTGAGAGTATGTCTTGTGAAAAACAAACATTTTCTTTTACAGCTCCTAAGTCCATAGGTGAGGTATCAGGTGAGTTATTTTCGACATCCAAACGTGCTCTTTATTTATATGGACTGTTGAGTGAAGAAGAAAGTTAATTTCCAGAATCTGAATCTGAATCCATGGCCCAAGCATCCCAGTTAGCATCTCTGTTTTTTGACGCATCCTTTTCTTTTGGTCTTGAGCCTCTTTTCTTCCTTAGTTGGCGTTTGTCTTTAATTATTTTGGGAATTGCTCCAGAGCTTGGATTCCCAGGTGAAATATTTGTTGTGTTAGTTGGTGCCTCTTTGGGGTTTGTTGATGTAGTCAAAGTATTTTCCTCTTTTCCTTTTCTGTTATCTTTTTGAGACATTTTGTTTCAGGAATATTAATATTATATAGTAGGTCACTTAAGGAGTTAATTATAGTTTTTAAACTTGGACTATTACTAGTTTGCTTAATCTATTATATCTCTTTGATGTCTAGAGAGCTTTACTATCCATTATTGCTGTCAGCAATCTCGCAATGTTTTAGGCTTAATACCTTTTTTGTGTCAGCTTTATTTTTCTTGAACGATGTCTGGAATTATGCAGGAGAAGGTCCTCTCTCCCTTGAGTATTGAGATTAGTTGGACCACACTTTAGTTTAGGCTGTCAAATGTTCAGAAGTGACTGACATGCAAGGGTTTATATTTAAGTTACACTGGTATTCACCTATGCAGTTTATACAGGCAATAATAATAATAATAATAATTACGTTGTACCAGCTTAATGTTTCATAGGGTATTCCTGGAATCATTCAGTAAAGGGCTCTCTTTCTGCCAAGTGTCAAAACAAGTCAGACCAGGTTTTAGTATTAGCAGTCAGAAGTGTCACAACTGAGGTTATATTGCAGAAAACAGGGAAAAACGGGTTCATGCCGCGCTAAAAACCACAGATGCTGGTATATTAAAAATTTCTCTTTTATTTAACAGTTGCTACGCATTTCAGAGACATGTCCGTCTCCTTCTTTAGGGAAAAAAAGAAGAAGGAGATGGATATGTCTCTGAAACGCGTAGGAACTGTTAAATAAAAGAGACATTTTTAATATACCAGCACCTGTGGTTTTTAGTGCGGAATGAAACCTGTTTTTCCCTGTCTTCTGCAATATACCACATTTTTAACGGGGCCACTGCTGAACCACCTGGGCACTCACAAATGTTCATAAGGGGTTGTGACTGGCACAACCTTATTAGTAGAGATGAGCGAACCGGTCGCGGTTCGGCTCGAGGTCGGTTCGCCGAACGGGGGTCCCGTTCGAGTTCGGTTCGTCGAACGTTCGACGAACCGAACTCGAACCAATAGGCTATAATGGGAGGCAATCACAAACACATAAAAATGCATGATAAATGTACACAAACAGTTAATAAACATTGCCATAACACTTACCGGTCCCCGCGATCCCTCCTGCACTCTGTCTCCTGCCGCTATTCCATCCGATGATCGCTGAATCCTCCCGGTGACCGGCACTGCCAGCAGAGAAGCAGGACCTATCGTGACGTCAAAATAGCCATGTGACCAGTCACGTGGCTATTATCTCATTGGCTACAGACTGGTCACATGACTATGACACGTCATGTAGGACCTGCGAGTGCATCTCTCCGGTACACGGTGCACATTTGTGTATCGCCGTGTACCTGCGATATGCTCTAGCACACGGTCGACTCCCCATTCTGTTAGGGACCGGCTGACACAGCCGGTCATTAACGGAGATCACCGTTGCCATAGCAACGCAGTTAGCGGTGACGTCACCGCTAACCGCGGCTCCGGGAGTACCGTTGCTATGGTAACGCGTCTGTCAGCGTTACCGCTGTTACCGCTAACAGCACTGATCACTCACGGAATGAAGGCTGCATGCTGCTTCCCAATTGTAGTGAGGATTGTAGTGAGGATGAGGTGCCCCAGCCCATCAAGTAATGGGCTGGGGCACCTCATCCTCACTACAATCGTCATAACTACCACACTAGTGAGGATTGTAGTGAGGATGAGGTGCCCCAGCCCATCAAGTAATGGGCTGGGGCACCTCATCCTCACTACAATCCTCACTACAATCCTGAAGTGCAGTTTCTTCAAATTCATTTAAAGGCACTTGGAACGCTGAAATTGCTGCTTATAATTGAAGCCTCTATTAAAAACCTCTTATCAGCGCTGGTTTATTGGGGATTTATTGGGCTGACAGGGGGTAATAAAGATGGAGTCTCTAATGTGTCTGTGTATTTATTTCTATTAAAGTATTTTTTCTCTGTGTGGTGTCTTTTATTTAACCCTTTATTGGAGATTCTTAATGGCCGGGTCAAACGTGCCTGACATTAAGAATCTCTGGCTTAATACTGGCTAGTAAGACAAAGCCAGTATTAACTCATGATTACCCAACAAGCCACCCGGCTCCAGGGCTGTTGGAAGAGTTGGATACAGCGCCAGATGATGGCGCTTCTATGAGAGCGCCATTTTCTGGGACGGCTGCGGACTGAAATTCGCAGCAGAGGCGCCCAGAAACCTCGGGCTAACCTGTGCTGCGGATTCCAATCCCCAGCTGCCTAGTTGTACCCGGCTGGACACAAAAATGGGGCGAAGCCCACGTCATTTGTTTTGTAATTATTTCATGAAATAAGTGAAATAATTAAAAAAAAAGGGCTTCCCTATATTTTTGGTTCCCAGCCGGGTACAAATAGGCAACTGGGGGTTGGAGGCAGCCCGTGGCTGCCTGCTGTACCTGGCTAGCATACAAAAATATGGCGAAGCCCACGTCATTTTTTTGGTGGGCAAAAAACTTCTGCATACAGTCCTGGATGGAGTATGCTGAGCCTTGTAGTTCTGCAGCTGCTGTCTGCTCTTCTCCATACAGACACACAGCAGCTGCAGAACTACAAGGCTCAGCATACTCAGCATACTCCATCCAGGACTGTATGCAGAAGTTTTTTGCTGAAAAAATTATGTGGGCTTTGCCATATTTTTGTATGCTAGCCAGGTACAGCAGGCAGGTACGGCTGCCCCCAACCCCCAGTTGCCTATTTGTACCCGGCTGGGAACCAAAAATAAAGGGAAGCCCTTTTTTTATTATTTCATGAATTTCATGAAATAATTAGAAAACAAATGACGTAGGCTTCGCTCCATTTTTGTGTCCAGCCAGGTACATCTAGGCAGCTGGGGATTGGAATACGCAGCACAGGTTGGCCTGAGCTTTCTGGGCCCCACTGCTGCGAATTGCAGTCTGCAGCCGCCTCAGAAAATGGCACTTTCATAGAAGCGCTATCTTCTGGCACTGTATCCAACTCTTCCAGCACCTGCCTGCTATACCTGGCTAGCATACAAAAATATGGCGAAGCTCACGTCCTTTTTTTGTAGTTTTTTGGCCAAAAAATTAAAAAATGCTTCCCTGGATCTTCCATTGCCAGTGAAGGTAACACCAAGCAGTGGGGGTTAGCAGCCAGTAGCTGCTTGGATTACCCTTAGCTAGCAATACAAAAAATGCAGCGGGAGCCCATATATATTTTTTTTAATTATTTATTTAAATAACTAAAAACAAAATGGGCTTCCCTGTATTTTGATTGCTGGTCATCACAGTGCTGTAAAAATAAATCTTTAAAAAAAATGACGTAGCGCTCCGCGGTATTTGTGATTCTCAGCGCAGATAAAGCAGACAGCTATGGGTTGCACCCCCATCTGCCTGTCGTTACCTTGGTTGGCAATCAAAATACAGGGAAGCCCATTATTTTTTTCTATTTAAAAAATAGTTAAAAAAAAAATGACGTTGGGTCCCCCCATTTTTGATAGCCAGCTAGGGTAAAGCAGACGTCTGTAGCCTGAAAACCATAGCTGGCAGCTTTACCGTGGTTGGGGATCCAATGTGGAGGTCCCCCCAGGCTCTTTTTTATAATTATTTTATAAATATTAATAATTACACAAAAAAAGTAGGGTCCCCTCCAAATTGGATCACCAGCCAAGCTAAAGCGGACAGCTGTGGTCTGGTATTCTCAGGGTGGGAAGGTCCATAGTTATTGGGCCTTCACAGCCTAAAAATAGCAGGCCCAATCCTGGCGCTTCACCCCAGCTCATCCCGTGCCCTGGTGCAGTGGCAAACGGGGTAATAAATCGGGTTGATACTAGCTGTAAAGTCACCTGAGATCAAGCCCAGCAGTTTGTGATGTCATGGCGTCTATTAGATACCCAACATCATAAACTGTCAGTACTAACAAAAACAAAAAATCGACAAAAGAAATTTATTTGAAAAAACAGTCCCCAAAACATTTCCTCTTTCACCAATTTATTGTAAGAAAAAAAATAAAGGGGTCCCACGACGACTCTGGACCGTCTAAAATATGGGGGGGAGACACTCAGGGAACGTATCCCCCATTTTCTAGGAGTGCGGACCCTTCATGTGAGGAGTGTGGGTGCAATGAATCTGCACTCACTCTCCCCGGGTCCACAGCAGCAGAGTCCATGTCGTAATGGTTGCTACCAAAGCTGCAATGCCCTGCTCATGAGGTAAGGGCATGCCTAATCAGGAGAACTACTGTAGAGGAAGCTCTGCTCACTGGTATATAGGTGCTCAGAGGTAATAATAGATAAAATTAGTGAGTAACCTCGGCACTCTAAATCTCCCAGACTAAGTCAGTAAGTCACAACGGATAGTAATGCAAAATCACTCTTTATTGGTCCGTATTAAGAAAAAAAATTTTTTCATAAGCATATATGTTTTTGTCCAAAACAAGTTATAAATGACGTTTTGGCCTGAGCCTTCGTCAGATTGGACTTATCTGCATGTAATCCTGAAAAATGACAATAATCAGTATCACATAAGAGTGAGAGAACAATAACATAAACTCGAACAATGTAGAGGTACAATTGGGATGCAGCAAAAAACTGCAACACAGCAAGAAATGAAACACATGATACAAATGTCATAATACAGTACAAGGACAATATAGTAATGACAAATATGGGGTCAGAGTAGGCTTAGACAGCTCTGGTACGAAAGAGATGTCAATCATAAAGTAACATGTGCAGTAGGTGTAGAGCTACACTATGCATGGCAGAGCTAATGGGTAGACCGACCATAGAAAAAGAACGGAGAAAAAGTGGAGAAAAAGTGGAGAAAAAGTGGAGAAAAAGTGGAGAAAAAGTGGAGAAAAAGTGGAGAAAAAATGGAGAAAAAGTGGAGAAAAAGTGGAGAAAAAGTGGAGAAAAAGTGGAGAAAAAATGGAGAAAAAGTGGAGAAAAAGTGGAGAAAAAGTGGAGAAAAAGTGGAGAAAAAATGGAGAAAAAGTGGAGAAAAAATGGAGAAAAAGTGGAGAAAAAATGGAGAAAAAGTGGAGAAAAAGTGGAGAAAAAGTGGAGAAAAAATGGAGAAAAAATGGAGAAAAAGTGAAGAAAAAGTGGAGAAAAAGTGGAGAAAAAATGGAGAAAAAGTGGAGAAAAAATGGAGAAAAAGTGGAGAAAAAGTGGAGAAAAAGTGGAGAAAAAGTGGAGAAAAAGTGGAGAAAAAATGGAGAAAAAGTGGAGAAAAAGTGGAGAAAAAGTGGAGAAAAAGTGGAGAAAAAGTGGAGAAAAAATGGAGAAAAAGTGGAGAAAAAGTGGAGAAAAAATGGAGAAAACGTGGAGAAAAAGTGGAGAAAAAGTGGAGAAAAAGTGGAGAAAAAATGGAGAAAAAGTGGAGAAAAAATGGAGAAAAAGTGGAGAAAAAATGGAGAAAAAGTGGAGAAAAAATGGAGAAAAGTGGAGAAAAAGTGGAGAAAAAGTGGAGAAAAAATGGAGAAAAAATGGAGAAAAAGTGGAGAAGAAATGGAGAAGTGTTTGTTCATGCCAGATGGGAGATAAATAATTTTTTACCGGCGCTGTCATTTACTGTAACGTAATCATCGGTGTACGGTGTATACCTGTGATCACGTGAGCGGGGACCGTAAAAACCGTCCTGAATCATGATCTCCAGGGTCTCAGCTAGCCCTGAAACCCCGGAGATTTTCTGACGCTGGGGGGCATTATTCACTTATTTCTGCCTGCTGTTTATAAATGGCAGATCAGAATAAGGCTACATTAACACGACCGATCCATTTTTGTGGTCTGCAAAAAACAGTCCGTTTTTTTTCACGGGTGCATCCGTGTGGCATCCGTTTCCGTTCCGTAGCCGGTCCGTATGTCATCTGTTTGTCATCCGTGTGCCTTCCGTTTTTTTTGTGTACTGCAAAAAAACTGAATGAGGGTAAATGCATAAATTTACCCAGGATCCATAGCTTCATCCTACATGAGGCGGTCACATGTTCACTCCAGTGCCATTTTCTACTGCTTTTCACAGCGTAGAGCGCTCTGGTGATTTTCTTGTGCTTGTGCACTTCATATCAGTCTTTTCTGTCATTATAATGGCAGAAAGACACATAATGTCCCACTCTCCTGCATTTTGTAATTTTGCACCCTTTGGTGCCTTTCATGTGGCACTAAGGGGTGCTTAGCTTTGTATTTAGCCAAAAAAATGAAAAAAAAAAAAATGACGTAGGGTTCCCCCTATTTTTGTAGCCAGCTAGGGTAAAGCAGACGGCTGCAGCCTGCAGACCACAGCTGGCAACCTCACCTTGGCTGGTAATCCAAAACTGAGGGCACCCCACGCTGTTATTTTAAATTAAATAAATAATTAAAAAAATAAAACACATAGGGGTCCCCCCAAAATTGGATCACCAATTCAAGGTATCAAGGTAAAGGTAAAGCAGACAGCTGGGGTCTGATATTCTCAGACTAAGGAGGTCCATGGTTATTGGACTCTCCCCAGCCTAAAAATAGCAGGCCGCAGCCGCCCCAGAAGTGGCGCATCCATTAGATGCGCCAATCCTGGTGCTTCGCCCCAGCTCATCCCGCGCCCTGGTGCGGTGGCAAACGGGGTAATATATGGGGTTAATACCAGATGTGTAATGTCACCTGGCATCAAGCCCTGGGGTTGGTGAGGTCAGGCGTCTATCAGATACCCGACATCACCAACCCAGTCAGTAATAAAAAAAAATTGACGACAAACACATTTTTATTTGAAAAAACACTTACCAAAACATTCCCTCTTTAACCAATTTATTAGAAAGAAAAACAAATCCAGGTCTGGTGTAATCCAAGGGGTTGCCATGACGATCCACACTGTCCCAGTCAATGAAGAGCAGGATGTTCCCCATTGGCTGGGAGAGCAGTGCAGTGACCTGAGCTAACATCAATGGGTCAGCCCAGGTCACTGCAGGGGGGTGACAAGTGCTTCTGTCAGCGAGGTACATTACCTGCGCTGATCTCCAGCACACTGACAGCCCCTGTCACTGAGTTCAATGACCGGCGCCTTCACACCAAGTATCGCGAGAGGCCCGTGACGTCACCGCTAGTCAGTCTCGGGTCGGAAGCGAGAGAAGGTGATGTGACAAGCGGCGGCCATGGAGGACAGTGACAGCGCTGAGGTCGGTATGGCGGGACTTCATCACCGCAGGTAAGCCGAGCGGGACCATGTGTGTGTGTGTGTGTGTGTGTGTATGTGTGTGTGTGTGTGTGTGTGTGTGTATGTGTACATGCCGCGGGCAGGAGGGGGCGGAGCAAGCTGAGCGGGGAAGTGTGGGCTTCCTGCACGTAACTAGGATAAACATCGGGTTACTAACCAAAGCGCTTTGATCGGATACCCGATGTTTATCTTGGTTACCAGCTTCTGGCAGGCTGCCAGCGATGGCTCCTGCACACTGTAGCTGTAAAAAGCCCTGCTTTTTGCTGCTAGAACCGTTCTCGAACGTATCTAGAACTATCAAGCTTTTGCAAAAAGCTCGAGTTCTAGTTCGATCTCGAACAGCCCCCAAAATTACTCGAGCCTAGAACTGGAGAACCTCGAACCGCGAACCGCGCTCAACTCTACTTATTAGGTGAGTGCTTTACTCTTTTTTTTTTTTTCACCCTCATACTGGGTAAGACCCTATTGCGCCTTTCTTTCCCAAGTTACAGCTTTTACAACTGAGGCTATAGAAGATCTCTGATATGTAAACTGCATATAAGTCTCTGTCAGGCTGGCCACAGTTGTTGGCACCACTGATTTCAGCTGCCGATTTATCCTGTGAATTTGCACAGATATTATCAATTATGGTCTTAATATATTTATTAGGGTCTCTTCTTATCAAGGGTAGTTCATTTTAATCAGAACAATTTCTCCAAAAGCTGTCAAGAATGCTTTCTGTCAGGGCAGTAATCCTGTCAGGTCAGAGTTAAACAGGGTTCACAGGCACCACTGACAGGAATTCAACACTGTCAATTTCAGCTTTAAATAAGTCTCTTGTACCAAGTCAGAATTGCTCCAAAAAGATCTTAAATTGCACACTAGCTCTCACTCAGTGAGACTGGATGAAGACATCTGTGATCAGCAATTTTCCTGTCTTGTTACAGATTCTCAATATGATTTTGGTCTGGACTGTGACTTGCCCGTTGACACATTTGAATATGCTCTGATCTTATCCCTCCATTGTAGCTCTGCACAATATTTAGGGTCATTGTTCTTCTGGGGTGAACCTATGCCGCAGTCTCAAGAGTTTTGCAGCCTCTAACCAGTTTTTTCCAGAATTGCTCTGTATTTAGCTCCACCCATCTTCTCATTAACTCTGAGCAGCTTCCCTTTCCCTGCTGAATAAAAGCCTATCCTCAGCATGCTGCTTCCACCACCATGTGTGACGGTGGGGATGGTGTTTTAGGGGCGATGCACAGCGTTAGTTTTTGGCAACACATAGTGATTTGAATTTAGCCCAAAAAGTTCTCCCTTGGTCTAATCTTCTTCCACATGCACCTTCTTACAAATGCTCACTGTGTCGCCTACATGGCTTTCTGCAAAATGGAAACAGGACTTCTTATGTCTGCTTTCTACAATGTATTTCTTCTTGCTGATCTTCCATAAAGACCAGATTTGTGGATAGATTTTCCCCCTGAGCTATGACTTCTGTAGCTCTTCCAGTAACCATGGGCCTCTCAGCTTCTTCTCTAATTAGTACTCTCCTTGCCTGGGATGTCAGTTTTGGTGGATGGTCATGTCTTGGTCTTGGTAGGCTTGCAGTTGTGCTGTACTCCTTCCATTTTTGGATGATCATTGAGCAATGCTCTGTGAGATGTTCGGAGCTTGGGCTACTTTTTATAACCTAACCATGCTTTCCTCTTCTCCTTTTTTTCCCTGACCTGTCTGGTGTGTTCCTTGTTTTTCATGTAGCTGTTTGATCCCTAATGTCCTCCACAAACCTCTCAGGCCTTCACAGAACATTTGTAGTTTTACTGAGAACAAATTACAAACAAGTTGACTCAATTTACTAATTTTATCACTTCTGGAGGCAATTGGTCACTCTGGATTTTATTTAGGGGGCTGAATATAAATTCACCTCACAATTTTCAAATTTATATTTTTAAAATATTTAGAAAACCAGGTATCATTTTCTTCACACGTCACACATACTTGCTACTTAGTGCTGGTATATTACCTAAATTCCCAATAAAAAATGTTTATGTTTGTGGATGTAACTAGAACATTTTTTAAAAAGTTTGCAGAATATGAATACTTTTTCAAGGTTCTGTAATCTTGGGGCAACAATCATTGGTTTATGTATTCCTTTAATTATCCTTCAGACAAAAAAATCCTGATATGACCCTTCATTATTTTATTATTTATGTTTTAATTATATTTAAATAAAATGTGTATCTTTCATATTACTTGATGGATTTTCCTTTAGTTAGTCCATGTTGCTGTTCTTTGGAGGTACAATTATATGGTAAGAGAATTCCACCCATTAACTACTGATATATTGAAGATCAAACTTTAGAATTGATTTAATACTATGTGTTAGGCCCCTTTCACACATCAGTGATTCCGATAAGTATGACGCTGTATTTATACATACCGGAATCATGGACATGCGCAAAGCCATTAAAATCAATGGGTCTGCGCATGCATCAGTGATTTCTCGTGGACCATGTGTCCGTATGCACTTGAGTGTCCGTATATTCCATACGGAGACAAGTCCGTTCTTCTCCGGCAGCACTGATGTCACACGGACTCCACACTAATGTGATCTGTGTGAAACGTACCGGCGAAATCAAGTGTCTTTGGAATAAAATTAATTTCTACACTATCTTTGGCGCTGCTGTCACTTGCTTCAGGGCCAGCTCATTATGCTCATTGCATATTCACTGTCCCGCGGACCCAGAAGCAGGTGTGACACAGCAGTGGAAACATCGGCACCACGGACAGCAATGTCGGGACATGAGAGTAAAAAGTTCCTGCTCTCCGTGTGATATCATGGATAGCACACAGAGAACACATGTTTGCCAAAATCATGGCACACGGAGGGCCATACAAACCTTCAACATGTCCATGAGAAACCTATGTGTTTTCCATGGACGTGTGAAAGGGGCCTTATGTTCTTGGACTGGAAAAATGAAGTGTGATACGTCTAGTTTGTGGCACCCCATACTTTGCACTGACGAGGGGCAAGCACCCCGAAACACCATGTCTGCAAATTGGGATTCTGATCTGGCTATATATCCTAAGTTATTTGTAAAGGATTGTTAAAAATCCACATTTAAATTTTTAGAATCGCTACTTCCAATAGGTGGCGCTGTGCTAGAGTTTGTCTCCTGTCTTGGAGAGTCAATTTGAATATTTTGCAGAGGGGCATGGCAGCTATAAGTCCCCTTACTTTACTTGCAACCAGACTGGTTTGCGAAGTCTCCATAAGGAGAATAGTGTTCCCCCGTGGTCCCACAAAGCTTCTCATAGCCAGATCAGACACCCCATACTTTGCACTGACGAGGGGCAAGCACCCCGAAACACCGTGTCTGCAAATTGGGATTCTGATCTGGCTATATATCCTAAGTTATTTGTAAAGGATTGTTAAAAATCCACATTTAACGTTTTAGGATCGCTACTTCCAATAGGTGGCGCTGCGCTAGAGTTTGTCTCCTGTCTTGGAGAGTCAATTTGAATAGTTTGTGGTAGATTTTATTATAGGACCCGATGGCAGCTCCCAATAATCAGTTCTACATGCACTATAAGTAAGAAAAAAATCCTTGGATGCACAGAAAGAATGAAAATAGTAAAGGTGGAATCTGATTGGCTGCTGTGGGTAAAAATAAATACTTTGTCTGTATTTATAATTATTTAGTCTTACTGCTAAAGTGTTGCTATTAGCTGCCTGTTTTTCAATATCGTTACCTGGAAAGTTCATCTTTAAATTCTTGATTGTGCCAGAAGTAAATAATATGAAACTATTATGAAAATAAAATTAAACCTGTAAGAAAATTGAAGTGGATTTTGCAACTTCACAATAGTCAAACCAGTAAATCCTTCAAGGAATGGCTGAAAATGGGGAGATGGACCTTAAAATTACACATTAAATCCAAGATGTGCAGAAGAATCCTCTGAAAAATGATAGAGAAAAGAGTTCTTCACAAAGGAGTGAAACATATTTCGGGGGTGACACAGACTAGTGTGTGTTTATTAAATTGAAGGGGTAAAAAAATATAAATATAGTAAATATATAATTCTTTATATTATTTTATTACATTACAGCACATTCACTTTGTTATTGTATTTTTTACTGGGTATATTACCCTTTAACTTTATGCGCCATTTATAGTATATGAAGATCAAATGGAAAGAAAATATAATAATTTGTGTTTTCAAATTACAATAACTCAATGTAGATATTTATGAAATATTGATGGTTGGACGGGAGAAAAAATTGTAAAACCATCTGGAAAGTTCCTGAAGATGCTGACAGCAAAATTGTAAAGCAAAAATAAACCTCAGCCGATTCCTTAGATCACATCAACTTTACATAGAAAACAGATAATTTCTGTATTAAAAAGTTCAAAAAGAACAAAAATGTTAACATTAAAAAGCTGAAAAAAACAACATTTCTACAGAAACCAGTAACAATCACCATTTCTGATGTAAACATTTATTTTTTTTTAGTTTGCCGTCTTTCTGATTCTGGTTTTGCTCAGTGGTTTTTAAAGTCTCTTCGCCTGGAATAAAAAAAATAAATACTACACTAGAGACTAATGCACAGCAGCCGTTATTTCAATTTGTATTATTTTTGTAACAAATTTTTAGATATCGATTATTTCCCTCGTGTAAATTATAACGAGCTTCTAATTATAAATATATACAAAAATATCCTATTTCACAATTTTTATTATTGCAGTTTAAAGATTTACTGTCTTTATTAATGGTCAGAATCATTGAAAGATAATGTCCCATAAGTAAAAAAAAGGGGTAAAAATGTAAAAATATACAAAAATTCTGAAAATAAAGAACAAAAAATAATATTCTAATAAAATGTAAATTTATATTAAATAAATAACCAAAAAAACACATATTTAGTATTTCTGCATTCATAACAACCTGATCTATAAAACTGTCACACTAGTTAACCCCTTTAGTGAACACGGTAAAAAAATAAATTAAAAAGTATCAACAAATATGTCTTTTTATATACAGCTGACAAAAATGTTGAATAAAACGTGATCAAAAAGTCATATATAAATAGAAATTATACTGTTGAAAACGTCATCTTGTGCCACAAAAAACGAGCTGCCATGCAGCTCTGTCACCTAACAACTAAAAAAGCTCTCAGAATACAGCAATGTTGTTTTTTTTCTAGAAAACTGTTTTTATGGTGGTAACGTGGCAAAACAAAAAAACTGTAGGTTACAAACAAAGAGAACACACAGGGATAAAGGCTGCATATTGACCCAATTGTATACTATATTAGTGTCATAAATGCCTAATCAAGGACAACCATTGACTACATACAGTTAGGTCCAGAAATATTTGGCCAGTGACACAATTTTCGCGAGTTGGGCTCTGCATGCCACCACATTGGATTTGAAATGAAACCTCTACAACAGAATTCAAGTGCAGATTGTAACATTTAATTTGAAGGTTTGAACAAAAATATCTGATAGAAATTGTAGGAATTGTACACATTTCTTTACAAACACTCCACATTTTAGGAGGTCAAAAGTAATTGGACAAATAAACCAAACCCAAACAAAATATTTTTATTTTCAATATTTTGTTGCGAATCCTTTGGAGGCAATCACTGCCTTAAGTCTGGAACCCATGGACATCACCAAACGCTGGGTTTCCTCCTTCTTAATGCTTTGCCAGGCCTTTACAGCCGCAGCCTTCAGGTCTTGCTTGTTTGTGGGTCTTTCTGTCTTAAGTCTGGATTTGAGCAAGTGAAATGCATGCTCAATTGGGTTAAGATCTGGTGATTGACTTGGCCATTGCAGAATGTTCCACTTTTTTGCACTCATGAACTCCTGGGTAGCTTTGGCTGTATGCTTGGGGTCATTGTCCATCTGTACTATGAAGCGCCGTCCGATCAACTTTGCGGCATTTGGCTGAATCTGGGCTGAAAGTATATCCCGGTACACTTCAGAATTCATCCGGCTACTCTTGTCTGCTGTTATGTCATCAATAAACACAAGTGACCCAGTGCCATTGAAAGCCATGCATGCCCATGCCATCACGTTGCCTCCACCATGTTTTACAGAGGATGTGGTGTGCCTTGGATCATGTGCCGTTCCCTTTCTTCTCCAAACTTTTTCTTCCCATCATTCTGGTACAGGTTGATCTTTGTCTCATCTGTCCATAGAATACTTTTCCAGAACTGAGCTGGCTTCATGAGGTGTTTTTCAGCAAATTTAACTCTGGCCTGTCTATTTTTGGAATTGATGAATGGTTTGCATCTAGATGTGAACCCTTTGTATTTACTTTCATGGAGTCTTCTCTTTACTGTTGACTTAGAGACAGATACACCTACTTCACTGAGAGTGTTCTGGACTTCAGTTGATGTTGTGAACGGGTTCTTCTTCACCAAAGAAAGTATGCGGCGATCATCCACCACTGTTGTCATCCGTGGACGCCCAGGCCTTTTTGAGTTCCCAGCTCACCAGTCAATTCCTTTTTTCTCAGAAGGTACCCGACTGTTGATTTTGCTACTCCAAGCATGTCTGCTATCTCTCTGATGGATTTTTTCTTTTTTTTCAGCCTCAGGATGTTCTGCTTCACCTCAATTGAGAGTTCCTTAGACCGCATGTTGTCTGGTCACAGCAACAACTTCCAAATGCAAAACCACACACCTGTAATCAACCCCAGACCTTTTAACTACTTCATTGATTACAGGTTAACAAGGGAGACGCCTTCAGAGTTAATTGCAGCCCTTAGAGTCCCTTGTCCAATTACTTTTGGTCCCTTGAAAAAGAGGAGGCTATGCATTACAGAGCTATGATTCCTAAACCCTTTCTCCGATTTGGATGTGAAAACTCTCATATTGCAGCTGGGAGTGTGCACTTTCAGCCCATATTATATATATCATTGTATTTCTGAACATGTTTTTGTAAACAGCTAAAATAACAAAACTTGTGTCACTGTCCAAATATTTCTGGCCCTGACTGTATATGTGTCTGGACAAATCACAATAAAGTAGTCGAGAGAAAAGGAGAAAAAAAAATGATCAAACGTCTAGTTTATAAGTGAAATATTAATTTTATTGATTAGTGCTAGGGTGGACATGCCAAGATAAAAACAATAAAAAACAACCAGGAACAACCGACAGTGTTGCAATCACAGATGTATATAATTTGACGTATATAAACACTTAAATATTTAGGCAAAAAAGCCAAAAAATATATATTTGGTGTTATAGGAAGCTGATCACATGGAATAAAAAGGTGAGTGATCCAGAAACGCTCTGAAAAAATATATATTGTATTATTTGTAGCTGATTAGATGGTATACAGTATAATGTGAGTGATCCAGGAACACACTAAAAAGGTTATATCATTCCACTGCATTGTATAGCTACTAAACAAAGATGAAAAACAGTTTAGATTATATTAGTGCTAGTATAGTCAAATAGTAAGCCACATGGGGTAAGTTAATTAGTCTACTGGGCAGGGGGTCAAGATTAATCACACCACAATATAAATGAGCATAAAGAGAGCTCATATGTGCAACCAGAATGGGAGTCAGCAGAGCCCTGAGCCCTCACCATGCTCCCAAGTGATGGTGGAATACATATGCACACATGCCACGTAGTAAAACTTACCACACAATGTGAAAAAGATAATGTGATAGGAACTGCCGGAAACTCCTCCTACCCGACGGCCGTTTCGGCAACCGCCTTCGTCAGGGTGTGGAGTATTGCTGAATGGCAGGCTCCAATCGTAATCCAGCACCACCTACCATGACACATGCGTTGCCGCGCGACGCCCGCCGACCGCCACGTCAAGTGCGGGTGACGTCAGATCATGTCACATGATCCAGCAACACCCGACCATATAGACACAGCGACTCGGAGGAGGCCACGAGCGAGGAGGCACGCATGCGTACCAGTGTTTCGCATCGAGATAGATGAAAACCAAGCATAATTCAATATTAAACAGCCCAGCTGGATGCACTAAGATACAGGGGCTAAATGATGTCACATATAAGGTAAACATTAATGAGGGCACATATACCAAATGACTTAAATATAAATATAATTATAAATAATATCAATAGATTTAAATAAAGTAATGAATTGGTATACAACATTTAACGATATGTTGTGCACAGTGACCACCAAAAATGATGACAGTGCAATATAACTTGGCCATATAGACATATGTGACCACCCTATCACTAGAGTTGAGCGCGGTTCGTGGTTCGAGGTTCTCCAGTTCGCGGCTCGAGTGATTTTGGGGGCTGTTCTAGATCGAACTAGAACTCGAGCTTTTTGCTAAAGCTCGATAGTTCTAGATACGTTCGAGAACAGTTCTAGCAGCAAAAAGACCAGCTAATTCCTAGCTGGCTTTCCGCTGTAATAGTGTAAGTCACTCTGTGACTCACACTATTATGAAATTTCAGTGTATAGTGTGCGGGAACAGCGCAATCAGATCACTGCTGTATGGATAATGGCGATCGCGATTTTTTTTTTTCCTTATCTTCCTTCCCTAAGCGCGCGCGTGTGTAGTGGGGCGGTCCAGCATGTCAGCCAATCCCAGACACACACACAGCTAAGTGGACTTTTAGCCAGAGAAGCAACGGCATGTGTGATAGGATGTCCATGTCACATGTCCCTGCATTATAAAACCGGACATTTTCCTCCAGGACGCCATTATCTGCCTTCTGCGTCCCTGGTGTCAGTCACTGCTGGCGCAGCGCCTATCTCTGATACTGCTGTGTACGCTCTATACACAGCGCTGTACAGAATAGGGATAGCACTTTCTATCAGTCCTTGTAAGGGCTAATACCAGCAGGGTCAGAGCCATAGGTGACAGGTCCGTGGAAAGAGGTTTTAACAGCTACACAAGATGACAGCGTCTGTGTAGCTAAGGTCAGGGATTTCCTCGCTGCATTTCCCCATTAGGAGGAATAGAAAGGCAGGCTTCCTTTCCTCTACCCAGAGACCCACAACCCTGCCACTGTACCCTCCTGCCCTTTGCACACTCAAACTCATTGTTACTAAGCCATTATACTAGCAAACACTGAGTGAACTTAGTGGCATACAAAAAGTGGCTGTTGGACTTCTGTATTGTCCCACTAGTGCAAAGATATTTGCAGCACCTCTGCCTGCATTGCACACTCAAACTCATTGTTACTTACTAAGACATTATAATACCGAAAATTGAGTAAACTTAGTGGCATACAAGAAGTGGCTGTTGTACTCCATTAGTGCCCCACTGGTGCCAAGCTATTTCTAGCACCTGTGCAGGACACCCTCCTGCTCTGTTTTTAATAATCTATAATGATAGCAAAAAATGCTGCCATTTATTGGCATACAAGAACTGGCTGTTGTACTCCATTAGTGTCCCACTGGTGCAAATTTATGTGCAGCACCTCTGCCTGCATTGCACACTCAAACTCATTGTTACTAAGCCATTATAATACCAAAAAATGAGTAAACTTAGTGGCATCCTAAAGGTGGCTGTTGTACTCCATTAGTGCCCCACTGGTGCAAATCTATGTGCAGCACCTCTGCATGACACCCTCCTGCTCTGTTTTTAATAGGCTATAATAATAGCAAAAAATGCTACCATTCAGTGGCCTACAAAAAGTGGCTGTTGTACTCCATTTGTGCCCCACAGGTGCCAAGCTATTTACAGCACCTCTGCATTACACCCTCCTGCTCTGTTTTTAATAAGCTATAATAATAGCAAAAAATGCTGCCATTTAGTGGCATACAAGAACTGGCTGTTGTACTCCATTTGTGCCCCACAGGTGGCAAGCTATTTCTAGCACCTCTGCATGACACCCTCCTGCCCTGTTTTTAATAAGCTATAATGATAGCAAAAAATGCTGCATCGTAGTGGCATACAAAAAGTGGCTGTTATACTCCATTTGTGCCCCACAGGTGCCAAGCTATTTCCAGCAACTCTGTATTACACCCTCCTGCTCATTTAGCTACTCTATTTTTATAGCAAATTGATGGAATTCCTTGCTGCATTTCACCATTAGGAGGGATAGAAAGTGAGGCTTCCTTAACTGTCCTGGTACCCACAGACCACGACCACTGTACCCACCTGCCCACTTTTGCCACGCTATTTTATTTGCCCAAAGAGCTGACTCTTTTTCTGCCATCATAAAATTGTCTGGAATACTAAGTTAGTGTTCCTTTGCTGCCAAGCAAGGTGCAACACCTGTGCATTCTTCACTCCTTTCCATTTGTGGAACGTAATTATTAACTGCAGGTAGTCCAGCCAATCTGTGACGAAGGTGCAGGTGTGGATATAATGTTTCCTTCATCCAATGTTGGTTTTCTCGATGTCTGACAGCTCAACAATAACATCTGTTTGCACTTACAAAACAAGTGACGACCTGCCAATCACACTCCCGCTTACGGGTAATGGGGTGGAAGTTCAGTGTGAAAAAGCATGTGTGACTGCTGTCCCCACAGTCACAAAGAATGAAGAGCACGCAGATGCATGTGATGGGGCAGGCGGTGGTTGCACAGCCCCGCTAGGCCGCATTGTAGCACAGTGAAATTCTCATTGCGACTTATGCTTCATTTTAAGTCTTGTATTTGGTGGGATCCACAGTATGCAGAAAAACCACGCAACATGAAAAGCACTGTATGCAGTTGGGTTCATAAATGATTGTTTCACTTTCTGAAAACAAACAATAAGAACCATGCATTAAATTGAAATAATAGAACAATCTATTCAGTTGCCTACTGCTTGGTAAGCCCTCTGCGTAGCAGCAGTAATTGTGTGTTTGTGTGTGTGTGTGTGTAGGTGTGTGTGCATGAAGACAACTTACTAGTGGCGCATCACAAGAGCTTCCCAGTTATCTACCTAAACATAGACAAAACACATCACCCACCCTGAATACCCTTGTTAGCTGAAGCCTCACAGATAAGACAGATGATAACAGTGTGAATGCAAACCACACAGCTCTGCAATACAGTCATGCAAATATTGTAAAGCAACATTCAATGCAAACATGTGTCGCTGTCCCTCTATGATTTAAACTGTACGTGACAATTTGACAGTGCAGAGGCAGCAAGTGTGATTGTCTATATAGTCGTCCTACCCAGAACAGATATGTGTTTTCATAATAAAACAAAGTGTTGCGTGCACGCATTACTGTCTGGGCACAGCCTACCGTACCCGGGTAATGTGATGTCCAGTTGCCATAAATACAGACTTTACACTCCTATCATGGTAAACAGTATAGACAGCACCGGAAGAATGTTGGTCTGTGGCACAGGATGCTGCTCACTGGCGTTACGGCACTCCTCACCAAACTCCACAATGACTCCCCTCACAATTGAACGAAGTGTTTCCGCAGTTGCTCCTTCCTGTGTGCCGATTTACCCCAGCCGCAGCCTAACTCCAGTGTTTCGCCAACTGAGCATGCTCTGCCTGACTGTGTCATTCCTGAGGCAAAGTCTTAATTTTGGGCTACAGCGCATGCTCGTTTGGACTGTGCCTGAGTCATTCTGCGACCTGCGGCTCAACACACTTACACAGGGCCCTGGTGCTTGACTCACTCTCGGGAGGCCACTAAAACGAACTGCACCTAACATCAGCCCCAGGTGTCCCCTTACACTGCAGTGGCGGTCCCCACTGACCGCAATACTGAGAGTGGCATCACGAAAATACATATAAAGAAGCAACCTAAGTGTGACCAGACTCTTCCTCCACGTGGAGTCCCTGAAGGTAATGCACCAACACAACACCTGTGGGGCTTCACACTGACTGAGAAAAGCCTCTTTTCACAGGTACTTGCACTCCGTGCCAGGTCTAAGTCCTGTTTTGTGCCTAGACACCATGCTGAAGCGGATAGTATTTTTTTCAGAAACTGTATTTCATGCTACTGAGCATGCTCAGGCACTTACTGAATCAGAGGCTAGGTCGGGTAATGAACTCTTTGGCCCTGCCCCTGATGTGGGGAGCCCATATAGACCACAGGGAATCAGGTGTCCTGACAATTTGGCCAGGCTACTCCCAACAGACTTGCAGAGGGCCGCCCCTATGACTTGTCACCTCATTGTTGTTGGTCAGACGATGACTGTTGAGGTGTTTTGGTTGTGGCAGCCATGAGGTCATCATTCAAGTGGCGGTTCAAAAGAGGACGCTAGTTATGCCACTCATGACGTGTCACTCTGCTTTTGTCTCCAGGAGGTGCATTGTGGTCCACCCTGGTTTGGGACGGACCCAGGTTATAAAAGGGGCTGGAGCCAATAAGAAAGTGTGACGACATGGACTCTAATGGGTTAAAGTTTCATAGCATTCAGCCAGACAGGATTATAGATTGTTTATAGACGGGGGAGAAGTCCCTCATTGTTCTTACAAGACCCTTGTTGACTCATGTAATTGTGTTGGCCACTGAAAGCCAGACGTATTGTTCTCCAGACTCTTTCAGTAACCATTGTATTGTAGTTGTGTATTGCTAATGTGATTACCTTAGTAGCCATTGTCGAGTCTGTGACTTGCAGACTTCATGTAGATATCTTCAGTCTTTCTATGCACCTCATTTAAATGAACATTGTCCATGCAGCTTGAGATTCATCCAATGGGAGAGGCGATCTTGTCCAACCAATCGATGAGGACGCAGTGTATCCAAGTGGAAGGCTGTGGCTATAAAAGGGATTTCTTTAAGCCACCAGGTTTTGTTGTTGATGGATGCTGATGGATCCAGTCTAAGCTCTTTGGAGCTGACTAGAGGATTAGGATATAGGATATCTTATGGCTTCAATCTAGGGGCTCCGGTTCCGGTTGGAGACCATATCCACAGTCTAGGGATTTCGACCCCGGCTGCCAGGATTGTAACATCATACCAGGACTACCTAAGGAGGACACTCAGGTTGGGTCAGTTCAGTCACCTGTTACAGACTTTGCAGACCTCACACAGCTTCCTAAATCTGGCATTATACCTTTCTCGGTGGGTGCCCGCCAAAAGCGGGGTGCTTCTGGACTGGAGTAAATAGCCCTGGAACCTCTGAGGCATGGACCTTCTAAATCCCTGGTGAGCCAGCGGAAGGGTGAGACTCTGTTGCCTGTTACATTTGTGTGTTTTGCTGGTTATGTGTTATGTGCCGTTAATTGTTTGGGGATCCAATAAAGTCTAATTATTGTGGTTCCCTCACCCTGTGTTGTCTGAGTAGTGTTACGCCCACGGTTAAGGAGGCCGGCGTTCAGTTGGGATGAGCCCTGAGCCACGCTGTCTTTCTAAAGGCGGCAGGTTATAGTGGACGAGAGCACCCACTGAGCCCCGTGTCTCCACAGAAGGTGCCCAGTCTTCTATTATGCTCCGAAAGAGCACACCTCCATGTGTTGAACCCATTGCGGCTTTAGGCCAGAGGTAGGCAGGGATAGGTCATCGATGCAGGCCGCCACCACAGTTGGTAACGCAGAACGTTTAAGAACAGCTCCTGTCCTACCAGTCCTGCTAGTGCAGCCCAGTGGCATAAACAGGCCTGCTGCTGATGCACATGCTGTCCACAGGTGTGTCCCCTACGCACACGGACTGCGTAACCAATGGCCCCTGTGTTGTTAACAGGGAGTTCCGGGGGTGAGTGGTCGTGTGGACCCTGTCACGCTAACAGGGCTCCAAGTCTCCAGATCTGAGTTGTGTCTAACTCGGTTCAGGCTACTATTTGTTTGAGAGTCAACCTGCTCTGTATCCTCCACCTAACCTTCCAGTTGCCAACCTCTCCTTTTCCATCTATGAGCACGGTGGACACCGAATGGCGATTGGGATATCTACCTTTCTCTTTCTTTTCTTCTTAATATTTTTGAAATAGCGGTAACATAGTATGTACCACCTTATCCAAATCTGCCAGTCCCACCATACCAGATGTTTCTTCAGCAAATGTTAATGTTGCTTAACCACCAAACCCACGGACACAAACTTTTTTACCCTTTCCAACACACCTGTTCCCCTTTCCACCAGCATCTGTCCTTTTTCAACTCAGTTTGTATATGACCAAAAATGCAACTCTGCAGAGACACCGTACTCAACGCCGTCTCAGCACAGCAGCCAGCCCTCGGTCCCTCAGATGTGGACAAGTAAGACCATTTCCTCCTATCAATGAAAAAGCGTTGAGATTCACTCTGTGCACCATTGGTGTTTAGTGGAAAAGCAGATGTAAGATTGCGTACCACTTTCTGCTGATACTCCTGCATACGTGCGTCCCTTTCTATGGCAGGAGTTATTTCGCAAAATTTTGTGTTGTACCGGGGATCTAACAGTGTGGCAACCCAGTAGTCAGCATGACTTGTAATTCGTACAATCCGAGGGTCATGTTGTAGGTAGTGCAGCAAGAAGGCGCTCATGTGTCTTGAGCATCCAGGAGGACAAAGTCCTTGGTGTCTTGGTGGCGGAGAGGTGAGAATCGTGCCTCCTTCCTCTGCCCTCTCCCCACAACCTCGCACAACCAAAATGTGAGCAAGCTGTCAATAATCTGCTGAGTCTTCCATGCCCATCGCCAGTTCGTCCTCCATTTTCTTCCTGGGCTCCTGCACCTTCCTCACCTGTTTTGTTGATACTATGCTGCCTTGATAATCCCTCTCCCCCACCGTACCATGACTGCCGACAAGGTGCCGCTGAACGTCTGGACCTTGTAGATCTTGTTATCCCTTCCGCATATGACTCCTCCAGTACTTCCTCCCTTCCTCTTGGACCAACACCTGACTCCGATTAATGCTTACAGTGTGTTCCATCATGTAGATGACCAAAATTGTCACGCTGAGAATGTCATCGCCAGTGTTAAACATCTGCGTCGACATTTGTAAACTGTGTAGAACGGTGCATATGTCCTTGATCTGACACCACTCCAGCAGCGTGATCTGCACCACCTCTGGATCAAGTTAGCCCAGGGTATACATCATAATAACGTATTTCAGCTGGGCTCTGCGGTGCTGCCACAGACGCTGCAACATGTGCAGATTCCAATTCCTGCGTGTCGGAACATCGCATTTCTGACGTTTAACCGCCAGACCTTAAGACTTCAGGAGTGATGAAAGTTGTTGAGCTACTGGGTGCGAACGATGGAAGTGAGCACATAGCAGCGTGCCCGCTGCACAAGGCCATGTAGGCCAGGATAGTGTTTTAAAAATTGCTGGAGAATCAGATTAAACACGTGAGCCATACAAGTCATGTGTGTCACATGGGCCTGATGAAGGCACGCTGCCATGTTTGCATCATTGCCGCACACAGCTGTTAAGTCACCACCGTAGTTCGCTATGTCAATTTGTACTCCTGTCGCAAGGTGACAACGTGTTCCTTTCGTGCATAGTGCTGATGATGGGAGAGGAGTCGACGCCAGCGGTGCAGGTGGACACAGGTTATGCTCACCTACTGGGATGCGTTACCTTGACAGATGCAGAACCACAGGCTGAATGCAGGTGGTGGGTATCTCACAGATGAAGTACCATCATTCAGCTACAACCAATGGGAAGACACCACACCCTTTTTTAGGCCCCTCCTGTCTGAAGACCACTGCCAGACATAGCTATGAACCTCTAGTTACTGTTACCCCCAGTTTAGTTTTATGAGTTTGTGTGCTTGTTACCTGACTACTTTTCCTGCTTGCTGTTTATGTACCTCGTTGGCCGATTTGCATTTCACCTCTGCTTGTTTTCTGATTAAGTCCTGTCCCTCCCATTCTGTTCCTCTTCCTCAATTAATGTTTTGACCCTGCATGACTACTATTCTCTGGAACTGCAGCCTTCCACAGGTATTGATCATCTTGAGCCCTGTGTCATTCAACATCACTGTATAGGGATTAAAGGGTTTCAGGGTTCTGGGGGTCCAGCTTGGTGAGTGGGTTCCCTCTAGTCTATCCTTTACAGCGCGTCTGAGTGTGTCAATCCAGGCAGGCGTTACACCGTGCCCTCGACAGAAGGACATGTAGGCCGGGATAGTGTTTTAAAAATTGCTGGAGATTCGGATTCAACACGTGAGCCATACAAGGCACGTATGTCACATTGCCCTGAAGAAGACTGTTTAGCATCATTGTCGCACCCGGCATTCCCTGGCTGCTGGTTGAGTGGAGACAACCATTGATGAAACTCGGTCTCACTCTACAGAGCTAACCGTCCACAATTCCTCAGCGGTGTCTCACATTTCCCCTACATTTCAAAGTAAACATTTGACCGCCTGATGGCATTGAGCTCTGCTGCCAGCATAGTAAGGAGGTATGTGGGATTCTTTGGGCGCAGTTACAAGAAAGGGTGGCCTGACCACACAGGGTTTGGGCTGAGGTGCAGGAACAACACGAGGTTGATGAGGCAGAAGCAGTGGAGGAACGTGTACATACAGAGGAAGGATTGAAACACACAACTCGTGGGGACGGAAAGACTTGTACAGCAGACACTTCTCCATCTATCACCATAGTTACCCAGTGCCCAGTCAGCGACATGTAACGCCCCTGTCCATGCTTACTGTTCCAAGTATCTGTGGTGAAATGCACCCTGTCACACAGAGTTTCTCAAAGAAGCGGTGATATTTGGTGCGACATGCTGGTGTAGCGTGGGCACGCCTTTGTTGGAGAAGGAGTGGCGCCTGGGCATCGGCTCTTGGGGCACTGCGATGGGCATAAGGTCTCGAAAATCCTCGGTTAAAAAGGTTGGAAAGGCAGCATTTTGGTAGCCAACAGTTTGCAGATGCAGAAAGTCAACCTCTAAGCCATGTCATGCCCTTCTAAAAGCATGTAAAACACAGCAAGGGGACTCCAACCACAGTCTCCCTTGTTTCCAAAAATTGGTCCACACACACCCCACTTGACTGGCATCAATTGACCCCCATTTTCAAGCTTACAAAGATGCTTTGCATGAAGCACTCTCAAAAATACGCGTGCCTTTGGCCTCCCCTGGCTGACCCAGGGGAAGAAAAGTCCTCTGAGAGCCATGACTTGTTCATCTTGGTTCTTTTTTCAAAAGCGTGGGGACTCCAACCACAGTCTCCCTCATTTCCACTAATTGGGCCACACACACCCCACTTGACTGGTATCAGTTGACCCCCCTTTTGAAAAAAAAAAAAGATGCTTTGCATGAAGCACTCTCAAAAATACGCGTGCCTTTGGCCTCCCCTCGCTGACCCAGGGGAAGAAAAGTCCTCTGAGAGCCATGACTTGTTCATCTTGGTTCTTTTTTCAAAAGCGAGGGGACTCCAACCACAGTCTCCCTCGTTTCCACAAATTGGGCCACACACACCCCACTTGACTGGCATCAGTTGACCCCCCTTTTGAAAAAGAAAAAGATGCTTTGCATGAAGCACTCTCAAAAATACGCGTGCCTTTCGCCTACCCTGGCTGACCCAGGGGAAGAAAAGTCCTCTGAGAGCCATGTCCACATTGTCAGTGGACAGACACGTGTGCTTATCTGCCAGCAGACCCCCAGCAGCACTGAAGACAGGTTCCGAGAGAACGCTGGCTGCAGGACACGACAAGATCCCCAAGGCGTACGTGGCAAGCTCAGGCAATTTATCCAGATTGGAAGCCTAAAATGAGCAGGGCTCAAGTTGCACAGTAATGGCATCGATGTTTCCTTGCATATACTCATATATCTGTGTCTCCTCCTCTTTTTCCTTGTCCAGCTCTTTTGTTTTCGCATGAGTATATGTCCTTGTCACTTTCCCATGTGTTTGTGTTGTGTTGTGAGTTGTTTGTCACCTTTTGGACACCTTTGAGGGTGTTTTCTAGGTGTTTTTATGTGTTTGTGATTGCCTGCCATTGTTTCCTATGCAGTTCGAGTTCGGTTCGTCAAACCGAACTCGAACGAGACGCCCGTTCGGCGAACCGAACTCGAGCCGAACCGCGACCGGTTCGCTCATCTCTACCTATCACAGTGCACATGTCTGCAATATGAATAACTATGTAAGAAAAATGGTCGCACACATGTACAATGACACACATAATAATGATTGTCACTGTACACAATTATGTTCCATACCGTCCACCATCCGAATACTTACTATGAGGTGGTACTCACTCAAGGTAATATATACAAAACCACGCATTCGTGTAAAAGTCTAATAGTCAATTATCATTCCAATTACCATTCCTTGCTTATGTAGTCTTCTACTAGACATTGCTCCCACTAGCCAGTTTCCTACTCCACACTGATGAGGGGCAAATACCCCGAAACAGCTGTCTGTGGATGGATACCATGTTTGGCATAGGTGGTCTCCTTGACTGGAGACTGCCCTTCCCGTGGTTGTTCCTTCCCGGTAAAAGACCTGGCTAGTTTCCTGCCAGTGTTGAGAAACATGTGATGGTGTCTCCGCAGGCTTTCTTGTTTTGAATATTTCCCAGGGGACGTTGCTCTAGAATCACTGCATTGAGAAACACGTGATGGTTTCTCCGCGGTGTTGGATGTTGATCTCCCTAAGGTCAACCATCCTTTTTATTTAGAGAGGATGTGTCCATTTGGTGAGATGCTGCTATTATGCCCAACACATATTCACGGACACGTATTTTAAGTTGCCGTGTTGATAGGCCTATATAGATCTTAGAACAAGGGCACATGGCATAATATATAACTGCCTTCGTACTACAAGTGATATAGTTTTTAATCCAATAATTCTTAAGCCCCGTCGAGTCCATGAATGAGTCACTTCTGTCGATGTTAGAGCATGCACACACTTACCGCATGGAACACATCCTCGTCTAGAAACAATCCTACCAGTACTAATGAGGGTCCATTGGGTATCACCCTGATGATGGCTGTGGTCCAAGCTGTCATATAAATTCTTCGCTCTACGGAATGTGACTTTAGTCCTGGTGGGAAGAATTTTATTCAAAATGCAATCGGCCTGTAAAATAGGCCAAGCTTTTTAAAGGCACTTGATCATAGGTACAGATTGGGAATGAAAGTTGTTAATAAGCCGCACTACATCCGATTCAGATTTCTTTTTCTTCTTATATAGTACCAACTCACGGGTAGAGTATTTGGCGCGTTGTTTCATGTCAATAGCCTGTCTATCAAAATCAGCTTCGGTTGAACAAACTCTTCGAAGTCGCAAGATTTGACCAACAGGGATAGCTTGGACCATATGTTTCGGATGAGTGGAAGAGTCATGTAGTAATGTGTTAGTAGAGGTGGGCTTTATAAATTGGTCAGTCTGAATATGATTCGTGTTGTCCTTTTTCAGGATAACATCTAGAAACTCCACCTGCGTTTTAGACCAATGATAAGTGATTTTGATGTTATGATCATTTTTGTTTAAGCAGTACATAAATTGATTTAAAGTATCAACGGATCCCTGCCAGATCAGGAAAATATAGTCGATGTACCGTGCCCAAAAGAGGACACAGTCCATCGACGACTCCCTATCTGACAGGAAAAGGTCCCTCTCCCACAGCCCCAGGAAACGGCATAGCATGGTGCGAAGGACGCACCCATCGTGGTGCCCTGGAGCTGCAGGTAGAAGGACCCCTTAAAAGTAAAAAAAATTATGAGTGAGAGAAAATTATAATAATTCCATGACAAATGTACTTAATGAATTGGATAAATTGGACATATTGAGAAAAAATCTTGTAGCGGAAAGTCCATCATTGTGTCTAATACTTGTATATAGAGTTACAAGAATAGTATCCTCGCCGATGCAGAGGCCATCGACTTTTTTAAGAAGATCACCGGTGTCTTTCAGAAACGAGGGTAGGCATTCTACTAATGATTGAAGGTGATGATCAATCCATTTACTCACTTTATCTAAATAGTTCCCGCAGCCCGATATGATTGGCCTTTCAGGAGGATTCTCCATGTGTTTATGTATTTTCGGCAGAAGATACAGGGTAGCAACAGCTGGTTCAGATACTTGCAATGCCGTAGCTAGTTCATTGGTGACAACATTGTCATTAATGGCCGCCCCGATGATGTCCGATAACTGCTTCTTGAAAGAGAGCAAAGGATTGAACGTCAGTTTTTTTTATAACAGATGTTGTCATGTAATTTTCGAAAAGCCTCGTTTTCATACGAGGTCGGCCAGATGACAATGTTGCCACCTTTATCAGCTGGTTTGATTTCTGTATCAAGTATCTGTTGAATTTCCCTTAATCTGCTGAGTTCTTGGCTGGTGAGATTATCTCTATAGATCTTATTAGATATTTTGTGAAACTCCTGGGATACTACTTGTACAAATAAGTCAACATTGATACATGAAGTGAGAGAAGGAAATTTCTTCGACTTGGGTCTAATTGATGGTGGAATAATACTTCCCTCCCCTCCGGAGTGTTCATCTGATAATTCTTCCAAGATCCTCAATGCTGATTGCGCCTCCTCAGAGGAGAAGAAAGAATGCAACGTCTCATCATAAAAATGCTTTTTGAATATCAAAGATCTAGCAAATATATGTAGATCCTTGATATCATTAAATTCATCAAAGACCGCGGTGGGAGAAAAGGATAAACCTTTATTCAATAAAGTTAAATCATTGGGAGTCAATTCATATGTACTAAGATTAATTACCTTGTTATCGGGTTTCTTTGTACCATATGTTTGTCGTTTATGTGATCGATAGCCTGCGTTATGATTCCTCCGTATTCTTGATCTAGTGATCATGGGAGGAGCTATGTATGATTGATCACTGAGAGAAGTAACTGACAAATGAGAGGTCAATTCATTGGTATTCCCAGGATTAACAACCGATTTCCTCCAAGCATACACCAGATTTGGTGCAAAGTCTTTTTTATCTCTGGGCAATTTTGATACTTGTACCTCATGAATCTTCTGTACAATAGTATCAAGTATTTTCTCAATCTGTGTTCCATATATTGGCACTTTGTCCTCAGGACACAGTGTTCTAAATAATGTTTGTTTCTCGTCTAAACATCGGTCCAGTTTGGCAAGAGAGTCTGTATTTAACCCAATCAACAATTTCATCAACATATATGAGCACATATTACACGCCTCTTCCCATTTTGAAATAAAAATGTCATCATTCACAATAAAGCTAGGGGTAACCTGAATACGGAGCCCCCGTGGGATAAGTTGGTGAGCAATATATTTTTCTAAAAACATACGGTTCCAACATAATCTTGTACGTTTAACCAACATGCGTTGGATTTCAGACCATAGTTCCCCCAAATCCTGATTTCCTCCCACTGGAGTCAGAGTTGTAGACCCATCAAAAGCTTGATCAATCTGTTGGAGCTAAGCAGATTCCTTGGATTTGTAGTCCAAAATCCCTATGTAATAGTCTGTGCCAAACACAGTAAAGTAATATAGGTTACAAACAAAGAGAAAACACAGGTATAAAGGTTGCATATTGACCCAATTGTATACTACAGTCAGGGCCAGAAACATTTGGACAGTGACACAAGTTTTGTTATTTTAGCTGTTTACAAAAACATGTTCAGAAATACAATTCTATATATAATATGGGCTGAAAGTGCACACTCCCAGCTGCAATATGAGAGTTCTCACATCCAAATCGGAGAAAGGGTTTAGGAATCATAGCTCTGTAATGCATAGCCTCCTCTTTTTCAAGGGACCAAAAGTAATTGGACAAGGGACTCTAAGGGCTGCAATTAACTCTGAAGGCGTCTCCCTCGTTAACCTGTAATCAATGAAGTAGTTAAAAGGTCTGGGGTTGATTACAGGTGTGTGGTTTTGCATTTGGAAGCTGTTGCTGTGACCAGACAACATGCGGTCTAAGGAACTCTCAATTGAGGTGAAGCAGAACATCCTGAGGCTGAAAAAAAAGAAAAATCCATCAGAGAGATAGCAGACATGCTTGGAGTAGCAAAATCAACAGTCGGGTACATTCTGAGAAAAAAGGAATTGACTGGTGAGCTTGGGAACTCAAAAAGGCCTGGGCGTCCACGGATGACAACAGTGGTGGATGATCGCCGCATACTTTCTTTGGTGAAAAAGAACCCGTTCACAACATCAACTGAAGTCCAGAACACTCTCAGTGAAGTAGGTGTATCTGTCTCTAAGTCACCAGTAAAGAGAAGACTCCATGAAAGTAAATACAAAGGGTTCACATCTAGATGCAAACCATTCATCAATTCCAAAAATAGACAGGCCAGAGTTAAATTTGCTGAAAAACACCTCATGAAGCCAGCTCAGTTCTGGAAAAGTATTCTATGGACAGATGAGACAAAGATCAACCTGTACCAGAATGATGGGAAGAAAAAGTTTGGAGAAGAAAGGGAACGGCACATGATCCAAGGCACACCACATCCTCTGTAAAACATGGTGGAGGCAACGTGATGGCATGGGCATGCATGGCTTTCAATGGCACTGGGTCACTTGTGTTTATTGATGACATAACAGCAGACAAGAATAGCCGGATGAATTCTGAAGTGTACCAGGATATACTTTCAGCCCAGATTCAGCCAAATGCCGCAAAGTTGATCGGACGGCGCTTCATAGTACAGATGGACAATGACCCCAAGCATACAGCCAAAGCTACCCAGGAGTTCATGAGTGCAAAAAAGTGGAACATTCTGCAATGGCCAAGTCAATCACCAGATCTTAACCCAATTGAGCATGCATTTCACTTGCTCAAATCCAGACTTAAGATGGAAAGACCCACAAATAAGCAAGACCTGAAGGCTGCGGCTGTAAAGGCCTGGCAAAGCATTAAGAAGGAGGAAACCCAGCGTTTGGTGATGTCCATGGGTTCCAGACTTAAGGCAGTGATTGCCTCCAAAGGATTCGCAACAAAATATTGAAAATAAAAATATTTTGTTTGGGTTTGGTTTATTTGTCCAATTACTTTTGACCTCCTAAAATGTGGAGTGTTTGTAAAGAAATGTGACAATTCCTACAATTTCTATCAGATATTTTTGTTCAAACCTTCAAATTAAACGTTACAATCTGCACTTGAATTCTGTTGTAGAGGTTTCATTTCAAATCCAATGTGGTGGTATGCAGAGCCCAACTTGCGAAAATTGTGTCACTGTCCAAATATTTCTGGACCTAACTGTATATTAGTGTCATAAATGCCTATTTTCAGAATCCTCTGAAAAATGATAGAGAAAAGAGTCCTTCACGAAGGAGTGAAACATATTTCGGGGCTGACACAGACTACTGTGTGTTTATTAAATTGAAGGGGTAAAAAAATATAAATATAGTAAATATATAATAGTATAATTATATATATTATTTATTACATTACAGCACATTCACTTTGTTATTGTATTTTTTACTGGGTATATTACCCTTTAACTTTATGCGCCATTTATAGTAGATGAAGATTAAATGGAAAGAAAATATAATAATTTGTGCTTTCAAATTACAATAAATCAATGTGGATATTTATGAAATATTGATGGTCGGACGGGAGACAAATTTGTAAAACCATCTAGAAAGCTCCAGAAGATGGTGACAGCAAAATTGTAAAGCAAAAATAAATTTCAGCCGATTGCTTAGATCACATCAACTTTACAAAGAAAACAGATCATTTCTCTATTAAAAAGTTCAAAAAGAACAAAAATGTTAAAATTAAAAAGCTGAAAAAAAAATTTCTACAGAAACCAGTAACAATCACCATTTCTGATGTAAACGTTTATTTTTTTTAGTTTGGCGTCTTTCTGATTCTGGTTTTGCTCAGTGGTTTTTAAAGTCTCTTCGCCTGGAATAAAAAAAACAAAATTACACCAGAGACTAATACACAGCAGTTGTTATTTCTAATTGTATTATTTTTGTTACAAATTGTTAGATATCAGTTGTTTCCCTTGTGTAAATTATAACGAGCTTCTAATTATAAATATATACAAAAATATCCTATTTCACAATTTTTTTTATTGCAGTTTAAAGATTTACTGTCTTTTTGAATTCTCAGAATCATTGAAAGATAATGTCCCATAAGTAAAAAAAGGGGTAAAAAAATAAAAACAATTCTGAAAATAAAGAACAAAAAATAATATTCTAATAAATATGTAAATTTATGTTAAAAAAAATAATCAAAAAAACACACATATTTGGTATTGCTGCATTCGTAACAACCTGATCTATAAAACTGTCACATTAGTTAACCCTTTCAGTGAACGTGGTAAAAAATAGATAAAAAAGTATCAACAAATATGTCTTTTTATCATGCTGCTGACAAAAAAGTTGAATAAAACACAATCAAAAAGTCATATATAAATAGAAATTATACTGTTGAAAACATCATCTTGTGCCACAAAAACAAGCTCCCATGCAGCTCTGTCACCTAAAAACTAAAAAAGCTGTCAAAATACAGCAATGCAAAAACTGTTTTTTTTTCTAGAAAATTGTTTTTATGGAGCAAACGTGGCAAAAAATAAAAAAAAATATATATAAATGTGGTGTAATTCTATTCATACTGACCCAAAGAATAAAGTGGTCTTATCACTTTTATGACAAAGTGAATAGCATAACAAAAACAAAAAAACAATTCCTGAGTTGCTGTTTCTTCTTGTTTCTACTTCACAAAAAGCAGAATAGAAAGTGATCAAAAAGTATAATGTGGCCCAAAATGGTACCAATAAAAACTCCAAAAAAACTTCATCCTGCAAAAAACAAGTCCTCACATGACTCTGTCAGCAGAAGGATAAAAAAAAAACTATAACCTTCAAAATACGGTGATGCAAAAAACCTTTAATTTGTAAAAAAGCCTTTTTTAGGGTGATAGTCGCTAAGCCTAAAAAAAAAATATAAATCTGGTATCACTGTAATCATACTAACCTGAGGAACAAAAGTGCCTAATCCTTTATACCAGATGATGAATGGCATAAAAAATAAATAAGTAAAGCCAATTCTTCAACGGCTGGGATTTTTTTATCCTATGTCCCAAAGATCGCAGTATGGCGCAGCTCATATTTATCCTGTGCTCTACACTGAGCGATTCCAGGGATTATGTCTAAATCTTGCATCTAAAACTGTAGATGAACTCCCAGAGGGGTGTTATTTCCAAAATGTGGTCACTTGAGGGGGTTGCTGCTTTTCTGGCACTTAGGGGATCTGCAAATGGAGTCCACAAACTATTCTAGGAAAATCTGTGCTCCAAAAATCAAATGGCGCTCCTTCCCTCCCAAGCCCTGTGGTGCGGTCAACCAGTGCTGTACAATCCCATGTGAGATATTGCCACATTCAGGAGAAATTGTGTAAAACATTATGAGGTCTTTTTTTACCCATTCCTCTTCTGAAATTTGGAAATATGGGGTTAAAGCTACATTTTACTGTTAAAAATGTAATTATTTTTTGTTCAGTGCCCAATAGCATAACATTTTCTTACACATCTGTTGTGTCAATATGCTCACTGCACCCCTAGTGGAATTCATTGAGGGATGCAGTTTGTAAAATGTTGGTCCCTTTTGGAGGGTTTCTGCTATTCTGGCACCTCAGGAGCTTTACCAATGGGACATGGCACCCACAAACCAATGCCAACTAAATCTTAACTCAAATATGGCGCTACTTCCATTCTTCACTTTGCACTGTACCTCAGATGTAGTTTTTGACCCCATATGGAATATTGGGAACTCAGGAGAAATTGCACAGCAAATTGTATGTATATGTACATCCTAGATTGCGTCCCCCCAGTTACCACAAGCAAGCCCGAGGTAATGGCTACATATGTCTGCTGATCGCTGATCTGATTAGCAGACATGTGCGGCTAACAAGCGTTGGTGGATCAGAGATCCACACGCACCTGTTAACGGCTTGGATCACACTGTCAAACTCTGACAGCACAAACTAATATGCTCCAGAGGGGACCGTGCTGTACCCCGCTGTCATCGGCAGCCCCATGCCAATGCGTTGCCATGACAACGTGAGGTCAGCTGATGACCCCTGTAGCTCTTATGACTCGCTTACTGTAAATGCCGGCAGAGGGCAGTGTCGCGGGCGGAGGAGGTGCGCTGCGCTCGCTAACGCTCGGGTCCGGCGCTGCTGCTTCTGCGGCTGCTGCTCAGTGGCTCGAGCGGTGTGCCGGATCCGGGGACTCGAGCGGTGCTCCTCGCCCGTGAGTGAAAGGGGTGGTTTGGGGATTTGAGTTCGTGACACCACCCACGGGTTGTGGTGAAGATGGGCACCACCGCTGCTGGTGACGGGGATCCCGGGAACGATGGCAGGGAGCACCTGGGATGTTGTTTTCCCCCTCCGTGGGTAGGGGTTGGTTGTCCCGGGGCCCGGGTGAGGTGACGGGGAGGCAGGGTTGGCAGGGTGCAGGGTGCTTGGACTGCGCAGCGCAGTGTCGGTTGGCACGGTAGTACTCATTCAGCCACAAATGGATGCAACGTCTCTGGTAAAGCTGGCTGCTGTAGCTTCTCCCGGACGGGTGATGGTGGCTGCCTTTCCCTGCACCTTTTGTGTGTGTTCAGTCCCGATGGCTTCCCACCGGTAACCCGCTCCCCAACGTGGATATGTGCCGGAGGAGCCCTTTTGCCCGCAGGCTCTGGCCCTGAGAACTTTAGCTGTGGCAGTAGCTGTCTTTCTCTTTTGCTGTTTGGACGGTTGCCTTCTATCGGGTCTTGGCTGTTAGGAAACCCCTGGGGTTCCAGTCACTAACGGATTTGACCTGTTTAACGGTGACTCAAAGCCTGGTCGGGGTCCGCAGGCCCTGCCAAATTGTGCTGGCTTCACTTTGCTCCCTGGTTCGGTACCGGCGGGCCACCGCCCGACCCCGGTCCTACGGTTCTGCGTTGATCTGCCTCTCCTGCAGACAGCCACCACCATCTGACAACCTTGCTGTCAGTGCCTGGGCCACACACCCAGACATCAGCAGACGCTCCTCTCTCTTTCACCACTCAACACTATCTGCTCTACTGTTCCTGCCTCCAGGACTGTGAACTCCTCAGTGGGTGGGGACAACCGCCTGGCTCCACCCCACCTGGTGTGGACATCAGCCCCTGGAGGGAGGCAACAAGGATTTGTGTATGGCTGTTGTGCCTATCTCAGGGTGTGGGGGTGTTGTGTTGTAGTCCCTGTGACGACCTGGCTAGTCCAGGGCGCCACAGCAGCACTCACAGGAGTGCAGCATTTCTACTGATCAGCGTGATGCTGAAGCATTGCTCTCATCAGCACAAGCAATTGGAGTATACAACCATAAAGTCCCCAGGAGGGCTAGTAAGAAAAAAGTAAAAAAAAAGTTTTTAAAAATATTGAAAATTAAAAAAACCCCTAAAATTTCAAATCACCCATCTTTTTCCCCATTTGGAATAAAACAATAAAAAAATACACCTATTTGGTGTTTCCGGATTAAGAAATGCCCGATCTATCAAAATCTAAAATCAATTAGTCTGATCACTACACGCCAAGAAAAAAAGTCCAAATTCAAAAACTACATTTTTTGGCCTCTGCATCATTGCAACAATGTAATAACATGCGATCAAAAGAGTGTATCTGAGCAAAATTATTATAACTAATAACATCAGCTCAAAACGCAAAAAACAAATAGTCACTGAGCCCCAGATCCCCAAAAATGAGAACACTACGGGTCTCGGAAATGGCAACAAATGCGCTATTCTTTTTTTAGACAAACCTCTGAATTTCTTTCCACCACTTAGATATGTCAATCTATACTTGTTTGGTATCTACAAACTTGTACTTAACTGGGGAATCATAATGGCCGGTCAGTTTTACCATATAGTGATCATGGAAGATAAAAAAAAACAAAAAACATTTGTGCAATTGCACTTGGAATTTTTTTCACATTTTTACTACATTATATAGTAAAACTAATGGCTTCATTCAAAAGTACCACTTATCCTGCAAAAAACAAGGCTTCATATGACTATACTGATGTAAAAATAAAAAAAAGTTATGCCTTGGAAGAAGGGGAGAAAAAAGCGAAAAAGGAAAAATGGAAAATCGCCCAAGATTGAAGAGGTTAAAATATTACTAATTAGAGATGAGTGAATCCTTTGAAATTTTCCCAAAATATTAGATTTGTGACAAATATAATGTCAATACAATCGAGAAAGCGAGAAGGTTAAAGAGGCTTCCGATAGATGCCACAGCTACAGGGCATTATGTGGAGGCTAATGTGACCCGCAACACGATATTAGTCCACTCACCCATGCTCTGGCATAGTGGGAAATGGGTGGGAACTGGTCCCAGGCAAGTTTTAGGAGAGAATGGTCAAACTACAAAGTCTGAGGCAGCATGTACACATAGGATAAGAGACATTTCACAAACTAGGCAAGCTCCCATTGGCTTACAATAAGTTACAAAACCAGTCCAGATAAATGATCCATTTCTTCAGCACCTCTATTGTTGCTGCTGCACATTTAGGATAATTTCTCTTGGTAAGGTGAAGTCATGAAGGTACGGTCAGGGTGGACTCATGGACCTATGGTATTGGTGCAGCAAGAAGAGAGGCACATGCAACAGCAAGGACTTAGACACACTAGAACCAAGAAGGCAGAAGAAGAGGGAAACTGCAGGTCAAGAACACCATAAAGAGGAAGAAAGAAACCACAAGAGTTTTGAAAAGATGAAATATGAACTGTTCAATAGCAGTTCCTGATGCTTACTGCTACTAATGGGTTAACCATGAAGTGCAAGCAAAGAGTTAACCAGCAGGACTGGAGGAGGGTACTTAGATATAAAGCTTCACTCCGATGCTGAAAATCAAAAATTCTGGAGTGGTGTTTTATGAAGCCTATGGAGATTAGGTCATGCTGGGCAACTTGTAACACCCAACATGGAGCAGCGCAAGGGGTGTCGGCCATAGGGAAAGAGGAGGAGGTTGTGTCTAAATAGACGGTCTCCTAGATTAGCAGGGAGGATCCGGTGATTTCCTGTCTCTTATAGTCACCAATTTGGTTGTCAGGCATATACAGTAAGGTCCACTATGGACCAGATTTTGGGAGAAAAACTGAGGTTAAAAAAGAAAGATAAACGTCCAGCTCAGTCCTCAGGTTGTAAGATAAAATCCAGAAGTTTATTTAGAATAATATTAGATAATAGAATAAGTTTATTTAGAATAGTTTATTTAGAATAATTTCATTAAAATATAGAGGTCAACTGACCGCTATATTTTAATGGAATTATTCTAAATAAACTTCTGGATTTTATCTTACAACCGAAGGACGTTTTTCTTTCTTTTTTCTGAATATATTGCAGCCAAGTCTTCTGTGCGCTGGGTCCGAACAGGGAGCGGTGAACAGCAGGATCAGTGAGATGAATTTTCCTTTCTTTTTTTGAAAACTGAGGTTGTCTTAAAAATTATAGGGTCAGTCTGGGTAAGAAAAATTCATGAATATGTACAACAATGGATAATGGATGGCAAATATTCTGCCAAAAATCTTGATTTTACTTCATAACCTCAGGATGTGATACATCATCTACATTGTCTCCAACAAATAGTAGAGAATCCTGAAAAAATCATCCTATGAATCCTATGTCACCCTGCAAACTGTTACGTAGGATTAGATACCGTACAGAACGTCCATATACAAAAATGAAGCCAGGAAGATCTAATGAAAGATCGCACCCAGCTGCAGAGCTACTCGGAAAACATATCAAACCAAAAAGAGAGAGTATTGATGCTTCAAAGATTATTTATCTATATATATATAATTGCCTTATTCTGTCTGTCTGTCTGTCTGTCATGCTCCAAAATTGTGTCCTTACGGTGACACAAAGCTGATTGGCCGCTGGGCTCGCCATGGCCCCGCCCCCCCACATGGATTGGCCTCTCGCCCCGACTCTCTGCAGGCCCCGCCCCCCTCACGCAATGCACGCTCGCTCTGGCCCCGCCCCCCGCACGCATTCCCCCAACTGACACACAGCCCCAGGTGAGTACATACACACACATCAGATCACACTCACTCTCACACACACCTCACACACACATCACATCTACACACTCACAACATCCTGGGATATCGCTTGCTTCTCGGCGGCGATACTGTGCTGTGAGCTTTCAGGACCTGCCGGAGGATCACATGGCCAGAAGCATGTGGTATCTCCGGATGTTGTGAGTATGAGCGCGTATGTGTCATATCGTCAATGTGTGTGTGCGTGAGTGTATGCGATCGGGTGGGTGTGAGTGTATGCGATCGGGTGGGTGTGAGTGTATGCGATCGGGTGGGTGTGAGTGTATGCGATTGGGTGGGTGTGAGTGTATGCGATCGGGTGGGTGTAAGTGTATGCGATCGGGTGGGTGGGTGTGAGTGTATGCGATCGGGTGGGTGTGTGTGTGAGTGTATACGATCGGATCTGTGAGTGTCGGCAGAGGAGCACGGCGTGCTGGAGGAGGCTGGGAGGAGAGAGGCTGATCCTGGGGAAGGCTAGGAGAGGGGAGGCTGAGAGAAAAGAGGCTGATGTTGGGGGAGGCTGAGGCTGGGGTAGGCTGGGAGGAGAGAGGCTGATGCTGGGGACAGAAAAGGCTGATGCTGCGGGCATAGAGGCTGATGCTGCGGGCAGAGAGGCTGATGCTGCGGGCACAGAGGCTGATGCTGCGGGCAGAGAGGCTGATGCTGCGGGCACAGAGGCTGATGCTGCGGGCAGAGAGGCTGATGCTGCGGGCACAGAGGCTGATGCTGCGGGCAGAGAGGCTGATGCTGCGGGCACAGAGGCTGATGCTGCGGGCAGAGAGGCTGATGCTGCGGGCACAGAGGCTGATGCTGCGGGCAGAGAGGCTGATGCTGCGGGCACAGAGGCTGATGCTGCGGGCACAGAGGCTGATGCGGGCACAGAGGCTGATGCTGCGGGCAGAGAGGCTGATGCTGCGGGCACAGAGGCTGATGCTGCGGGCACAGAGGCTGATTCTGCGGCCAGCATGGGGGATGGAGCACTATGGGGGGTGCGCAGCATGGCGGATGGAGCACGATAGGGAGTGCGCAGCATGGCGGATGGAGCACGTTTGGGAGTGCGCAGCATGGCGGATGGAGGCTGATGCTGCGGGCACAGAGGCTGATGCTGCGGGCACAGAGGCTGATGCTGCGGCCAGCATGGGGGATGGAGCACTATGGGGGGTGCGCAGCATGGGGGATGGAGCACGATGGGGAGTGCGCAGCATGGCGGATGGAGCATGTTTGGGAGTGCGCAGCATGTCGGATGGAGCACGTGTGGGAGTGCGCAGCATGTCGGATGGAGCACGTTTGGGAGTGCGCAGCATGTCGGATGGAGCACGTTTGGGAGTGCGCAGCATGGCGGATGGAGCACGTTTGGGAGTGCGCAGCATGTCGGATGGAGCACGTTTAGGAGTGTGCAGCATGTTGGATGGAGCACGTTTGGGAGTGCGCAGCATGGCGGATGGAGCACGTTTGGGAGTGCGCAGCATGGCGGATGGACCACGTTTGGGAGTGCGCAGCATGGCGGATGGAGCACGTTTGGGAGTGTGCAGCATGGCGGATGGAGCACGTTTGGGAGTGCGCAGCATGGCGGATGGAGCACGTTTGGGAGTGCGCAGCATGGCGGATGGAGCACGTTTGGGAGTGCGCAGCATGGCGGATGGAGCACGTTTGGGAGTGCGCAGCATGGCGGATGGAGCACGATGGGGAGTGCGCAGCATGGGAGATGGAGCACGTTTGGGAGTGCGCAGCATGGCGGATGGAGCACGATGGGGAGTGCGCAGCATGGGAGATGGAGCACGTTTGGGAGTGCGCAGCATGGGAGATGGAGCACGATGGGGGGTGTGCAGCATGGCGGATGGAGCACGATGGGGAGTGTGCAGCATGGGGGATGCAGCACGTTTAGGAGTGCGCAGCATGGCGGATGGAGCACGTTTGGGAGTGCGCAGCATGGCGGATGGAGCACGTTTGGGAGTGCGCAGCATGGCGGATGGCACACGTTTGGAAGTGCGCAGCATGGTGGATGGAGAACATTTGGGAGTGCGCAGCATGGGAGATGGAGCACGATGGGGAATGCGCAGCATAGGGGATGGAGCACGATGGGGAATGCGCAGCATGGGGGATGGAGCACGATGGGGGTGCGCAGCATGGGGATGGAGCACGATGGGAGGTGCGCAGCTTGGGGGATGGAGCACGATGGGGGGTGCGCAGCATGGGGGATGGAGCATGATGAGGGGTGCGCAGCATGGGGGATGGAGCACGATAAGAGGTGCACACCTCCCCCCAACACACACACACACGCGCACTGCACAACACACACACACTGGGAAACACAAACACCGCCCTACACAGACACCCACACACACAGACAACGCTGCACACACACAACACCCAACACACAAACACCACGGCATACATAAATATACGCACATACCGCGCAACACACACACTGCACAAAACATACCTCCCCCCAAAACACACGCAAACTACGCAACACACACACAATGCTACAGACACACAGCGCTCCACAAACAACGCAACACACGCAACACACACAACGCAACACACAAACAACACCGCTCTCACCCCCCGCCACACCCAGACAACACCCAGAACATGTACAGCGCCCTACACAAACACTTGGTAACTACACACAACAACATCTATATATATATAACAAAAATCATACATGAACTACACAATACGTAAATTCTAGAATACCCGATGCGTAGAATCCGGCCACCTTCTAGTTAATAATAAATATCATACATTAGTTAGAGTAAGGTCAAAAAGAGGTGTTAACTAAACAAGTAACAGACCTGCCATGCATGTAATAAAATCAATGCAAAAGAGACTTTTTTGTTACGTAGGATGCCAGAGATACCGAATTTATAATTTTAAGTTTTCTTGATTGGAACTGGAATGAATTATCCATGTTTTCTACTGGTGAGCGGTGGAGGGAATCGATAAAGTGCCTGGTTCAGATGTATTGATAGAATTCACTGTTGGTGAAACCAAGAATGTACGGTCCTTAAGAATGGTGTAAAAGCGGAGTAGATTGCACTGTATAATGGGTTAACAAAGCTGTGTCTTCCCTTCTAGTGCATAAGTCAGGACCCAAGAGCTTTCTGTGCAGGAGAAAGTGTGGAATTGCTTCCATAGGAAAAGTGAATTTGTCACAATGGTTAAGGTGGCGGCTAAAGGAGATGTTCCCCACAACAAGTCTATGAGGTCTGATTTTAGGTCTATGGAGTGATTTTAAGTATGGGCTGAAGAACTCAAGATGGAGCCATTGTTTGTTGAGATGGAAAGATGCACTGACTGGTGCTGGAGAAGAACCTGCAATTCTTCAGCATTAAACATGGTCTTTAAGCTTTGTGCGCTTTTTTAGAGCAGAATGTCACATTAGTCTAAAGGCTGCTTTACACGAGTCAATCCATCGTGCGATTTATTTGGCAAAGTCTTTTTTTTTTTTTTTGTTTGTATCGCTGATAGGTATTTGTCCATGTGTCACACGTTGAGTGTTGTCAAACGACAACAAAACGCTCATCGATATATTGATTGGCCATGGCGGACGTCCAAAAGGCTTCACACATGTTTTCCTTTGGTCAATCTGTCTTTTGTATGGGCGTAATTAGGCAAACTATACAGCCCTCCGTGACGTTGTCTGGATTGTTGCACGCCCTGAATTCTTCTGACCTGCTCAATCCAGTTCTGCTAATGTGGTTGATTGCTTACATCCCATATATATAGTTTGGCTTCTGCGCCTGTCTTTGTTGCCTCGTGTGTCCTTAGCATCAATCTTGTTTGTGGTCTGATTTCTGACGCATTCAGAGTATCTATCCTCCAAAGGTTGGTTAAATTTGTTTTTGTATGGTTTATTTATTGTGTCATTTAGCCGTTCACATTTTTTTTATCTTTTTAATGTTTATTTTGTATTGTTATTTGTGTATGTTTTATCGTGTATTATGTTTTTTGCAACATAATAATGTTTTTATGGTTTATTTTTTGGTTCAATTTTTTTTTTTTGACAAAAAAAAATACATGTTTATTATAACAGTGTAAAATAAAATGTTCTCATATATTCATTCACAGATGACGGCTCATCAAAACGAATTATTTTTGCGTGATTTCATTGAAAAATATCGCACTTTAACCTGTCTTTGGAAAGTTAAATCGCCTGAATATAGTAACAAACGCATCAAACAAGCAGCTTATGCGGATATGATTACTAGCTATAAAAACCATTTCCCTAATGAGCCTGTGGATGTAAATCTTATCAAGAAAAAAATACAAGGAATACGCACTGTATATAAAAAGGAACTAAATAAAGTCGAGGAGTCACGACGTTCAGGGGCTGCGACTGCCGATCTCTATGTCCCACGGCTGTGGTATTTTGATCTACTTGACTTCACAAGAGATCAAGAGATTCCAAGGTCATCAACAAGTATGCTTTCCATTCAGGATTCACAAAATGGCAGCGAGTCAGCGACACAATTGGTATATTTTCCTTTATTCCTAAATTTATCTTTGCACACTATGATCCTTTTTTTTTTTTTTTTTGGGTTTTTTTTTTTAAGGTGTTGTATGCTGTTTTTTTTTTATTTTACATTTTGTTTTATGTACCAACATAAATAACCAACAGAAAAATTTGTTAACACAAAAGTGTTACATGAATTTTTTACCATTATTGTAGTTCAAATATATGTTGTATCTTCTCTCTAATGTGTGCACACATCTTTATAATTGTTTTTTTTTTTCTTGTTACAAATGTAGGATTATGCAACTGAAAGCACTTCTCAAGAGCAGGAAACTCCAAATAGCTCACAGAATCCATCTTTAACATCGTGTGAACAAACACCTGCCACATCAAGACCTTTGTTAAGGCAATTACCAAGGAGAATGAGAAGACCAACTTTATTGTCACGTGGAAACGAGTTGGCGTCTATTTGTCGGTCAATACTTGAGAAACATGACCGTCCACCTGTATCTGGATTTGCCCATTATGTTGATGATGTTTGCAAAATACTGGAAAAGAATCAAAAATTACATGCAGAAAGAATCATCGCCCAAGTCCTACATGCGGCACAAGAAAATCGCCTTACATCTGCTACAGTATTAAAAGAAGATTGTTTGCCAGAAAATACATCTGTTGTTGCTGATGTGGCAACCCTTGGGGAATCTGTAGCATTGTCACCACCTCGAAAAGTTAAAAGCAAAAGGCGTCGGTAATTTTTTTATCTTTATGTTTTTTTTTTAAATTTTAGATACGCAATTCTCATTCAAAATAAGACAAAGAAAATATTTGTCTACAAACGGTTAATTTTTTGTATTTTCAGACTCACATAATTTTCGCTGTATATATTTCACAATAAATGTTAGGTTTAGAATCAAAAATTTTTCATGTTTTTGTATTTTTTAAAAAAAAAAACAAACAAAAAAAACAATTTCAAAATTTTTAATATAAATATTTTTATTATATAGTGTTTTAACTACCCATTCTGAAAATATTTTTAAGCCTTATGTACACAAAAATAACATGGTCCAAACATCATTACATGTTGGGACTGCAAACGGTTTAAATTTAAAATTACAAAACAAAATTATGCGTTATTATCCATGTATGTTTTTAACAATTGAACATGATCTTGTGCTGTCTGGTATAATCTGCATGCTGACTGATACACTTCTTCAAGCTTTGGTCGATCATCTGGTTAAAAAAAAAAAAAAATTATAAAAAAAAACATTTTGCGTTGAAAACATTTTATCAAACATAAATTAAAAAAAAACAACTAATAACCTGATCTAACTTGCACAGACGCAGAATCTGAATCAGAGCTGAGTGTCCAACCAACAGCATGAACACGTGTTGCAGCAATAGGAGGATGATCTTCAGTGTTATCTATGGAGTGACATAATAGTTCATTTTTTGTTTTTTTTTTTTTTAAACAAAAACAAAGTAAAATGGCAAGTTAAAATAAAAACAAACCTTGCTCTGAAACCTCATTTTGATCCAAAACAGGATTTGGTTCTGAGGAAGTTTCTGGATTATTGTTTATTGCGCTCCCTTGGTCCGCTACATGTGATGATCCTTTCAAAAATGAGATAAAACAAAAAATGTATTTTGAAAAAAAAAACATGACTAACATGGCACATTATGTAACCACATGTATTATTGATATTATACACATGGTTTGTTGATAAAATGGACTACGAAAAAAAAAAAACATGTATTGATAAAATATACCTCGAGTACTGTTATTTTGTGCTCTAATTTCTGCGAGACGTTCCTTGCCACGATATTTCAGATCAGCCATTTTCTTCCTGATCTGCGCTTTTGAGCGGTGGAGGCCAAATTTCTTCCGAAGAGATTTCTTAATCTTGCGTAGAACTTTTTTTTTATGCTCCCTTGGACGTTCAGACATAAGTAGACAATCATAGTCTCTTTCATCCATTTCGCTGACAAGAAGATGGATTTCTGCATCTCCCCAGACAGTTGCTCGCATGTTTGCAGACATGTTTGTTTATGCGATTATTAAACCGGAAGTGAAAATTCCTGCCTGCCTTGTAGTGAAAGGAAGTGATGGCAGTGTTTATTTTTCAAACATAGAATAAAGTTGTAATGCTTTGAAATCATGTCCTGTATGTATTGTAGAAATATATTTGCATTCATATATTTCTAACAAAGGAAATTTGTTTGTTGATAGTTAATTCTTACTTTACTTCAAGTTTTAATTTAATTATGTTTGTTTCATTGTTTAGAAAATAAAATTTAGTTTACACAAAAGGTAATGTTCTCCGACTTTGTTAACACACTATAATGTTCAGAAAGGGCTTTTCCATTTGAAACATTTAAAACATAAATTTTTAAAAAAAAAAAAAAAATGTCAAAAATAAAAAATAAAAAAATTATGACGCATTCAAATAATCACAAAAACGATCCCGATTGATTATGGCATCATGCCGGACACGACCAAAAGATTGAGGTGTCGGCAGGGATGGCAACTGTGGATCACTACAACGCCAAACTCCTGGGACAACATCGGAATCATCACTGCCAATGTTGTCTACATACCCCGGGGGCATGTAGGCTGCTGCATCCTTGTTGCATAAAAAATTATGTAGAACACAGCTGGCAAGAACTACACTATCAATGGATTCGAGTTTGAGATTTATTGGTGTTGAGAATACACGAAACCGACTTGCCATAATTCCAAACGTATTCTCAACAACCAAACGTGCCCTTGAGAGACGGAAATTGAAATTTTGACGCTCGGGACTCAAAGTAGTCTGGGGATAAGGACGCAGGAGATGGCTTTGAAGAGGAAACGCCTCATCCCCTAAAAAAACAAAATTTAAATTATTTTCATTTCCTGAATTTGGAGGCAAAGGTAATTGAGAACTAAATAAACGCTTTCCAAAATCAGTTTGTTCTAAAACGCCACCATCGGAAACACGGCCATTTATTCCTACATCCACTGTTAATTATTCATAATTTGCATTAACAACTGCAAATAAAATTATACTAAAGAAACCTTTATAGTTATAAAAAAAAGAACCACTATTTGGGGGTTTAATTATTCTTATGTGCTTGCCATCAATCGCACCACCACAGCAGGGAAATTGCCACCTCGTCGCAAAATTATGAGCTATATCAGACCATTCTGAAGTTGTCTTGGGGAAAGGCATGAAATCTGCTAACGCATGCATTATTGCCTGACAAGTCTCCGGAATTAAGGAACTTAATAGGGATCTCGAAATACCGGCAGAATATTGTAAATCAGTGAGGCTACGGCCTGTGGCAAGATAGCGCAAAGTCACCAGCAACCTTTCTTCCGCAGGAACAGCCTTACGCATTAAAGTATCTCTGCGCTTTATGTATGGGCTGATACGCGTCAGGACTAATGAGAAAGATTCTTCCGACATACGTAGATAGTTGCTATAATCATGCGGATTGCGTTCCTGTAAATCATGCACTAGACGCACATGGGATATCTCATCCCTTCGAAGCAGCCATTGACGTGACCATAATCTTTTGGGGCGAGGATTCATACGTGTATTTTGGTCCATTTCCTCCTCCTCCTGCAATATCTCGGTCATAAGGAGACCCACAGATAAAATGTCAGTTTCGACATTGCTGAACATCCTGATACCTTAAAATATATAAAGCACAAACATTATAATGATGCCAAATGTCAATGTAGATCCAAAAAGGAAAGATTGGCATATAACAACTTACCACAAAAAAGGTATACAAGGAGTGAGGTCGGAAAATCCAGCTAACAAACTAACGTAAGAAAAATTAGGAGAAATGCACTATAAAACACTGTGCATGACGCCAAGGATGAATGTTCACACATGACTACAGCGCCGTCTTTTATAACAGTAATAACCAATCAAAACGCATCTGCTACAACCAATCAGATTAGATTAGGCGTGAATAATTAAAACCACAAATACGCCCTGAACGTTTAATGACGTCCCAAACAACTACGAGGATGGCCGATTACACGGTGTCACACTTTGCGATGTGTCGTTCATTAAGACTAAACTGACCGATTTTATGGAATTAAACGATGAGTACACGATGGCCGAATTTCAAACGATTAGGCATCGGTTGGACTCGCAAGGAGCTGTCACATGAGGAGATGTCGTTACGAATGACGGAAGTGCGTCACAAAATCCGTGACCCCAACGATGCATCGCACAATAGATCGACTCGTGTAAAGCAGCCTTAAGAGTGCACTGTGAGGCAAATCCCGGGATATGAAGATGAATTATGACTCCAGTCATAATCCCTCATCACTCCCTGGCAGTGCCCCCTCCCTTCTTGTTCTCAGTGTTCCACTTACACCTCCATGGCCATGTCCTGTGATATGGAGATGAGGTGGTGTGGGAACAATGGACACAGGATGACTCCCTGCCGTCACCCTGTAGTAGGAGCTGCTAGCTAGTTAGCAAGGCTATGGAAATAGCCAGACAGAACGACTCCAGTAAAAAATGGTTCATATCTCGCAAGCCATATTTCCGATAAATATGGCAACCATAAAAATGGTGTCTCCGCATGCGGACGATGCCGGCACACCCTTTTTATGGGAGCAGGACATTGGGAAATGCCCCAGGCGTGATATCAGCCAATGGGGAACTGGCAGACAGGTCATGAGTCCCCTCGTTCTGTAGCTAAATTCATAACTGTCACAATGAGAGCGTTGACGTCCGTCTACGACGCTCCCAGGCAAAGTTATAGCCAAAATCCCCTTTCTGGATAATTCTGACTAAAAGCGGGGGGGAGTGGCAGTGCTCCCTCTGAGGTCACTAAGGTAGGAGGGGACCTGGATTTGTCCAGGTTGATAACCCTACTTCGGCCATTTTCCAGTGTTCTTTTCGCTGGGGGCACGTGTAGGAAACATCTGTGGGAAGGATCCTAGAAACCTGGGTACAGCGCCCCCCTGTGGCCAGACGCAACAAGGTAACTGCTGGAACTGTGTATGCCTGTTTGTAACCCATGCTTTGATTGTAACTGTACTCTGACATATGTATATTCTGTAGATTCCCTATTGTATATATTGTAGTTTCTAGTGTGCTTTAGGCTGATTAAATTATATAATTAATCTTGGGCTGTTCTGTTATCTCGATCTTGAATCCCACGTCTGTGTGTTCGGCTAATAGTTACCGTGAAGCGGTTGGTGGCAGCGAATTGTGCCAAGGATTATTGTGGGGAGGCCAGTGAGATTCGGGGAGATTTTATATATTCCGCCCGCGGAGGTCGGGGGAATATATACCTTACTCTCACCGGGGACCCTTCAATAATCGGCATAAGTAGTATAGCGGCCTCCTTGCTTATTGTCGGGCAATTCCATAATTGGCCTGACTATAAGAGGGGCGCTAGAGAGCGCGTCACGTGCTCTGTCTGTCGGTCGGGAGGTATAAAGGAGGGGTGACCCCCACTTGTTACCCCCCGATTGTGACGTACTGGTAGCCAGCGCGGGGGATTTCTGAGTGACCCCCCCGGTGGTTTGTGACATATTGGTGGCATAGCGGTGGGATCGAGATAATAGTGTGTGTGAGTGTGAGACCCATACTCCCAGACACTAAAGACTGCCTGCAGCAGCTGTGGCTGCTGGGGTCTTCAGACTAGCTCAACACTAGAGTGTCAGAGTGCAGATACTGTAAGGTGTGTGGAGGCATCAGGTGTCAGTTCTGTGTCAGTGACCAAAAGTCTGCAAGAATGGCTGATGGCACCAGGAGCAGAGCTATGCAACTGGCCAATGCTAAGGCAGGAGCCGAAGAGAGGGAGGACGGTGCTGTGGACAGCAATGAGGAGGTTGCCCACGAGTCCTCCAGGAGCTCGACGCCAGAAAACCGTTCTGCCGAGGACATTGCGCAACCTGGCACTGCTGGACAAGATGAGGAGGAGCTCACCCAAGGTTCCTCAACGAGCCAGATGCCAGCCCTCCGCTCTGAAAGGGACAGTGAATCGCCTAGCTCTGCAGCGTGCCGCAGATCACCACGTGCCATTCCACCGAGCCTGGGAGGCTCGGATAGCCTTCTTCAAATGGCTATGGCCCTTCTCCAGGCTGGAGACCAGAAGGGCTACAAGGAACTCCTGGCAGAGCGCAGGGCCGAGCGGCAGGCAGCGCGTGACGCTGAGGCTGCGGAGCGGCACGCAGAGCGTGAGGCTGCGGAGCGAGAGCGGCAGGCAGCGCGTGAAGAGCGAGAGCGAGAGCGACAGGCAGACCGTGACTACCAGCTGCAGCTAGCTCAGCTCCGGCCCTCATCAGCCACATGTGACCTTCGAGACACCAAACTTCCAAAGGTCCGTGTTGAGGACTTCCCAGTGCTGGAGAAGGATGGAGACTTGGACTCTTTCTTGACTGCTTTTGAACGGACTTGCTTGCAGCACCATCTGGACAAGGACCAGTGGGCCAAATACCTGACCCCCCGTTTAAGGGGTAAGGCCCTGGATATCCTTGGGGACTTGCCTGCTGAGGCAGATCAGGGCTACGACACCATCAAGCGGGCCCTGATCCAACAGTACAACCTCACTCCAGAGTCCTACCGCAAGAAGTTCCGGAGCCTACAGAAGGGACCAAAGGACTCCTGGGCTGACCACCGGCGGGCACTTGCCCGAGCTGCCGACCACTGGACCCAAGGCCTGCAGCTTTCCACCGGACCGGAGATCCTGGACTTGTTCATCACGGAGCAACTCTTGTGGAACTGCCCTGAGGATCTCCGCCAGTTCATCCGAGACCAGAAGCCAAAGGGGTCCACGGCTACAGCTGCCCTTGCCGATGACTACACCAACAACCGGGCCCCTGAGGCCAGGAGGGCGGCCACCAGCAGCACCTGGAGAGGGGGTAAGATGAATTCTGCGACTGCCCCACCTGCCCCTAGACTGCAGGGGGTGTCCCCCTCAACTCCCCTCTCCAGGCCCGTGGCGGAACCAAGACGGTGCCACCAGTGCAACCTACCTGGACACTTCAAGGCCATGTGCCCTCAGCGTCCCAAGGCCCCGGCTCCGTCCCCGTCCCAAGGGCCGCCCAAGGTGTATTGTGTGGGTGGGGGTGGTGGTAGGTCCCTGGACAGCTTCCAACCTGTCACCGTCGGCCGGTCTGTGACCATAGGACTGCGAGACAGCGCCTCGGAGGTGACTCTGGTGCGGCCTGAGATGGTGTCCCCCCAAGACTTGATCCCTGGAAAAACCCTCGCTGTCTCCGGGATTGGAGGCATTGACCCGGCGCTGCCTGTTGCTGACATTTATGTGGACTGGGGCGCAGGGCGGGGGGTGAGGGAGGTGGGGGTAACTGATCGGATCCCTGCAAACGTGCTACTTGGGACAGATTTGGGGCAGATAACCTCCCAGTTTGGGCCCCCCCCAAGGGCTGAACCTTCAGCCACTACTGACATGACTCCTGACAATGTTAATGTGTTATCTATGAATGATGTAAGGGAGGAGGGAGTGAACTCTGATATTTCTGCTTGCACAGACACCATAGACACACACACAGCTGCAGCTGTGACAGGAGGGGAGGGGGTCAGAGAAAGGTGTGACAATGCCTCTACAAGTAACCAGCCTGTGAGCTGGGATCTGTTGCCCTCTGCAGGGATAAGCAGAGAGCAGGGTGCTGCAGGGGGAGGACCAGTGTGTGGGGTGGGGGCTACCACAGCAAATGTGGGGTCCCCAGAGATTTCACAGCGGGGTTCTGTTGCTGCAGGGGGGGAACAGGCAGGTGAGATTGGGGCCGGTCCAGGAGCGGAAGTGCTCCCAGGTAAGATCTCGGTGCATGGTTCCCCCACAACCGGGGTGTCAGGAAGCCAGGTAGGTCTGCCTGAACCGGCGACTTGGTCAGGAACGGAGGAGGAGCAGGCACGACCCACGGTCGCAGCGGCTGTGGCCGCTGTCACCCGCAGTGGGAGTGCTGGAAGCCAAGGGGCCTCCCGGAGGTCCGATAGCTCTTCCCCTTCTGACCAAGTGGCAGCCGAGTCAGGTGGAGGCCAGGACACAGGTCCCGGGGTACTGACTGAAGATGTGACAGTCTCGTCGATTCTGGCCACATCTAGTCAGGGGTTTCAGGCAGCGTTAGAGGCTGACGACAGCCTGAAAGCTCTTAAGGAGCAGGCGGCACAGCCTCCCTCGGACTCGGACCCGGAGCGAGTGGTCTGGGACCAAGGATGGCTGTACCGGGCCACGGTCCAGCAGGGTTCACCGGAGGCGTGGCCCAGGGACCGACAGTTGGTGGTACCCTATCCGTTCCGGACGGAGTTGTTGCGGATCGCACATGAGATTCCGATGGCCGGACACCTAGGGATCGCTAAGACCAAGGCCAGGTTAAACCAGCATTTCTACTGGCCAAAAATGGGGGCCGATGTGGCTGCCTACTGCCGTTCGTGTGAAACCTGTCAGAGAGTGGGGAAGGCGGGGCCACACCCCAAAGCCCCACTGGTATCTCTGCCAATCATCGATGAGCCTTTCAGGAGGGTGGCTGTGGATCTGGTCGGCCCGCTGGCCATCCCCAGCAGCTCCGGGAAACGCTTCCTACTGACGGTAGTGGACTATGCCACCCGGTACCCAGAAGCAGTGGCCTTGTCGTCCATTCGGGCTGACAAGGTGGCCACCGCATTGCTGGAGATTTTCTCCCGAGTGGGTTTTCCCCAGGAAATGCTCACTGACCGGGGGACCCAATTCATGTCCCAGCTGATGGAGGCCCTCTGTAAGCAAGTCCAGGTGCGACATCTGGTGGCCAGCCCGTACCATCCACAGACTAATGGCCTGTGCGAGCGGTTCAATGGCACCTTAAAGCAGATGCTTAAGATGTTGGTCGACTCCCATGGGCGTGACTGGGAGCGGTATCTCCCACACCTGTTATTTGCTTACCGGGAGGTTCCACAGGCCTCAACAGGATTCTCACCGTTTGAGCTCCTGTACGGGCGACGTGTGCGGGGCCCCCTGGCTCTGGTGAAAGAGGCTTGGGAAGGGGATTTGGCCACCCCTGGAGTGTCGGTTATCGAGTATGTCATGCGCTTCCGGGACAAAATGCAGGCCTTGACGCAACTGGTACACGACAATATGGCTCAAGCCCAGGCCGATCAGAAGCGTTGGTACGACCAGAACGCTTGTGAGAGGACCTACCAAGTGGGTCAAAAGGTGTGGGTACTGGTCCCCGTACCACAGGACAAGCTTCAGGCAGCCTGGGAAGGCCCATACCTCGTGTACCAGCAGCTCAACCCTGTAACGTACCTGGTCACCCTGGACCCTGCCCGTGGAAGGCGGAAGCCCTTCCATGTGAACATGATGAAGGCACATCATGAGCGGGAGGCATGTGCGCTCCCCGTGTGCAACCTGCCCGAGGAGGGAGAAGCGGAAACCCTCTTGGATATGCTAGCCCAGGTTAGGGCTGGCGGATCCATTGAGGATGTGGAGGTTGGCCACCAGCTCTTGGAAGACCAACGGTCCCAGCTGTGGGCCACCCTCCTCCCCTTCCGGGGGTTGTTTACCAACCAGCCCGGAAGGACTGACTTGGCTGTCCATCACGTGGACACTGGGGATCATCCCCCGATCCGGCGTTCAGCATATCGGGTCTCCCTGGAGGTGCAGCAACACATGCGCCAGGAGATTGACGAGATGCTGAAGCTGGGGGTGATCCAGGCATCCAACAGCGCTTGGGCCTCGCCTGTAGTCCTCGTCCCTAAGAAGGACCGAACCACTCGGTTCTGCGTGGACTACAGGGGGCTCAATGCGGTCACGGTCGCCGATGCGTACCCAATGCCACGCATCGATGACCTGCTCGATCAGTTGGCCGGGGCTCAGTACCTGACCATCATGGATCTGAGCCGGGGATATTGGCAGATCCCCCTGACTCGCAAGGCCAGGGAACGCTCTGCCTTTATTACCCCATTTGGACTGTACGAGTCCACGGTGATGCCATTCGGGATGAGGAATGCCCCTGCCACTTTCCAGCGGATGGTCAACACCCTGCTCAAGGGACTTGAAGGGTACGCGGCCGCGTACCTGGATGACATTGCCGTCTTCAGTCCCACCTGGGAGGACCACCTAGAGCATCTAGCACAGGTGCTCAGGCGGATCCACCGGGCAGGTTTGACCATCAAGCCGGGAAAGTGTCAGCTGGCCATGAGCGAGGTCCAGTACCTCGGTCACCGGGTAGGTGGGAGAACACTGAAGCCCGAGCCTGAGAAAGTGGAAGCCATCGCATCCTGGCCCACCCCCAGGACCAAGAAGCAGGTGATGTCCTTCTTGGGGACCGCTGGGTACTATAGGAGGTTTGTTCCATGCTATAGTAGCCTGGCAAAGCCCTTGACGGACCTCACCAAGAAGAAGCTGCCCTCTGCAGTCGATTGGACAATGGACTGCGAGACAGCCTTCCGGGCCCTAAAGGACGCCCTGTCCAGCCCGCCCGTGCTACAGGCAGCCGACTTCACGCGGCCGTTTGTAGTACAGACCGACGCCAGTGACTTCGGCCTCGGTGCGGTGCTCAGCCAGGTGGACTCTGCGAGCCAAGAGCACCCAGTCTTGTACCTGAGCAGGAAGCTGTTACCAAGGGAAGTTGCCTATTCTACGATGGAGAAGGAGTGCCTGGCCATAGTGTGGGCCCTGCAGCGTCTGCAACCCTATCTATACGGGCGCCACTTCATTGTGGAGACGGACCACAATCCCCTCAGCTGGTTGCACACCGTCTCTGGGACGAATGGGCGATTGTTGCGATGGAGCCTTGCGCTCCAGCAATACAACTTCACCATTCGCCACAAAAGGGGCCGTGACCACGGTAACGCAGACGGGCTGTCCCGACAAGGAGAGGTCGCGGACGGGCGCACGGGGGAACACCGGAGTGTGCTGCCCCCTAGCGCCCTCAAAAGGGGGGAGGTGTGAGGCAAATCCCGGGATATGAAGATGAATTATGACTCCAGTCATAATCCCTCATCACTCCCTGGCAGTGCCCCCTCCCTTCTTGTTCTCAGTGTTCCACTTACACCTCCATGGCCATGTCCTGTGATATGGAGATGAGGTGGTGTGGGAACAATGGACACAGGATGACTCCCTGCCGTCACCCTGTAGTAGGAGCTGCTAGCTAGTTAGCAAGGCTATGGAAATAGCCAGACAGAACGACTCCAGTAAAAAATGGTTCATATCTCGCAAGCCATATTTCCGATAAATATGGCAACCATAAAAATGGTGTCTCCGCATGCGGACGATGCCGGCACACCCTTTTTATGGGAGCAGGACATTGGGAAATGCCCCAGGCATGATATCAGCCAATGGGGAACTGGCAGACAGGTCATGAGTCCCCTCGTTCTGTAGCTAAATTCATAACTGTCACAATGAGAGCGTTGACGTCCGTCTACGACGCTCCCAGGCAAAGTTATAGCCAAAATCCCCTTTCTGGATAATTCTGACTAAAAGCGGGGGGGAGTGGCAGTGCTCCCTCTGAGGTCACTAAGGTAGGAGGGGACCTGGATTTGTCCAGGTTGATAACCCTACTTCGGCCATTTTCCAGTGTTCTTTTCGCTGGGGGCACGTGTAGGAAACATCTGTGGGAAGGATCCTAGAAACCTGGGTACAGCGCCCCCCTGTGGCCAGACGCAACAAGGTAACTGCTGGAACTGTGTATGCCTGTTTGTAACCCATGCTTTGATTGTAACTGTACTCTGACATATGTATATTCTGTAGATTCCCTATTGTATATATTGTAGTTTCTAGTGTGCTTTAGGCTGATTAAATTATATAATTAATCTTGGGCTGTTCTGTTATCTCGATCTTGAATCCCACGTCTGTGTGTTCGGCTAATAGTTACCGTGAAGCGGTTGGTGGCAGCGAATTGTGCCAAGGATTATTGTGGGGAGGCCAGTGAGATTCGGGGAGATTTTATATATTCCGCCCGCGGAGGTCGGGGGAATATATACCTTACTCTCACCGGGGACCCTTCAATAATCGGCATAAGTAGTATAGCGGCCTCCTTGCTTATTGTCGGGCAATTCCATAATTGGCCTGACTATAAGAGGGGCGCTAGAGAGCGCGTCACGTGCTCTGTCTGTCGGTCGGGAGGTATAAAGGAGGGGTGACCCCCACTTGTTACCCCCCGATTGTGACGTACTGGTAGCCAGCGCGGGGGATTTCTGAGTGACCCCCCCGGTGGTTTGTGACATGCACAATAATAAATTTAGACAGAATGTTGTGTCCACCAGCGTTAGGGTACTGTAGGGATATTTCACAAAATTTTGCAACATTTAAAAAGTTATAAGTAGTGATGAGCAAACCCAGACTGTAACCTAGTACCCCTGCAACAATCCCAGGCTCAGAGTTCTCAGGGAACTCTGGGTAACTATCTGGATCTGTCCACCATGGCATTTAAAAAATAAAGGAAAAAGTAAGAAAATAAGAACAAAACAAACACATTATACTGACCAGTCTCCATGTGGCTGTAACACTACTTTCAGTGTCGCTCATTTACCTCGTGTATATGCACTGTTTCCCCAACCCACTGGCAGTCCTGGCATCAGTGATTGGTTGCACTCAGACCGTGCTTTGTGCTTATCTTGGCTGTGTATAAAAATAAGAGGGACACCATGTGGCTTCTTTTTTTTTTTAACTATTTAAATAAATAATTTAAAAAACATCGTGCACCATGGTTATTGCATCTTCAGCCTAAATATATCAGCCTGCAGCTGCCCAGAATTGTCGCATTAATTAGATGCGATAATCCCGACACGTTACCTGGCTCACATTGATTACTCTGGTGCAGTGGCAATTGGGGTAATAAGGGGTTAATGACAACTCACAGCTGCCACTAAGCCCTAGATTAGTAATGGAAGACATCAATGAGACTGTTATGGGACTGCCCACTGATAGAGGATAGTAATCTATCTAGCAGTCAGGGCCCACCGTGCAGAATTATCTTCTGCTGGTGATAGCAAGGAAGGGTACCGTACCACCTCAGCAGTACTGTCACTGTTGCTTCACCGCGGTCCACAGACTAACACCTCTGTTACCTCACAGAAATGTGTAGAATGAGATTGTGGCACGTGTGTTACTGCAAATAATATGGTAGATGGACATGTAGTGCCTGCCCAATTACAGGAACTACAGAACAAAAGAGGATGGTTGCCCCAACCGCAGTCCATTAACCAACACCAGTGTTATTTCACACTGATAAGGTAGCTAATAATGTAACAGGAGTATGGATGTAATTACCCTGTGAATGCAGATGGGAAAACCGTTAAAGGTCATGGAGATCCCTTATTGCTAACCTTTATACAGATCTTAGAGATAGCAGAGTATAAGGAGTGTGTAGGTGCAGACAGTACTTTCTGTATTGTCTAGGCTCAGTGAAGCCCCTGCCTGAACTCCTTGTCCTAACCATACCTAAGAAGTCTTTGAGCTCTCTATGCTAGCCGCACAGACGGATCAGAGACACTGAGTGCGATGTCACTGCCTAACCCAGCTCCACTAAGGTGGATGGAATTGAGCACTAGTGTAAACTAGTAGATGCTGAGACCCTGCCTAACCCGATCCACTAAAGTGCAAGGAAGCGGGTAATATTGGACATCACACATGAGGTGTCTACCCCATGCATGCAACAAGAACGTCTGAGCACCGAGAAGCGTGCTGCAGGGTCCTATATAGACAAAGCACCTCCCACAAGAGGGAGGTGCTCCTGGCTCAATCCACCAATCACCAGCGAGTTCATCATCAATGACGTCAGCCGCGACAAATCAGGAAGCGACACGTCATAGTCATGTGATCTCGTGTCATCTCTGATGTCAGCCGCAGCCAATAAGCAGCCAGCATGTCACGGTCATGAAATCCCGTGTTATCGATGACGTTAGCCACGGTCAATCTGGAAGCGACACGTCATAGTCATGTGATCTCGGATCATGACAAATTGACGATTGCCACGTGGCGAACATGCTCAGAAGGAGCAAAAGGGGACTTAGAACAAAAAGCCTGCTTGCAAGCTCGCACATGCTCAGAAGCCCCACTACAGGACTTAGCTTCAGCCGCAAGAGTCTCACCGACGACCCGTAACAGAGACCCCATCATTACTTATCTGTAAGTGAAGAGAAATAAATACAAATACTGAAAAAATCCTTAATTTGAAATACAATGCAAAAAACCCTACCCTCTTTCACCCCTTTATTAACCCCAAACACCTAGTTTCAATGTAATCCACATAAGGTTCCACGACGATTCTGGCTCTGCTGCATAAACAGTAAAGTCACAGAACATGTCCGCATGCTGTGACTTCAGGCCACAATATTTGTGTGCATTTCTTTTCACTTACAGATTAGTAATGGGGAGGTCTCATAGACACCTTTGATTACTAATCTAGGGCGCGTAGTGGCAGCTGTGAGCTGTCATTAAGCCCTTAATACCCTGACTGCAATTGCACTAGGGCAATCGGAATGGGCTGGGTAAAGTACAATAATTGTCAAATCTAATGGATGCAACAATTCTGAGCGGCTGCAGGCTGCTATTTTTAGGCTGGGAGGGGCCCAATAACCATGGGCCTTCCCAGCCTCAGAAAACCAGACCCCAGCTGTCAACTTTATGATGACAGGGTATCAAAATTGAGTAGACTGCATGCCATTTTTTAAAATTATTTATTTATATAATGAAAAAAGCCACATGGGGTCCCTCTTATTTTGATACAAGCCAAGATAAGTGGACGGCTGGGGGCTGCAGCCTGCAGCTGTATGCGTTATTTGTGCTGGGTATCATAATATGGTGGGACTCCACGTCAATTTTTTTTTAAACACCAGTATAGGGACACACAGTGTCTGTTACTCCAAGCAGTCAGACACGCGGTAACACAGGGTGGGGGCATGGTCTGACTGCAACCAATCACAGATGCCAAGACAGATGGTGGGTGGGGGAAACAGTGAATGAGAATGTACGAGAGTAATGAGCAGCCCCGGAAGTAGTGTTACAGCCGTGCGGAAACTGTTAAGTAGTGTTGAGCCACCCCCCTAGTGTTCGAGTTCGGTTCGTCGAACGGCGGGTTAGTTCGGCGAACGTTTGACGAACGTTCGACGAACGTTCGATGAACACCTTCGAACCCGATTGAAAACAATGGCAGGCAAACACAAACACATACAAACACATTATACATATACACATACAGTTAATAAACATTGCCATTATACTTACAGTTTCCCGCGACACGTCCTGCACTCGGTCTTCCACCGCTTTTCCTTCCGATCATCGCTGCGCCCTCCCGGTAACCGGCACTGATGATAGGACCTTCTGTGATGTCGTCATAGCTTTTGACCAGTCGCGTGTGTATTATCTCATTGACTACAGACTGGTCACATGGCTAGACGTCATGCTAGGTCCTGTCAGTGCATCTCTCCAGTACGCGGTGCTTGTTTGAGCATCTCCGTGTACCGGCGAGATGCTTCGGCACATGCTTGGCTCCTCGTTCCTGCATGTTGGTGCTCTTTACAGAGTCAGCCCACATGCAGGGACTGGATGCCACAGCCATTGAATAGCAGCACCGAGAATCAGGTGATCAGAGATCACCGTTGCTATAGTAACCCACCTGTCAGATTACTAATTCAACGGTGTCAGCGGTGATGTCACCGCTTACAACCCGCAGCCTCTGCTCACTCACTGAGTGATTAGACTGCATGGGTGCAGCAGCGTCTTCCTCCCATGCAGTGCTGTCTGATATAGCAGAGCTGCATGGGTTGAAGGAGAAAGGAAAGAAGACAGAAGACCAGGATCGTGGAGGGGTGAGAGGGAGTAATAAACATGGAGTCTCTAAGTGTGTCTGTGTATTTATTTCTATTAAAGTATTTTTTCTCTGTGTGGTGTCTTTTTTTAAGCCTTTATTGGAGATTCTTAATGGCCAGGTCAAACTTGCCTGATATTAAGAATCTCTGGCTTAATACTAGTATTAAGAAAACTAGTATTAACCTATTATTACCCAGCGAGCCACCCGTCACCAGGGCAGCTGAAAGAGTTGGATACAGAGCAAGATGATGGCGCTTCTATGAAAGCGCCATTTTCTGGGGCGGTTGTGGACTGCAATTTGCAGCAGAGGGGCCCAGAAAGCTTGGGCCAACCTGTGATGCGGATTCCAATCCCCAGCTGCCTAATTGTACCTGGCTGCACACAAAAATGGGGTAAAGCCCATTTCGTGTTTTTTTTTAATTCATGAAATTCATGAAATAATTAAAAAAGGGCTTCCCTATATTTTTAGTTCCCAGCCGGGTACAAATAAGCAGCTGGGGGTTCGGGGCAGCCGTACCTGCCTGCTGTACCTGGCTAGCATACAAAAATATGGTGAAGCTCACGTCATTTTTTTGGTGGGCAACAAACTCCTGCATACAGTCCAGGATGGAGTATGACGGAGAAAAAGCTGTGGAAAAACAAGCGCAATAGGGTCTTACCCCAATATGTGAGGGGTGGGGAGTGGGGAGTAAAACTACTCACCAATTGTAGTTGTGAGAAGCCACAACTACTATAATCGCATATATCAAAGATCCAGGGATGCAGCCACCAAAACCGGTAGATAACAGAAAGCACAAGAGAGAGGTGTTCAATGCCGCGCCAATAGATCACTTCAGAAGATGTTCAGATCAGTGTCACTTTATTGTCATTCAGGTCGACGCGTTTCTGGAGCATCTGCCTCCTTCATCAGGACCACCAGGAATAGAAATAACATCCAATCTCCATGATGTTATTTCTATTCCTGGTGGTCCTGATGAAGGGGGCAGATGCTCCAGAAACGCGTCGACCTGAATGACAATAAAGTGACACTGATCTGAACATCTTCTGAAGTGATCTATTGGCGCTGCATTGAACACCTCACCTAGTGCATACACTAGTGAATGGAGCATGATGAGCCTTGTTGTTCTGCTCCCCCTGTCTCTCCCTCCAGCATACAGTCCTGGATGGAGGATGCTGAGCCTTGTAGTTCTGAAGCTGCTGTCTGCTCTCCTCCATACAGACAGACAGCAGAAAGCAGCTGCAGAACTACAAGGCTCAGCATACTCCATCCAGGACTGTATGCAGGAGTTTTTGCCCCCCCCAAAAAATTATGTGGGCTTCGCCATATTTTTGTATGCTAGCCAGGTACAGCAGGCAGCTACAGGCTGTCCCCAGCTGCCTATTTGTACCCGGCTGGGAACCAAAAATATAGCGAAGCCCTTTTTTTTTAATTATTTCATGAATTTCATGAAATAATTTAAAAAAATGACGTGGGCGTCGCCCAATTTTTGTGTCCAGCCAGGTACAACCAGGCAGCTGAGGATTGGAATCCGTAGTGCAGGGGGCCCACGCTTTCTGGGCACCCCTGCTGCGAATTGCAGTCCACAGCTGCCCCAGAAAGTGGCGCTTTCATAGAAGCGCCATCTTCTGGCACTTTATCCAACTCTTCCTGCTGCCCTGGTGACAGGTGGCTCGCTGGGTAATAATGGGGTTAGGGCTAACTGTATATTATCAACTGGCCCTAAGCCCGAAATTCATGGTGTCACGCCAATATTAGACATGACCACCATGAATTTCTAGTACAGATAAAAAAAGCACAACACAGAAAAATATTTTTATTAAAAATAAAACACAACACATTTAGTGACTCCATCTTTATTGAAATAAAGAACCCCCCCTCCTCTGCAGTAATCCTGGGTTAAGGGTCCAGCGCCGTCCAGTCCGGATCTAATATCATCTGATCAGTTTGCAGGAAGGCAAAGCAATCAGATGATGTGTCAGGTTCAAGAGCCTGAATCACATGATACAACAGCTGATTGTATAAATAGCTTTTATACAATCAGCTGATGCATCAGTTAAAAAAAAACAAAAAACTACACAATTCTGTGCAGACTCCTGTCCGACAGCAGCAGCTGATAGTTTAGCCGGCCGGGCAGTAAAAAGCCGGCCTCACTGCTCGACTTATAGCGTCAGCTGATTCCGTCAGGTGACCACATCAGCTGATCATCGCCAGGTCTGAGAGAGAGAAAAGAGAGAAAAGAGAGAGAAAAGAGAAGAGAGAGAGGGAGAGAGAGAGAGAGAAGAGAGAAAGAGAGCAGAGAGAGAGGAGAGAGAGGAGAGAAGAGAAAGAGAGAGGAGAGGAGAGAGAGGAGAGAGCAATGCAGCCTCATTTCGTGAACTGCTTCGATTTTAGAGGTGTGTTTCATGGCTCACAGCTGATGTCCGGCTCCTCCCCTCAGTGCATAATTAAATTATAATTATAAATATATAATAATTATAATTTAAAATTAAAAATAAATTAAATTAAATTATTTACCGGGACTCGAACTCGTGAACTAATTTTCCTTAGGCAGCAGCTCTACCCATTTAGCCACTGCCTCTAATGAAAAGAGAGAGGCACTACCTGAGTGAAGTCTCTGGTGACAACGCGGCTTACTTCACTTCCTGCGTGGAGCTGAAAAAGAGCGCTCGTGTTCTACGGCGCTTGCTGTCAGCTTCATGTAGCAGAGCTGAAAGCGTCGTGTGGATTACTTCGGACCTGGATTGTTGTTTGGGGATTAATAAAGAGGTAAATGAGGGGGGTTTTTTGTTTTTTATTCCAAATAAAGGATTTTTCGTTGTGTGTGTTTATTTACTTTCACTTACAGGTTAATCATAGAAGGTATCTCGGGGAGACGCCTGTCATGATTAACCTAACCCCATTACCCCGATTGCCACCGCACAAGGGAAATTTGTGATGAGCTGGGTAGAGTCCCGGGACTGTCGCATCTGATGGATGCGGCAATTCCGGACGGCTGCTGGCTGATATTGTTAGGGTGGTGGGCTCCCCATAATGTGGCGCTCCCCATCCTGACAATACCAGCCTCCAGCCGTGGGGCTTTATCTTGGCTCGTATCAAAATTGGGGGGGACCGCAGGTTTTTGTTTTTTTAATTATTTATTTATTTATTTATTTTTCTGCACGATATAGACCCGCCCGCCGGCGGCTGTGATTAGTTTCAGTGAGACAGCTGTTACTCAGCGTGCAACCAATCATGGGCGCCGGTGGGTGGGGAAAGCAGGGAATACCTTACTGTGAAAAGCCACGCTTTTGGTGATCGAACCGTTATCGAACGGTAACTCGAACGGCCGAACTTGAAGCAAATCATTCGAGTTTGTCGAACGACTCGAACACCGCCCAAAATCACTCGAATTTGAAATTGGCGAACGGCTTGAATCGAACTTTGCTCATCTCTACTGGTAAGTATAACACGCCTGCTCTAATCCCCCTAACCCTTTCTACCACCAATTTTAAGTGCATGATTCGGATCCTCATAGACTTATAAGGTGGTCTGCATCTGGCTAGAAGTCCGGAATTATTACGGGTCTTCACTATGTTGCTTTTTTTTTAAAAAATCTAGTTGGACCTGCTGATTCTGGATACCTGTGGCTTCGTGTTACGGTTGCTGCGAGCACTGGAGACTATGTCCAGATTTCTTGCTACTGCACATGTGCGAGCGCTGGAGACTAAGTCCAGATTTCTTGCTACTGCACATGTGCGAGCGCTGGAGACTAAGTCCAGATTTCTTGCTACTGCACATGTGCGAGCGCTGGAGACTAAGTCCAGATTTCTTGCTACTGCACATGTGCGAGCGCCGGAGACTAAGTCCTATCTTGGAGCCATTGCACATGTGCGGGTGACATCATCGCTGACACGAGGTCACATGTCTGACACCTTCTATGCCGATTGGTCGCTGGTCATGTGCTTGTGACGCCTTGCTCGGTGATAGGCCAGCATGATGTCACTCCTGTCGTTCTGGCAGCGGATTGGCTCTGGTGTCCTCCATCTTGGATGAGGCACAGAGTCTATATAAGACCCTGACACACGCCGCATGGCGCTCAGTCCTCTTGGTTCATGCATAAGAGTAGACGCTCTGTGCGCGTTTCTCTAGGCATTCCTCTGTCTATGCTAGGTGAGCGCTACTGGCAGGGTAGCGTTCTTATACCTTACAGCTTCGGCTGCTGTCCGTATCCTTACCTCTTAGGGGAGTGGACATAGGCAGGTGCCTGAGGCACATGGTCTGGCTGGGCCTTGTGATTCGACTCGTAGGTGGACGTTGCCGCTAGGGTAACGTTCCTTATACTGCGTCTGGCAGTTGTTTGTATCCTCGCACACTAGGGGAGCGAACGCAGGTAGGAGCTTTGTGCGGCTTACGCTGCTGTTCGTCTCTTTTGCACCACTAGAAGAGCGGACCTAGGTAGGTGCCATTTCGCACACATTGCCTTTGTCTCTGTGATTATTAACAGAGATCATTCCACACACCCTCCAAGTAAGGGAGGAATTGCTTTACTTACTTATTATATCCTTCTGTGAGTTAACAGAGGTATTGGACGGTGGACCCTGACTGTCTGATACTCCTTTAGGTTATTATCAGACAGCCCCCCGTAACATTAGGACTGAGCCAAGGGTCTGGCAGTTATGGCAGAATATCAGCAGTTACACCGTTACATACAAGTACTTGAGTCACGGCTCAAGAGTATAGAGGACAAACCTCAGACCATGGTGACAGCTGCACATGATCCTCGACTTGCTCTGCCAAACAGATATTCTGGCGATGCCAGATCATGTCGTGGTTTCATTAGTCAGTGTCAGATACACCTAGAGGTCAACTCTTCTCGCTTCTCTACGGAGAGGTCCAGAGTAGGCTTTATCATCTCCTTACTTCAGGACAAAGCCTTAGAATGGGCGACTCCCCTATGGGAGCGCTCTGATGTGGTTACTCTGAGACATCAAGATTTTCTTGATGCTCTTAAGGCGGTATTCATGGGTCCGCAGGTTACCCATGATGCGGCCCTGAGACTGTTAGATCTATCTCAGGGTTCGTTATCCACTAGTTCTTATGCCATTGCTTTTAGAACTCTGGTGGCAGAACTAGATTGGCCAGAAAAGGTGTTGATTCCTATCTTCTGGAGAGGGTTGGCAGGCTATGTCAAGGATGCTCTTGCTACTCGAGAGGTCCCTGCTTCTCTGGAGGACTTGATCACAGTAGCAACGAGGATCGATGTACGCCATAAGGAACGTAGACTCGAGGTCTCTTCCTCACGCCCTAAGCATCGGGCTATTCCAGTTGTTGAGGGTCCACTACCATCTTCCTCAGCATCTGAAACATCTCCCACTCCTATGGAGTTAGGTCATACGTCCTCCAGACTACGCAAGTCTGGTCCTCCTATGTGTTACATTTGTCGTCAGGCTGGGCACTATGCCAACAAGTGTCCTAGTCGTCAGGGAAACTCCCTGGCCTAGTAACCATTAGAGGGGGGTTACTAGAGACGTCTTCTGCACCCTCTAAGTGTTGTATCCCAGGTCAGCTCTCGTTATCTGAGAATACATGGCCTATTATGGCTTTTGTGGATTCTGGAGCTGACGGGACTTTTGTGTCCTCAGGATTTGTAAAGGGACACAATATTCCCTCTATCATGTTAGAGGCGCCTATTCCTGTCCGTGTTGTTAATGGAACTATGTTGTCTGACTCCATTACATTGAGGACAGTTCCCTTGCACCTTTCTCTGTCTCAGGGTCACATAGAGGAGATTTCTTTTCTTGTTTTGCCTGAGGGTATAGACGACGTCCTTCTGGGTCTTCCATGGCTTCGGACTCATGCTCCTCACATTGACTGGGAGTCTGACAGCATTATTAGTTGGGGTTCGAAATGTCAGTCCCGATGTCTTCCCTTACCACCTAAGGTCATTGCGGTTGCATCTACTGATCTCTCTCCCATACCTACACCCTATCTGGATTTCGCTGACGTGTTCTCCAAACAGGGTGCTGAGGTTCTTCCACCCCATAGGCCATATGACTGTGCCATAGACTTTATCCCAGGTTCGGTTCCACCTAAAGGCAGGGTTTACCCCCTGTCGATACCTGAGTCGGAGGCCATGTCGACCTATATAAGAGAGAGTTTAGAGAAGGGGTTCATTCGTAAGTCTGTCTCTCCCGCGGGAGCTGGGTTTTTCTTTGTTCGGAAGAAAGAGGGTGATTTGCGTCCCTGCATAGATTACAGGGGTCTCAACGCAATCACAATAAAGAACAAATACCCATTACCTTTAATTTCGGAGCTCTTTGACAGACTGAGAGGAGCTCAAATTTTTACGAAGTTGGATCTGCGGGGTGCGTATAACTTGGTACGAATTCGAAAGGGTGACGAATGGAAGACCGCTTTTAACACCCGAGACGGTCACTAAGAATACCTCGTCATGCCTTTTGGGTTATGTAATGCACCCGCAGTATTTCAGGACTTCGTAAACGATGTGTTCAGGGATTTACTGTTATCCTCCGTCGTGGTGTATCTGGACGAAATCCTGATTTTTTCTCCTGATCTGGAGACTCATTGTCAGGATGTCGTTCGTGTCCTTTCCCGTTTAAGGGAGCACTCATTGTTTGCTAAACTCGAGAAATGTGTATTCGAGCAGTCCTCATTGCCTTTTTTGGGTTACATTATCTCACAAGAGGGCCTGGCTATGGATCCTGCGAAGCTCTCTGCTGTCCTGCAATGGTCCGAACCTCATTCCTTGAAGGCGGTGCAACGCTTCTTAGGATTCATAAATTATTACAGGCAGTTCATACCCCATTTTTCTACTTTCGTGGCCCCTTTGGTGGCCTTGACTAAGAAAGGTGCTAATCCCAAAGCCTGGTCTACTGAGACATCTCAGGCTTTTGAGGCAGTAAAAAGACACTTTTCAACTGCTCCCGTTCTTCAAAGACCCGATGAGAGTAAGCCCTTCCACTTAGAGGTTGATGCCTCTTCAGTGGGTGCTGGGGCGGTCTTGTATCAAAAGAACGGTGCAGGTAGAAAAAGGCCGTGTTTCTTCTTTGCTAAAACCTTTTCACCGCCAGAGAGAAACTATACCATTGGGGATAGGGAACTGCTCGCCTTGAGATTAGCCTTGGAGGAGTGGCGTCAGTTGCTGGAAGGAGCGAAACATCCTTTCCAGGTCTATACAGACCATAAGAATCTGACGTACTTACAAACCGCTCAGCGTCTGAATCCTCGCCAAGCCCGCTGGTCCTTGTTTTTCTCCCGCTTTCACTTCTCCATCAACTATCTGTCTGGGAGTAAGAATAACAAGGCAGACGCGCTGTCTCGCTCTATGCTTTCTACCCAGGAAGAGATTGACGAACCTCGTCTTATCCTTCCCTCCAGGGTTTTTCATACGCTCTCCCCTGTGACGTTAGACCAAATCCCACCGGGCAAGACCTTTGTTCCGCCTGATCGACAGAATGATATACTGTCATGGGCCCACACCTCAAAGGTGGGTGGGCATTTTGGTATTAGGCGGACACGAGAGTTACTGGAGAGGTGGTATTGGTGGCCACACTTAGCCAGCCACGTCAAGAGATATGTCGGTTCCTGCTACTCGTGTGCTCGCAACCGTCCATTACGGCAGAGACCGGCTGGGCTCTTGCATCTTTTACCAGTGCCAGATAGACCATGGGAGGTGGTAGGCATGGACTTTGTGGGTGATCTTCCATGTTCACAGGGACATCAATTTGTGTGGGTCATTACGGACCATTTCTCCCGGATGGTTCATCTCGTACCGTTATCGAGAATCCCATCTTCCAGGGTACTAGCCAAACTATTCCTCAAGCATGTGTTTAGGCTTCACGGGATGCCAGATCGTATCATTTGTGATAGAGGCCCGCAATTTGCTTCCCGTTTCTGGCGAGATCTTTGTAGCCTTCTGCAAATTGAGTTGAATCTCTCTTCGGCATACCATCCGGAGACCAATGGTTTGGTTGAGCGTACCAATCAATCTATGATTATATACCTTCGACACTTTGTTGCTGAGAACCACGATAACTGGTCCTCCCTCCTACCCTGGGCAGAATTTGCCCTTAACAATTCACTGGCTGAGGCCACTGGGCAGACACCGTTCGTACTCAATAATGGGCAACACCCTAGGGTACCGGTACCGTTTCCCGCTGCAGCACCTCCATCGGTTTCGTCGCCCGGCTCCTGTCTTTTCTCCAGGGGACTTTGTGTGGCTCTCTGCAAAACACGTGAGACTTAGAGTGAGCTCTGTCAAATTTGCTCCTCGCTTCCTGGGTCCTTATGAGGTTCTTCGACAGGTAAGTCCTGTAGTCTACCAATTGAAGTTACCCATCCATCTTAGGATTCATGACAAATTCCATGTCTCACTGCTAAAGCCGGCTATTTTACCTCACGCTCGTGAAGTGCACTCTCCTGCCTCTGATTCCTCTCGCTCTAGCTATGAGGTACGAGCCATAGTTGGTTCTAAGATGGTTAGAGGGCGCAGGTTCTTCTTGATAGATTGGGAAGGTTACGGCCCGGAACATCGCTCTTGGGAGCCTGAGGAGGCTGTCCATGCTCCCGACTTAGTTGCCGATTACCTGCGTCGCCGGGAGGGGGGCCCTTGAGGGGGAGGTACTGTTACGGTTGCTGCGAGCACTGGAGACTAAGTCCAGATTTCTTGCTACTGCACATGTGCGAGCGCTGGAGACTAAGTGCAGATTTCTTGCTACTGCACATGTGCGAGCGCCGGAAACTAAGTCCTATCTTGGAGCCATTGCACATGTGCGGGTGACATCATCGCTGACACGAGGTCACATGTCTCTGACACCTTCTATGCCGATTGGTCGCTGGTCATGTGCTTGTGACGCCTTGCTCGGTGATAGGCCAGCATGACGTCACTCCTGTCGTTCTGGAAGCGGATTGGCTCTGGTGTCCTCCATCTTGGATGAGGCACAGAGTCTATATAAGACCCTGACACACGCCGCATGGCGCTCAGTCCTCTTGGTTCATGCATAAGAGTAGACGCTCTGTGCGCGTTCCTCTAGGCATTCCTCTGTCTATGCTAGGTGAGCGCTACCGGCAGGGTAGCGTTCTTATACCTTACAGCTTCGGCTGCTGTCCGTATCCTTACCTCTTAGGGGAGCGGACATAGGCAGGTGCCTGAGGCACATGGTCTGGCTGGGCCTTGTGATTCGACTCGTAGGTGGACGTTGCCGCTAGGGTAACGTTCCTTATACTGCGTCTGGCAGTTGTTTGTATCCTCGCACACTAGGGGAGCGAACCGAGGTAGGAGCTTTGTGCGGCTTACGCTGCTGTTCATCTCTTTTGCACCACTAGAAGTGCGGACCTAGGCAGGTGCCATATCTAGTGGTTCGTGTCCTCGCACACTAGTGGAGCGAACGCAGGTAGGAGCTTTGTGCGGCTTACGCTGCTGTTCATCTCTTTTGCACCACTAGAAGAGCGGACCTAGGTAGGTTCCATTTCGCACACATTGCCTTTGTCTCTGTGATTATTAACAGAGATCATTCCACACACCCTCCAAGTAAGGGAGGAATTGCTTTACTTACTTATTATATCCTTCTATGAGTTAACAGAGGTATTGCACTCTGCCATAGTCTGCAGCAGAGTCTTTGCACGGTGGACCCTGACTGTCTGATACTCCTTTAGGTTATTATCAGACAGCCTCCAGTAACACTTCGCTCATCACTAGATATAAGTGCAAACTAAAAATGAATAAATCGTAAACATGAAAGACACTTTTAGATACATTTTTCTGGAGAAAAAATAGGCAAGGATGATGATGTACCGGGCCAACGTGTTCAACTTTTTGTCCTTGAAACAACATCTGGAGAGGAATTGTGTGACTCTAATCACCATTTAAGAAAAATTGTAAAAAAATTGTTTATGGTTCGCATGATGTAAAATTACTATTACTACATGGGGAAATGATTAAGCTAAAAGAAATGATTGCAAAACTAATGACCGCTGCGTCCATTATCCTCTGGTGCTTTATCCTTTACTCCAGGCAAAATGATTATAAAAGCTGTATTGAGAATCAAACTGCAGGAAAGGAGAAATCAAATGCAAAATACACAGTGAGGATCATTTATTTTCCATCATTATCCATCATTGCCCAGCCATACTGTATATGCAATTGCTATGTATGCTTTAGGTAGGTCTAAGGTTTATTCCACTGCTGCCAATTTACATCTATGTCTAATCCACATTGGAAGGTAAAGAGGTTTCCTAGACAGGTCACACACACTATGAGTGAGGGACCAGAAATGTGTCCGTTTTTTATCCTGTTTGTCATTTTAATAAACATTATGTAACCACCGGATGGATGAGCTGAGAAATCTCTGTTCCCTTCATCACATTGCTGTGCTGCACCGGCTGTCTCTGAGCACCACCGGGAATATCCTCCCCTGGCTTTTCAGTATTGGCAGGCCTGGGGAGCTTCATTTTTTCCTTTTCTACTATATTCAATATTATACACAGTCGTAGCTGAAAGTGTTGGCCCCTTGCAATTGTATCAGAAAATGAAGTATTTCTCCAAGCAAATGATTACAATTACACATTTTGTTACACACGTTTATTCACTTTGTGTATTGTAACAACATAAAAAAGAGAGATAAATATGCAGATTGGACATGATTTCCCACAAAACAACAAAAATGAGCCCAAAAAAATGATTTTCTCTCTCAACTTAATATTTGGTTGCAGACCTTTAATAATAATAAGTAAAAGCAATCGCTTCCTATCACAGTCCACAAGCTTCTTCCTCCTCTCACCTGAAATCTTGGACCCTTCTTTATAAACTGCTCCAGGTCTCTCATAATTGATGGTGTCTTCTCTTCTCCCAGCAGAAATTTTAAGATCTTTCCACAGGAATCTATAGGGTTTAGATCCGGACTCATTGCTGCCACTTCAGAACTCTAGCGCTTTGTTTTCATTCATTTCTGGGGCTTCTTTAAATGTTTGGGGTCATTGTCCTGCTGGAAGACCAGTGACCTAGAGTGAAAGCCCAGATTTCTGACACTGGGCATTACATTGCACCCACAATCATTTGGTAATCTTCAAATTTCATGATGTCTTGCACACAGTCAAGGCCCCCAGTGTCAGAGGCAGAAAAAAAACCCCAAAACATCTCTGCCCTCCACCATATGTAACTGTAGGTGCTGTGTTCATTTTTTGTAGAACTTACCTCATTTTCAGTAAACAGTAAAATTATGCATTTTACTAAAAATCTCTATCTCAGTCTCATCTGTCCACAAGACACTGTCTTTTTGTCAGTAGTGTGGTTCTCATGGGTCTCCTCCATAGCGTGTCATTTCAGTCATATTTGGACGGATATTTCTTGCTGACACTGATACCCCTGAGCCTGCAGGAAGGCTTGAATTTCTTTGGAACTTGATTGAGGCTTATCCACCCTCAGGACTCTCCTGTGTTGCAACATTTCTTTAATTTTTCTCTGCCCTCCACATCCAGGGAGATTGGCAACAGTGCCATGAATTGTAAACGTCTTGATTATGTTGCACACTGTAGACAAAGGAACAGCAAGATCTCTGGAAATGGACTTGTAAACTTACGATTGTTGATATTTTTCAACAATTTTGGTTCTAAAGTCCTAAGACAGTTTTCTTCTCCTCTTTCTGTTCTCCATGCTTAGTGTTGCACACACAGACACAATGCAAGAGTGAGTAAACCTCTCCCATTTTTATCTGGTTTCAGGTGTGATTTTCATATTGCCCACACCTGTTACTTGCCACAGGCGAGTTTGAACGAGCATCACATTATTTACCTACAATTTTGTTTGTCAGATCCTTCAGCAGTTCTCTTCTTCTCCTCTTTCAGTTCTCCATGCTTAGTGTGGCCCACACATACACAATACAAAGACAGAGTCAACTTCTCCCCTTTTTATCTGGTTTCAGGTGTGATTTTCATATTGCCCACACTTGTTCCTTGCCACAGGTGAGTCATACATGCTTGGGACAAAGTTGTTTACACACAATTTTGGAAAGGTGAAAACAATTTTGATCTGTCCATTTTGTTGGTTTGTTTGAATTTTTTTTGGGTTGTATCTATACACACAAATGAAATAAGCATGTACAAAAAATCATGTGTGATTGCAAACATTTTCTGGGAGAAATACTTTATTTTTTGCAAGAGTATCTGCACTTTCTGCTAAGACTATAGGCTACTTTACATGCAGCAACATCGCTAGCGATGTCTCTGGCGAAAGCACCCGCCCCTGTCAGTTGTGCGTCACAGGAAAATCACTGCCCATGGCGCACAATATCGCTAGTACCCGTCACACTATACTTACCTGCCTAGTGACGTCACTGTGGCCGGCAAACTGCCCCCTTTCTAAGGGGGTGGTTCATGCGGCGTCATAGCGACGTCACACGGCAGCCGTCCAATAGAAGCGGAGGGGCGGAGAGCAGCCGAAAGAAAGTGACACCCACCTCGTTGCCGGAAGACGCAGGTAAGGTGTTGTTCCTCGTTCCTGGGGTGTCACAGGTAGCGATGTGTGCTGCCTCAGGAACGACAAACAACCTGTGTCCTGCAACAGCAACGATATTTGGGATTAGAACGACGTGTCAACGATTAACGATTAGGTGAGTAATTTTGATAGTTAGAGGTCGTTCGTACGTGTCTCATGCAATGACGTCGCTAACGACATCTTGTTAGCGCTTTCGTTGCGAGTAAAGCCCCCTTATCTGTCAACATAATGTTCATGTGTAAATTGGACCAAAGTAAAATATGTGATATAAGTTATAAATTAAAAATGGGAAAAAAATTGATTTTCTTTTTTTTAAATTTCACATATTTTCATAGCAGCTTGGACATTCCGAGATCGCAATAATTATTTTGTTGTTTTCTTTGCTCTGTAGATACAATCTGCTTACAAGAGACAATCCAATGTTTTTTTGATCACAAAAAGTATATAACGCAGTGAAGTTTGGTGATACACTTTGGTGGTGTAATCTGTGATACATCGTCCACTACAGGTGAGTCTCAATTTGTCATCATGGACCAATAATTTTCCAGCACTTCCATAGTCACACACATAAATCTGTGGCAGATCTGTGGTTGCAGTGAAATTGTGGACAATCAGTGGCAGGTTTGTGGCTGTGTACAAACGGAACAATATATCCATGATTTCACTGCAACCACAGATCTGCCAAAGATTTATCTCTGTGTGTGACGGGGCCTTAAGAGTCATTGGAAATGTGAATAGAATATATAATAAAAAGAACAGCATTCAGGGCTCTGCACATAGAACAAAACACCTGGAGAGAATTTGTGATAGAGCTTTAACATGAAAAGGAAGATATTTCACAACTAAATCATAAGTTTCCATTAATCCCTTTACATGGCCAGTGCCTTCCTCTTTAACTGAGAAATTAGCATGTGAATTGATATGCAAATGAGGCTGAAGAGCTACAGTAGATTTGAAGCCTTTGTCACTCCAGCTCTATTTCCCGTCTAGTGCTGCCTCTTCCTACTTGAATAACAGCTCTTTTTTCCTGGAGTCACACAACATAGAGGCTGACAGTCAAGCAAGAAGAGGTGGAGCTGAGCAGGGAATAGAGCTGGAGTGACAGAAGCCTAAGAACTACAAATAGCTCTTCAGCCTCTTTTGCTGAGATAAATACATTGAGATGGGATTTTCTGATGACAGATTCCATTTAATCCTGTGTTTCAGTTCCACTCACAGTCCCCAACTCTTTGTCCTTGCAATATCAAGTTTGAACGAAGATGCAGTTCTCGGCATCGGACTCTCCTCAGTGAGCTGAGCCAATGCTGTTCCAGTTCTATTCACTATTTACATCTGGATTCTCTGGAGGTAAAAATTGCTAAATGCAGGAGGTGACCTGGGATATATTGACGACCTATCAATATCATAAGTCTTCATGACTACTTTTAGCTCCGACTTCTGATCACTATTTGGACAATATTTTTGAATGACCTTTTCTTTGCTTGTTTAAAGTCTAATTATAATTTCACAATACTTTTGATAAGTCATAGACCGATCATAAAAATTACATAATCTACAGTGAAGGGATGGAAGGCCTCCCATATGATGACAGGTTGAAAAAGTTGGATATGTTTAGCTTAGAAAAAAGACGTCTCAGAGGAAATCTCATTTATATGTATAAATACATGTGTGGTCAATGTAAAGGACTTATATTAAGGGGATGAGGGCAAGATGTGACATAAAACATCGCATTAAATGCAGACTACACCCTAATGAATAATGCATAAATAAGAGGACCAAGGGAATAGTAGTCAAAAGGTCATAGACAGGACCAATCAATTGAAAATAACATCAACGCTGCTTTTTTGCAAAAATATAACAAATATTTATTGAATATAATAAATAGCAAAAAAGTGACATCAAAGAGTAATAAAGTGTACATCAAAACGAGATCAGGCTTAAAGGGGTGTCACTGAAGTTCAAAACCAGGGGTCCACCACCCATCAGGGGAGCAGTATCAAAAATAGTAGAAACATGACCTGATAACCTCCTAAGCCATGAATTAAAGATTATTCCAATATTTCAATATAAATGCATACACATTCCAGCAAACATCAAAGAGTCAGCATTTATATGGAGTCTGGTGATCGGAGGGTCAGGTCATAAGCCAAATGTTAGCAGCATAGCAGGCAGGTAACAATAAACGGTACATGCAAAGTTATATTAAATAGTCCTTGTCCTGCACTCACCCATGATGGTAGATGTGGAACCCGAGAAAAACGTGCCCCGACGCGCACGTTTCGTTGTCTTCTTCGGGGGGCCGTGGTCGGGGCACGTTTTTCTCGGGTTCCACATCTACCATCATGGGTGAGTGCAGGACAGGGACTATTTAATATAACTTTGCATATACCGTTTATTGTTACCTGCCTGCTATGCTGCTAACATTTGGCTTATGACCTGACCCTCCGGTCACCAGACTCCATATAAAACTCTTTGATGTTTGCTGGAATGTGTATGCATCTATATTGAAATATTGGACTAATCTTTAATTCATGGCTTAGGAGGTTATCAGGTCATGTTTCCACTATTTTTGATACTGCTCCCCTGATGGGTGGTGGACCCCTGGTTTTGAACTTCAGTGACACCCCTTTGAGCCTGATCTCGTTTTGATGTACACTTTATTACTCTTTGATGTCACTTTTTTGCTATTTATTATATTCAATAAATATTTTTTATATCTTTGCAAAAAAGCAGCGTTGATGTTATTTTCAATATAAAGGACTGGCACATGACTTATTTCTTCCAAAGACAATACTAAGGACCAGGGGACACTCACTGCGAGTGGAAGAAAAGCGATTCCGACAGCTAAATAGGAAAGGGTTCTTTACAGTTAGAGCAGTCAAACTGTGAAATGCCGACCACAAGAGGTAGTAATGGCAGATACTATAACAGCTTTTAAAAAAGGGCTGGATGATTTCCTCAGTACACACAACATTGTTGGTTATAAGTGACTTGGTGACCAGGTGTAGAACTGGTGGAGGAAGGTTGAACTAGATGGACCTAGGTCTTTTTTCAACCTTAGTAACTATGTAACTATGTAAGGATATAATTATTTGAGCCCTGGATGATTTTGTAAGTTTCACCACTGGCAAAGACATGAACAGTCTATAGTTTTAGGGTAGGTTAATTTTAATAGTGAGAATATCCAAAATAAAATCCAGAAAATCACATTGTATAAATTATATAAAGTTATTTGCATTTTTGAGAGAGAAATAAGTATTTGCTCCCCTACCAACCATTAAGAGTTCTGGCTCTAAAGGCCCCGTCACACTAAGCAACATCGCTAGCAACATCGCTGGTAACGAACAACTTTTGTGACGTTGCTAGCGATGTTGCTGTGTGTGACATCCAGCAACAACCTGGCCCCTGCTGTGAGGTCGTTGGTTGTTGCTGAATGTCCTGGGCCATTTTTTAGTTGTTGCTGTCCCGCTGTGAAGCACAGATCGCTGTGTGTGACAGCGAGACAGCAACAACTTATGTGCAGGCAGCAGGAGCCGGCTTCTGCGGAGGCTGGTAACCAATGTAAACAGCGGGTAACCAAGAAGCCCTGTCCTTGGTTACCCGATATTTACCTTTGTTACCAGCCTCCTCCGCTCTCACTGTCAGTGCCGGCTCCTGCTCTGTGCACATGTAGCTGCAGCACACATCGGGTTAATTAACCCGATGTGTGCTGTAACTAGGAGAGCAAGGAGCCAGCGCTAAGCATTGTGCGCTGCTCCCTGCTCTGTGCACATTTAGCTGCAGCACACATCGGGTTAATTAACCCGATGTGTGCTGAAACTAGGAGAGCAAGGAGCCAGCGCTAAGCATTGTGCGCTGCTCCCTGCTCTGTGCACATTTAGCTGCAGCACACATCGGGTAATTAACCCGATGTGTGCTGTAACTAGGAGAGCAGGGAGCCAGCGCTAAGCGGTGTGCGCTGCTCCCTGCTCTCTGCACGTGTAGCTCCGTGCGGTGGTAACCAAGGTAAATATCGGGTTGGTTACCCGATATTTACCTTAGTTACCAAGCGCAGCATCTTCCACGCGGCGCTGGGGGCTGGTCACTGGTTGCTGGTGAGCTCACCAGCAACTTGTGTAGCGATGCTCCAGCGATCCCTGCCAGGTCAGGTTGCTGGTGGGATCGCTGGAGCGTCGCAGTGTGACATCTCACCAGCAACCTCCTAGCAACTTACCAGCGATCCCTATCGTTGTTGGGATCGCTGGTAAGTTGCTTAGTGTGACTGGACCTTTACAGACACTTAGATGCTTCTAATCACCTTGTTACCTGCAGTAAAGACAGCTGTGTCACATTGTCACCTGTATAAAAGACTCCTGTCCACAGACTCCATTAAACAGTCAGACTCTAACCTCTACAAAATGGGCAAGACCAAAGAGCTTTCTAAGAATGTCAGGGACAAGATCTTTCCTCCTTCTAAAGTTTGCCAATGAACACCTTAATGATTCTGAAAGTGATTAGGAGATTGGGCTGTGGTCAGATGATTGTTTAGCTACTGGATGGTATTCACTTGGTAGAGATAGGCAATTAGCAATGTGAATATAAAAAAATATTAAACGCCTAAATTATACCTTTTAATATCATAGCATTAAAAAGGTCACAAAAAGACCCTAGAATAAAAACAGACAAAGACAATAAACATGAAGAATAACCATAGGCAGGTAATCTCCGGCATTAATAACCCAATGGGTACATGATCAACCGGTCACCTTGCCAAAAGATGGCCCTTAATTTGCCATGTAGGACCGACCTGCTGCCCAAAAACAGCTCAAGGAAATAGATATGTGTAAGAGAAGGGAACGGTCTTACCCAATCCGCCGTATTGTCCCCTCTTAGATAGAAAAGAGTACTACTGCTGGATGATGTGGCTTAGTCAAACAGATAACCTGATCCTCCTCCCAGTGACTCAGGACCCTCAGAGACCATTTCACCAATCCATACAGAATGTACCACATCCCAACGCGTTTCCAAAATTCATCAGGGGAGATATGCAGTAAATAGTTATGGTCAAATATGACCCCCATAAATAGCACACACTGTAGGCAAAAAACATATAAACATACTGTCAGGGATCTGTTTATATATATCATAGGCAACCGCCTGGCAAACATGCCATAAACTTACTTTTTTAAAACCGCAGCTCTATCCTGGGCAGAGCGTGTCCATTACACCGCGGGCTGTAATTTTATATGTGCTGGTTGCCTTGTATGGTGTCTGGCGTCACATCCGCCTGCCGCGTGAGACCCACCTCTGGGTCACATGATCGCGGTCAGAGCGGGTACGTCATTGAATGTGACATCTCTGCATGCGCAGGACGCGCCTGCGTAAACACTGATCTAATTTTCTCAAATGGCTGCATATAGTGCCGAATCCAGGCACAGAAGCACCACAAAAAGCCCATTATAGAAAAGGGCCACACCAGACCACACAATAGAGTGTGGGTGGTCCAGATGGAAATGGCAGGTAATATGATCTTAGCAACGAAGTCAAAAACATGTATAGAAAAAAAGGGGGGGAAAAGGTAGCCAGAAAAATAAAATTTCAAAAAGGGGGATTGGGGACAAAAAAAAGAAACTTACAACCCAATGGTTCCCTCTGGTGTATATCTAGTGTAAAGTGTTGTAGAAATAGATGTAAAAACACAGCATACATAGTTGGATCTGGAGGAACAGAAAAAGACTACATCGGGAGGGACGGCCAGATAGGGGTTGGGTCCCTAACTCTCAACTGGGTTTCATCAAAAGCCTGTTTAATGACATGTTCCGGGTATCCTCTATGTTGGAGTCTCAGGCTAAGATAATGTGCTTGCAGACGAAATTTTTGTTCGTTCGAACAATTACGTTTGAGCCTGAGAAATTGACTTTTAGGAATACCCTTCTTCTGGCCCGTGGGATGCCCACTCTCCCACCATAGGAGCGAATTAGTGGAGATAGGTTTACGATAGGTACTTGTCCGAAAATTCCCCATTAGATCTCTCTCTACCAAAACATCAAGGAAAGGTAGTCTCCGCCTGTTGGATTCATAGGTGAATGCCAGGCCTTTGGAGTTGTTGTTCAATGTGTCGACTAACTCTTGGACCTCCTTCTCCGTACCCCTCCACAGGACAAAGATATCGTCTCTATAACAACACCATAGACTGATCTTGTCCTGGGAATAGGAGAATCGTCGCCAAACACACATGTCTCTTCCCACCAGTTGAGGAGGAGATTTGCATTCGAGGAGGCCACCGGGTTCCCCATTGCGGTCCCCCTCAGCTGGTGGTAGAGCTGCCCATCAAACCAAAATATGTTGTTCTTCAAACAGAAACCAAGAATGTTCAACAAGAAGGTGTTGTGTTCCTCAAACTGTCTACCTCTACTCCTCAAAAAGAACTCGACCGCCTGAAGGCCCAGGTCGTGTCTAATTGAGGAGTAGGGGGACTCTACATCAATACTTACGAAGATGGTATCTTCGTCATCATAACACCCTCAAGCCTTTTCAACAAAAAGGCAGAGGCAAAAGCTTTGACAGAGGGGGTCACAGTAATGTTGTGAATATCAGTTATGCTTGGAGGCTCCAGCCTGCTTCATTCTGCTCCACACCACATCTACCCCAGATAAGTGCTTTGCTCTTTATTTGTTGTTTGGTTCTTTTACTCTTATCTGAGTTTGTCATTTGCTGTGGTTGTTTTCAGTTTTTTTGCATGCAGGGATCTTCCCTCTCAGTTGCTTAGCTTGGAAACTTCCTGCAGTTATGTTTGGAGTATTGCTCCTATAAGGCTGCTTTCACACTACGTCTTTTTAACATGCATCCTGAACGTTTTTTTGCTGCAAAAGCGGATCCTGCTTTTACAGCAAAAAATGCATGGAAACGCATGTGTTACTTTGCAGGATCCTGTCACTGGATGTTTAGGGGCGGGCATTGGAGTCATGTGATCGGGAGTGATGGGAACTAAACGTGCCAGACTGGGAGCCGGCATCTGACAGCTGCGAGGCTCGTAACCAAGGTAAACATCGGGTATACTTGCTTGGATACCCGATATTTACTTTGGTTACAAGCGTCTGCAGCTGCTAGGAGCCGGGCTCCCTGCACACGTTACCAAAGTAAACATTGGGTAACTAAGATAAGTGGTTAACCGATATTTACCTTGGTTATGAGAGTCCGCAGCTCTCAGGTGGGGGAGAGGGAGGGGGAGAGACAGAGAGAGAGGGAGGAGAGAGAGGGGGAGAGAGACAGAGGGAGGCGAGAGATAGACTGATCACGGAGGCTGGCTTCTGGGCATGCTCAGTAGAGCAAGCAGGATCCTGCCTATCAGCACGCCAGCGTTCACATGCGTTTGCGTGCTGTTTAGTCAGGATCCAGCAATTTGCAGAAGTTGGACGCAGCTCAAAAACGCTACAAGTAGCGTTTTTGAAAGATGTTAAAAAACTGCAAGTCGCTGGATCCTCACTATAACGCACGCAAACGCAGGTGAACGCATGTTAACACGAGTCCATTGCAAATGCATTGAAATGAAAACGCATTTGCACTGGATCCGTTTCTGCGTTAAAAAAACGTTCAGGACGCATGTTAAAAAGACGTAGTGTGAAAGCAGCTTAAGTCCATGTGTTTGTGGCTTTTTGAATTTGTAATGATTCCTGTTTTCTGTTCATTGGTATGACAAGAGCGCCTGGTATAAGACGGAGTGCAGATCGTGCGATCTGAGGGCCTTTTTGTACTATCAGGAATTTATAATTTTGCAGGATTTTTCTCTGGCAACCATCAGCCCCTTTCCTGTCCTTTCCTATTTTAGTCAGTGGAGGCCTCACCTTTTGCTAATCCTGTCATCTACCTGTGTATTGTGTTTTTCCTATATCACCACAGTCTTTGAATGTGGGGGACTTGCTATTCTTTATCTATTTTCTGAGGCAGAGAGTTATTCATCTTTCCTTCCTTTAGGATAGCTAGTTCTCCGGCTGGGTTCGCGGTTCACAGGATGTTAGTTCACCCCTCGGCTACTTCTAGTTGTGATGGTTAGTAAGGGGATGGCGGCCAGATTAGTTGCCAATGCTCTTTTCACCTTTTACCAATGATTTGTGGTGGTCTTCCATCCGGCCAACAAATTTAAAGGGTACTCTTAAGAAGGAAAAAAAAAAGGTCTGCTGAAATTTTTTTTTTTTTTTGGTGTTTTTCCTATTCTTCTTTGGGTTCCGTGGAAGATTTATTTTTTCTAGCATGGATGAATTGGGTGAGCGTGTTGCTCATCTTGATGCTAAGGTTCGTCGTATAGAGTCTTATCTTGCACTGACTCCCCTTGCAGAGCCTAAGATTCCCGTTCCTGAATGTTTTTTCAGGAGATAGGTCGAGACTTTTGAGCTTCAAAAATAATTGTAAATTATTTTTTGACCTGCGCCCCAAGTCCACAAGGACTCCCGTACAGCAGGTTAGGATTGTCATCTCCCTTCTGCGTGGTGACCCTCAGGACTGGGCCTTCTCTTTAGCGTCTGATGATCCAATTCTCAGTGATGTGGACTCCTTTTTTCAGGCCTTGGGTTTATTATATGACGAACCCAAAATTGTGGACCAAGCAGAAAAGGTCTTGTTGTCCTTAACTCAGGGTTTGGATTCTGCAGAAACGTTTTGTCAGAAATTTCGAAAGTGGGCGGTCCTTACCAAATGCAATGATGATGCGCTTGCGGCTCTTTTTCGGAAGGGTATTGCTGATACTGTGAAGGATGTAATGGTAGGATTTCCTGTCCCTTCTGGTCTTGATGCCTCTATGACCTTGGCCATTCAGATTGATAGGCAGTTACTTGAGCGCAGGAAGATACCTGCTGGTTTTGTGCCTGTGGAACAGCCTTTAGAGCCTATGGAGTGTGATAGGGTCCTTTCTAATGCTAGTCTGCAGGGGTTCACATGGAAGAACAGACTGTGCTTCTATTCTGGAGACGCTTCTCATAACATCTCTGTCTGCCCTAAACGTGAAAGGAGATTGGCTAGTTCTGTTACTGTGGGTTCTTTGCAACCAAAGTTTCTTTTGTCTGTCACATTGATTTGCTCATTGTCTTCCTTTTCTGCATTTGCCTTTTTGGACTCAGGGGCAGCGCTCAATTTGATGGATTTTGGGTTTGCTAGGGATTGTGGTTCCCCCATGGTTCCTTTGCAAACTCCTATTCCTTTAAGGGGCATTGATGCTACCCCTTTGGCAGAAAATAAACCCCAATTTTGGACCCAGGTGCCTATGAGAGTTGCACCAGCGCATCAGGATACTTGTACATTTTTAGTATTGCATAATCTACAGGATACCTTGGTATTGGGATTTCCGTGGTTGCAGACCCATAATCCAGTTCTTGACTGGAGAATGAGATCCTTGTCGGTAGCTAGTTGGGGTTGTCAAGGTTTGCATCAGGACCTTTCCGTGTCATCCACGTCTGCTCAGGCAGTTGATGTTCCGGCTTTCTTGTCTGATTTCCGTGATGTATTTAATGACCAGGAATCTGATTCTCTGCCCCCACACCGGGACTGTGACTGTGCCATTGAGCTGGTGCCGGGTTGTAAATTTCCCAAGGGGCGGATTTTCAACTTGTCTGTGCCCGAACATGATGCCATGCGGTCATACATCAGGGAATCATTGGAGAAGGGGCACATTCGGCCCTCCTCCTCTCCTTTGGGTGCTGGCTTTTTCTTTGTTGCTAAGAAAGATGGGTCGTTGAGGCCTTGTATTGATTACCGTCTTCTTAATAAAATTACAGTCAAATATCAGTACCCTTTGCCTCTGATGTCTGATCTGTTCTCTAGAGTGAAGAGCGCCAAATGGTTTACGAAACCGGATCTCAAGGGTGCATATAATCTCATCCGTATTAAGGAGGGTGATGAATGGAAGACGGCTTTTAATACTCCTGAGGGGCATTTTGAGTACCTAGTGATGCCTTTTGGGCTCACTAATGCACCCTCCATCTTCCAGGCCTTCAGGAATGATATTTTTCGGGAACTTATTGGTAAATTTTTGATTGTGTATTTGGATGACATCTTGATTTTTTCTGATGATTGGGACTCTCATGTTGGGCAAGTACGGGCTGTTTTTGAGATACTTAAGGATCATGCACTGTACGTTAAGAGGTCAAAGTGCCTCTTTGGGGTGCAAAGGATTTCCTTTTTGGGCTTCATTTTGTCTCCCTCCACTATCGAAATGGACCCGGTTAAGGTTCAGGCTATTTACGACTGGGTGCAACCGACTTCTCTAAAATCCCTGCAGCAGTTTTTGGGGTTTGCTAATTTTTACCGTAAATTTATAGCCATTTTTTCTGCCATTGTCAAACCTCTGACAGATTTAACCAAGAAGGGAGCTGATGCTGAGCATTGAACCCCAGAGGCGATTGTGGCCTTCCAGGAGCTTAAAAGGCGATTCACTTCTGCCCCAGTTCTGCAGCAACCTGATGCGTCTCGCCCATTTCAAGTTGAGATCGATGCCTCAGAGATCGGAGCTGGAGCTGTTTTGTCTCAACGAGATGCTACTTCGGGTAAACTTAAGCCCTGTGCCTTTTTCTCTTGGAAGTTTGCTCCTTCTGAATGGAATTATGATGTGGGGAACCGGGAATTATTGGCTATGAAGTGGGCATTTGAAGAGTGGAGGCATTGGTTGGAGGGGGCTAGGTATCAAGTTGTGGTGCTTGCGGACCACAAGAATCTTACCTATCTGGAATCTGCCAAGAGGTTGAATCCTCGGAAGGCCAGGTGGGCTTTGTTTTTTTGTGTGCTGACTCTTTGGAGGTTGTCGACTATCCTGAATGATGGTGTCGTTTTCTCGGCCATATTGCCTGATCTACGGTTGGCACTGGCAGAATTTCAGGGGGATAAACCTGAGAGATGTCCTACAGAGAAACTGTTTGTCCCGGACCAATGGAGAGACCGAGTTGTCTCTGAGGTTCATTGCTCTGTTTTGGCTGGTCATCCTGGCATTTTTGGTACTCGGGATCTTGTGAGATTCTCTTTTTGGTGGTCTTTCCTGTCCCGGGATGTCCGTCATTTTGTGCAGTCGTGTGGAGTTTGTTCTAGGTCCAAGCCCTGTTGTTCACATTCTAGTGGGCTATTATTGCCTTTGCCGGTACCTAAGAAACCTTGGACACACATCTCTATGGATTTTATTTCAGAGCTTCCCGTCTCTGAGAAAATGACTGTGATTTGGGTGATCTGTGATAGATTCTCCAAGATGGTCCACTTGGTTCCTCTATCTAAGTTGCCGTCTTCATCAGAGTTGGTGCCTTTGTTTTTCCAATATGTTGTTCGTTTGCATGGTATTCCCGAAAACATTGTTTCTGACAGATTGGTGCAGTTTGTATCCAGGTTTTGGAGGATTTTTTGCTCCAAATTGGGTGTTCAGTTGTCTTTCTCCTCGGCGTTTCATCCTCAGACCAACGGTCAGACTGAAAGGGCTAACTAGACCCTGGACACCTATTTATGGTGTTTTGTTTCTGCAGATCAGGATGACTGGGTTTCGTTTTTGCCTTTGGCTGAATTTGCCCTTAACAATAGAGCTAGCTCTAACACATTGGTGTCCCCCTTTTTCTGCAATTTTGGGTATCACCCTAGGTTCCTCTCAGGGCAGCTTGAGGCGTCTGACTGTCCAGGGGTGGATTTGGTGGTAAACATAATGCAGCAGATTTGGGGGCAGGTAGTGGATAAATTGTTTCAGTCCCAAGAAACTGCCCAAAAGTTTGTCAACCGGCGTCGGACTGTTGGTCCCCGGTTTAAAGTGGGGGACATGGTGTGGTTGTCCTCTAAAAATATTTCTATGAGAGTTCCATCTCCTAAATTTAAGCCCAGATTTATTGGACCTTATAAGATTTCGGAGATTAACAACCCTGTATGTTTCCGTTTGACTCTGCCTGTGTCATTTAAGATTCACAATGTCTTCCATAAGTCCTTGTTGAAGAAACATGTGGAGCCAACGATTCCTGCATCAGCGCCTCCTGACCCTGTTTTGGTACAAGGAGATCTGGAGTATGAGGTTGAAAAAATTCTGGATTCCCGTCGCAGTAGGTGTCAGCTTCAGTACTGTTGTGAATTTCAGTTATGCTTTGGCTGCTGGGAGGCTCCTTCCTGTGGCCAGGAATGGTTTGGACAGAGACCAGGTGTGTTGAGCAATGGGCGTTTCCATTGCTAATTCTCTGCTTATTTAAATCCTGGTCTGATAGCAGGCTATGCCGGATGTCAGTTGTTCTTTGTTCACCAGCCTGCTTCATCCTGCTCCATACCACATCTACACCAGATAAGTGCTTTGTTCTTTGTTTGTTGTTTGGTTCTTTTACTCTTATCTGAGTTTGTCATTTGCTGTGGTTGTTTTCAGTTTATTTGCATGCAGGGATCTTCCCTCTCAGTTGCTTAGCTGGGAAACTCCCTGTAGTTAGGTTTGGAGTATTGATTCTATTAGTCCATGTGTTTCTGGCTTTTTGAATTTGTAATGATTCCTGTTTTCTGTTCATTGGTATAACAAGAGCACCTGGTATAGGACAGAGTGCAGATCGTGCGATCTGAGGGCCTTTTTGTGCTATCAGGAATTTGGAATTTTGTAGGGTTTTTCTCTGGCCACCATCAGCCCCTTTCCTGTCCTTTCCTATTTTAGTCAGTGGGGGCCTCACCTTTGCTAATCCTATCATCTATCTGTGTATTGTGTTTTCCTATATCACCGCAGTCTTTGAATGTGGGGGGCTGGCTATTCTTTATCTATTTTCTGAGGTAGAGAGTTTTTCATCTTTCCTTCCTTTAGGATAGCTAGTTCTCCGGCTGGGTTCGCGGTGTACAGGATGTTAGTTCACCCCTCGGCTACTTCTAGTTGTGATGGTTAGTAAGGGGATGGCGGCCAGATTAGTTGCCAATGCTCTTGTCACCTTTTACCAATGATTTATGGTGGTCTTCCATGGTTCCGGATCATAACACAGTAATAGGGGACATTTTTTAGAGACCAACCACTTCTTGAGAAGCAGGCAGAATCCAGTAAGCTACAGTCCACAGGGGGATCAACCCAGGTGATCAATCTTTCAGGAAGGTCCCTCTCTGGTTTGGAGATGTCTGTCCTGAGCAAGGGCCTCTCCTTCGTCCCAACATCCGATTTAAACCACTTTGAGACAGTTAAGGATTTAAACCTTTTTACAAGGAAACTGAAATGGAAAAAATATTTTGCAAATGAGAACAAAAAGATCTGTAGGGAGATGGGTATTGCTGACAACCTATTAGAGGATGTGAGACTCCAGTATAGATTGGGGGATGTTAACCCTAATAGTGAGGGGAGGGGCCCTTTCACGGATCTAAAACGTAAAAGTAGTAAAATGCCCCCCGCCACTAATGAGGTCACTTCCATCGACATATTCTGCAATCTTGTTACACATGATTTGGGGCTGATTTCAGATAAACACAATAAAAAATACAATCTGACAAAGGGAGAGATGGATTGTCTCAATAAACTGGAAAAGGACACCAAGATTGTCATTAAGGAGTCCGATAAGGGGGGGAATATTGTCATCATGAATACCCCTGATTATCAAAAGATGTGTACGGATATTCTTAATGACAAAACCAGCTATGAAAAACTGAAGAAAAATCTTATGCCGGAGCTTCTCTTGATGTTGCGGGATATGTTGATGGAAGCACATGATAGAGGCCTGATTAAAAAAGCTGAATTTGAATTTCTACTTCCCACCTACCCGGTGACCCCCACTTTTTACTGCCTCCCTAAGGTGCATAAGGGTTTAGATCCGTTACGAGGGAGAACCATAGTGTCGGGCATAGGGAGTGTCACACAGAACATAGGCATTTATGCGGACAAACTCCTGAGACCCTTTTGTTACAACGTTGGGCTCGTACCTTAGGGACACCTCGGATTTGTTGAAAAGGCTTGAGGGTGTTATGATTGACGTAGATACCATCTTCGTAAGTATTGATGTGGAGTCCCTCTACTCCTCAATTAGACATGACCTGGGCTTTCGGGCGGTCAAGTTCTTTTTGATGAGTAGAGGTAGACAGTTTGAGGAACACAACACCTTCTTGTTGAACATTCTTGGTTTCTGTTTGAAGAACAACATATTTTGGTTTGATGGGCAGCTCTACCACCAGCTGAGGGGGACCGCAATGGGGAGCCCGGTGGCCATATTGTATGCAAATCTCCTCCTCGGCTGGTGGGAAGAGACATGTGTGTTTGGCGACGATTCTCTTATTCCCCAGGACAAGATCAGTCTATGGTGTCGTTATAGAGACGATATCTTTGTCCTGTGGAGGGGTACGGAGAAGGAGGTCCAAGAGTTAGTCGACACACTGAACAACAACTCCCTAGGCCTGGCATTCACCTATGAATCCAACAGGCAGGAGACTACCTTTCCTTGATGTTTTGGTAGAGAGAGATTTAATGGGGAATATTCGGACAAGTACCTATCGTAAACCTATCTCCACTAAATCGCTCCTACGGTGGGAGAGTGGGCATCCCATGGGCCAGAATAAGGGTATTCCTAAAAGTCAATTTCTCAGGCTCAAACGTAATTGTTCGGACGAACAAAAATTTCGTCTGCAGGCACATTATCTTAGCCTGAGACTCCACCATAGAGGATACCCGGAACATGTCATTAAACAGGCTTTTGATGAAACCCAGTTGAGAGTTAGGGACGAATTACTACACCCACCTGCCAGACCAACAACAGATGGCGAGGTTACCCGTTTTATTACCATGTATAGTAATGGATCTGGAGAAGTCAGAAAAATTCTTGAAAAACACTGGCCTATCCTCAAAATGGATGGGGATATTTCCAAATTTCTTCCAAAGACACCTGCAATGACATATCGCAAAGCCCGCTCCATCAAAGATAGATTGGTCCATAGCCATTTTTCGAGCTCTATTCAGAATAGGACCTGGCTTACTAGCAATGTGAAGGGCTGCTTTAGGTGCAGTGGTTGTGTGACCTGTGGGTCTCTAAGTCCAGGCAGGTTTTTCCAATCACATGTTACAGGCAGACAGTATGAAATTCGGTCCTTTGTCAACTGCAGGACAAAAGGTGTTATCCATAAGGCTACCTGTATTTGCCTTAAGGAGTATATTGGATAAACTAAGAGGGAGCTTAGGAGGAGGATTGGCGAGCACCTCCGTGACATTCGCCTAGGGAATGATACTCCCCTGGCTCGACACGTCCTGGAGAACCATGCAGGGGACCCTAGGGCAATTAGCTTTCAGGGCATTGACGTTGTTAACCCCCCTCTTAGAGGTGGTAATTGGGACAACAGGATCCTCAGACAAGAGACAAAATGGATCTTTTGGCTTAAAACGGTCAAACCACAGGGTCTCAATGATATTCTCTCCTTTGCACCCTTTTTAGAGAATTGATATAGGGACATATTAGGAGGGTGAGTCGCCGGCCGAGTGGGGGCACCATCCACCGTTCTGTCCAAGGGTGCCGACCTCCACAGCCAGGTAGGGTCATTTAGTGTCAATAGGGCCATTGGTCTAGTTTTGGGACATCGGTGGCGGTCCTTTTTTCCTTTTTTCTTTATTCTTCAACTAGGCATGCTCTGGGTTGATAAGGGTTTGGGTGTCTTTCCCAACCCCTTTCTGGCCGTCCCTCCCGATGTAGTCTTTTTCTGTTCCTCCAGATCCAACTACATACGCTGTGTTTTTACATCTCTTTCTACAACACTTTACACTAGATATACACCAGAGGGAACCATTGGGTTGTAAGTTTCTTTATTTTTCTGGCTACCCTTCACCCCCCCCTTTTTTTCTATACATGTTTTTGACTTTGTTGCTAAGATCATATTACCTGCCATTTCCATATGGACCACCCGCACTCTATTGTGCGGTCTGGTGTGGCCCTTTTCTATAATGGGCTTTTTGTGGCGCTTCTGTGCCTGGATTCGGCACTATATGCAGCCATTTGTGGACATTAGATCAGCGTTTGAGCAGGCGCGTCCTGCGCACGCTGAGATGTCCCATTCCATGACGTACCCGCTCTGACCGCGATCATGTGACCCAGAGGTGGGTCTCACGCGGCAGGCGGATGTGACGTCAGACACCATACGAGGCAACCAGCACATTTTAAAATTACAGCCCGCGGTGTAATGGACACGCTCTGCCCAGGATAGACCTGCGGTTTTAAAAAAGTAAGTTTATGGCATGTTTGCCAGGCGGTTGCCTATGATATATATAAACAGATCCCTGACAGTATGTTTATATGTTTTTTGCCTCCAGTGTATGCCATTTATGGAGTCATATTTGACCATAGCTATTTACTGCATATCTCCCCTGATGAATTTTGGAATCGCGTTGGAAGGTGGTACATTCTGTATGGATTGGTAAATGGTCTCTGAGGGTCCTGAGCCACTGGGAGGAGGACAAGGTTATCTGTTTGACTAAGCCACATCATCCAGCAGTAGTGCTCTTTTCTATCTAAGAGGGGACAATACGGCGGATTGGGTAAGACCGTTCCCTTCTCTTACACATATCTATTTCCTTGAGCTGTTTTTGGGCAGCAGGTCGGTCCTACATGACAAATTAAGGGCCATATTTTGGCAAGGTGACCGGTTGATCATGTACCCATTGGGTTATTCATGCCGGAGATTACCTGCCTATGGTTATACTTCATGTTTATTGTCTTTGTCTGTTTTTATTCTAGGGTCTTTTTGTGACCTTTTTAATGCTATGATATTAAAAGGTATAATTTAGGCGTTTATTATTTTCTTATATTCACATTGCTAATTGCCTGTGGTCAGATGAGACAAAAAATGACCTCTTTGGCCTTAGGTCAACTCGCCGTGTTTGGAGAAAGTGAAATGCTGCCTATGACCCAAAGAACTCCGTCCCTACTGTCAAGCATGGAGGTGTAAATGCTATGTTTTGGGAGTGTTTATATGCTAAGTGCACAGACCTACTTCACCGCATCAATGGGACAATTGATAGAGCCATGTACCATAAAATCCTGAGTGACAACCTTCTTTCATCCACCAGGACATTAAAAATGGATCATGGCTGGGTCTTCCAGAACAACAATGACCCAAAACATACAGCCAAGGCAACAAAGGAGTGGTTCAAAAAGAAGCACATTAAGGTCATCGAGTGGCCTAGACAGTCTCCAGATCTTAATCCCTCAGAAAACATATGAAGGAGCTGAAGCTCCGAGTTGCCAAGTGACAGCCCTAAAACCTTAATGATTTAGAGATGATCTGCAAAGAGGACTGGATTGTCTATCTCTCACTGTTAAAATTAACCGACCCTTAAAATTCTAGACTGTTCATGTATTTGTCACTTTGCAAACTTAAAAAATCAGCAACAGATCAAATAATTATTTCCTTCACTGTAAGTCTGAAGATGAATGCTGCTCTACTGGGCATCTAAACTTAAGGCCCTGTCACACACACAGATAAATCTGTGGCAGATCTGTGGTAGATCTGTGGTTGCAGTGAAATTGTGGACAATCAGTGCCAGGTTTGTGGCTGTGTACAAATGGAACAATATGTCCATGATTTTACTGCAACCACAGATCTTCCAAAGATTTATCTCTGTGTGTGACGGGGCCTTTACGCTCAACAGAACATCTGTTTGTCTGACTTCAGTTTTAGAGTAAAACAGCATTTTAGCAATTGATGGGGGTCTCTCCTCACCACTAATAATCAAAGCTTTGGACGTATCTCTAAAACTTGATAAAAATTGTGTGAAATACAATAAGATATCAAATTTTGTCTTAAACTATTATGAATTTCAACATCTTTTATCCACTGCCTGACTGTTAGGAGAATAGTTCCCATGATTGTTATATTATGTAAGGACCTGCTGAGACGAGTGATGAATAAAAGGAAAATGAGCTCTAGGGTTGGTTCTGATGAGCTTGTTATATGGTTGTGTCCTGTCCATGTAAGAATCAGACGGCACAAGGACGGCACACTGACCATTGTTATTGAATAGGGCTGTTCAGGTGACGGCTTGCACCAATGTCTTTTGTATTTTCTATGGAACTCTCCTAGTCTATGAGAGCCCAAAAAATAAATGGATCACACACGGATCACACATATAGCATCTGATTTTTATAGATAAATTTCAGTTCTATACACAGGAAATTGTATTGGCCATGTACATGTTTAACAATATGGATGTAAAATACAGACACACGGATGGTATATGGATGAATATACGGAGAAAAGTCACTGATATTTCTGGATGAAAATTGGAATAACTTTTCATACACTCATGTGAACTCGGCCTAAAGATCTCTTTAAGTCATGTATTGAAAAACATTTTGGAAAAGTATAAAGGACTAATTGTGGGAAGGAATATATTGAAGGGATTGAATCAAATGCGCAAAACAAGGAAATAAGAGGCTGTCCATGAAAAGCTTTCTGCTAAACTTCATCGGAAATTATTACATAAAAATAAAATCAGCTGCTTGATCAATATAAAGTATATTAATATCATAGTAAATATATTCTATCCTTTTTTTAGCTTAAGAACATTGAATCAAATTTCCAACAACAAAGAATCTTCCACGTTTTGCAAGATAAAAACAAAATGTGACCTTGATTATGGAACTTGGAAATCAGACCCTGGTTACAGAATTTATCCTGATCGGATTTTCTCAGAATTTCAAGATTTGTATTTTCCTTTTTATTTTGTTCTTTATCATTTACATATTGACCATGTTCGGGAACGGATTCTTGATCTTCACCGTGATCGTCAGTCCTCAGTTACACACTCCGATGTATTATTTCCTCTGTAACTTGTCTTTCCTTGATTTGTGCTATTCCACAAATGCTCTTCCAAGATTCCTCCATGATCTTCTATCAAAGAATCGAAACATTTCTGTCCCTATGTGCGTGACACAAATGATCGTCTGCCTCATCCTAGCAGGAATTGAGTGTATATTATTGGCGGTGATGGCCTATGACCGGTATATCGCTATATGCTTCCCCTTACATTACACCACTATTATAAGTTGGAAGGTCTGTAGGAACATCACTATCAGTATGTGGTTTGGGGGCATATTTTTTACATCGCTCCCCATCATATTGCGGCCTTTTGTTTTCTGTAAAGAAAATAAACTCAATCATTTTTACTGTGAGGCTTTGTTGATTCTCGAGGTGGCATGTGGTGACATCTCATTTTTTAAGTTATCTATTATTGCTTGTGGAGTTTTTACAATATTAGCACCTCCTGTTTTCATTGTAATTACTTATATTTTTATCCTGATTTCCATATTAAAGATACGTTCTTCGCAGGGCAGATCTAAAGCCTTCACCACCTGCGCTTCCCACCTTACATTGGTGGTCCTGTTTTATGGGACCTGTTTGACCATATACATGGGGCAGACGAAAAATTTATCTCCTTATCTGAAATATATTTCTCTAATTTATATAGTTGTAACACCCCTTCTAAATCCTTTGATCTACAGCTTGAGGAATAATGAAGTGAAAGGAGCCTTTACCAAAACACTGAGCAGATGCCTAATATCACAGGATCTCCGGCTACATTAACTGGGCTGAACAATTTTTCTGGGAATTAAACATCAAAGGGTTTTCTATGACATTTCAAAAATTTTCCAAGGCCACCAGTGATATTGAAACAAATAATTAAGCTCTAACTATCTCATCTTTAATAATCCCATCCCATATCAGGACTAGAGTTGAGCGATGTTCGAGGTTCGCCAATTTCATGTTCGAGTGATTTTGGGGGGTGCACGAGATCGAACTCGAGTTTGTTGCTAAAAGCTCGACAGTTCGAGTTACATTCGAGAACAGTTTGATCACCATAAACGTGGCTTTTCACAGTAAGGCTATGTGCACATGTTCCTATCTGCATGTGTCCTGCGTCCCCAGCACAATCCCTCTCCTTTTCCTACTCACCGATCACGGGCGTCTCGCTCCACGTCTGTCACAAATCTGCGGTGTCTTTTCCTCTTTAGAAAATGGCTGCCACTTCATTAGTCAATTAATTATTCCGTGCTTTCCCCGCCCACCGGCGCCTATGATTGGTTGAAGTCAGACACATCCCCAAGCTGAGTGACAGCTTTGTCACTGCAACCAATCACAGCCGCCGGCGGGCGGGTCTATATCGTTCAGTAAAATAAATAAATAATACAAAAAAAAAATGCGGTTCCCCCCATATTTGATACCGGTCAGGATAACGCCACACGGCTGGAGGCTGGTATTGTCAGGATGGAGAGCACCACGTTATCGGGAGCCCACCACTCTAACAATATCACCCAGCAGCCGCCCGGAATAGCAGCTTCCATTAGATGCGACAGTCCTGGTGGACTCCACCCAGCTCATCCCGAATTGCCCTGGTGCAGTGGCAATTGGGGTAATAATGAGTTTAATCATGCCAGGCATCTCATTGAGATACCGTCCATGATTAAACTTAAAGTGAAAGTAAATAAACACACACAGCGAAAAATCCATTATTTGGAATAAAAGACAAAAAACCACCCTGTTTCACCCCTTTATTAACCCACAAATACTCCTCCAGGTTTGACGTAATCCACACGACACTGTCAGCTCTGCTACAGAACACGAGTGCACTTAGTTATCAGCTCCACGTAGCAATGAAGTGAATTGCGTAGTGAGCAGAGACTTCAGCAATGCAGAAGTCAAGATTACCAAATCTGCCTATCTTTATCATTAGAAGCAGTACACTAGTGGATAAAGCGTTCGCCTAACAAGCATGAGGTTGCTGAAATTTTTTTTTTTATCTTTAACCCCATAGCGACGGCCTAATGTCTCAAGACGTCGGAAAAACAGGGTACTTATTCTGTTCCGAGGTCTTGAGACGTCAGGCCGGAAAAAGCTTGTAGCACCCCCCAGTGACGAAAAATCTCGGGGGTTTCAGCTACCGGAGGTAGCTGAGACCCCCAAGATTATGAATCGGGGTGTTTTTTTTGGACCCCGTTAATGCGATTGCCGGTATACACCGTATACCGGCGACAACATTAAAAAAAAAAAATGGCCGGTAAAATTGATTTATTTCTCATCTGACGTGATCAAACATGTCAGATGAGAAATAAATATGAGCCCTTAGTGCCCCCAAAGCCCCCGGTACCGGAGAGTCCCCCCACCACCCCTACCCCCCCTCCGGAAAATCCAAGATGGCGCCGACGCGCGCTGAAAACTGCAGCCGCCGCCGGATCTGCATTCATTTCCCTCCGATCTGAAATGATCAAACATTTCAGATCGGAGGGAAATGTCCTCCCCCTCTCTGGTCCCCGGAGCCCCCTCCGGTCTCCAGAGCCGCCTCCCCCCTCCCCCCTCCGGAGCGTGGAAGATGGCGGCCGCATCCATCCTGCTCTTTCTGCCGCATGTGACACGTCACATGCGGTAGAAAGTTGTCCCGCCGTCACCCCCCGTCACCCCCCGTCACCCCCCCCAGCCCCCGGTCTTACGTTACCTGTCTGCTGGTGATCCGTCCCTGCGATCACGCCGCCTGCTTCTTGAAAGCTGGCGGCGCATGCGCAGACAGCGGCTATCAGCTGGATCCCTGCAAGCAGGGACTCTGACGTCGCTGCTGCACAGGCTGCTGCACTGTGGACCGGGGGAGGGTGAGTATGGTGATCTGCAGCCACACTCCTCACATGGAGAGACTGCTGTTCTAGAAAATGGGGGGTACGTTCTGTGAGCGTGCCCCTCATATTCTAGAATAAGGTTACTGCAGGTCACTCTGCCCTAGGTTGGACCGGGGCAGTGTGAGTGCAGTATTCTCAGATTACTGCACCCACACTGCTCATGGAGAGCTTGCTCTTCCAGAAAATGGGGGATACGTTCCCTGAACGTGCCCCCCATATTCTAGAAGATCCAGAGTCGGCGTGGGACCTCCAAAATGGATTACAGCGACCGAAATTTATTTATTTTCAATAAATTGGTAAAAGAGGAATGTTTCGGGAGTTTTTTTTTTCAAATAAATTTTTTTTTTGTCTTTATTTTTTTCTATTACTTGACTGGGTTAGTAATGTCGGGTATCTGTTCAGATGCTGTGACATCACTAACCCCAGGGCTTGATGCCAGGTGACATTACAGCTGGTATCAACCCCATATATTACCCCGTCTGCCACCGCACCAGGGCGCGGGATGAGCTGGAGCGAAGCGCCAGGATTGGCGCATCTAATGGATGCGCCACTTCTGGGGCGGCTGCGGCCTGCTATTTTTAGGCTGGGAAGAGTCCAATAACCATGGCTCTTCCCACCCTGAGAATACCAGACCCTAGCTGTCCGCTTCACCTTGGCTGGTGATCTAATTTGGGGGGACCCCACGTTTTTTTTTTTTTTTTTAAAAAAACGCCTGGGGAGCCCTCCAAATTGATCACCAGCCAAGGTGAAGCTGTCAGCTGTGGTTTGCAGGCTACAGCTGTCTGCTTTACCCTAGCTGGCTATCAAAAATAGGGGGGACCCCACGTCGTTTATTTTAATTATTAATTTTTTGGGGGGCTAAATACAAGGCTAGGCACCCTTTAGTGCCACATGAAAGGCACTAAAGGGCGCCAGCTTAGAATATGCAGGGGGTGGGACGTTATATTTGTTTGACATCTATCCATTCATCCATTGTAGCATTTTAGGCTGTGCGCCCACAATCGGGATTTGCAGCGTTTTGGGCGCAGAGTGTTTTCCCTGCGTCCATAGCGCTGCGTTGTGCAGTAGAAGCACAGTGGAAGGATTTTTAGAAATCCCGTGCCCACTGTGCTTCTTTTCTCCGCAGCATACACTGACGTGTGGCGCAGCTTCCCGAGCCTCAGCATGTCAATTTATGCTGCGGAGATGAGTGTTCTCTACAGGTAGCATAGAGCTCCACAGCGGCCTGAACCCAAATCGTGGGCATGGGCAGCTGCGTTCTCCCGTGGACAACACTCACATCTCTGCAGGAAGGCTGACACTGTATACTAGATGCCGTGTCGCTGGATCATGGCCACATAGCCTAAAAGTGAGACATTTGTTGCTACAGCAACATTTTTGTGAAGTACCTGTGGATTCAAAATGCTTACTATACTCCTGAATAAAATCCAGTTTCCAAAATGGGGTCACTTGTGGGGGGTTTCTGCTGTATAGGTACCCAAGGGGCCCTGCAAATGTGACATGGTGCCCGCAATTTATCTCAACTTTTCCAGAATTCAAATGGTACTCCTTCCATTCCAAGCCCTCCCATTTATCCAAACAGAGGTTTTTGGCCACATGTGGGGTATCCCTGTGCTCATAAGACATTGGATAACAACCTGTTGGGTCCACGGTTTGTTGTTGTCTCTTGAAAAAGTGAGAAATTTGATGCTGAAGCCACATTTTTGTGAAAAAAATGAAAATTTTCAATATGGCAACCTAAGCTTATCAAATTCTGTGAAGTATTCGTGGATTCAAACTGTTCATTATACACCTAGATAAAAGCCTTGAGGTGTCTTGTTTCCAGAATGGAGTCACTTGCGGGGGACCGCCACTGTTTAGGCACTTCAGGGGCTCTCCAAATGCAACCTGGCGTCCGCTATTGATTCCAGCCAATTTTGCAGTCAAATGGCACTCCTTGACTTCCGAGCCCTGCCATGCGCCCAAACAGTTGATTTCCACCACATATAAGGTATCGCCAAACTCAGGAGAAATTGCACAATAAATGTTATGCTGAATTTTTTCCTTTTACTCTTGTAAAAAAAAAAACTACCTGGTTGAAATAACAATTTTGTGGTAAAATTTTTTTTTTTTTTTTTCATGGCTCAACGTTATAAAATTCTGTGAAGCACCTGGGGGTTCAGGGTACTCACCAAACATCTAGATAAATTCCTTGAGGGGCCTAGTTTCCAAAATGGGGTCACTTGTGCGGGGTTTCTGCTGTTTAGGTACCTTAGTGGTCCTCCAAATGTGCCCGCAATCTTTTTCAGCCAAATTTCCTTTCCAAAATTCAAATATTGCTCCTTTCGTTCCAAGCCCTACCATTTGTCCAAACAAAGGTTTCAGACCACATGTGAGGTATCACTGCGCTCATAAAAAAGTGGTTAACAAACCTTGAGGTCAAATTTTTGGAATTACCTCTTGGAAAAGTGAGAAAATTAATGCTAAAGCAACATTTTTGAGAAAATTATTAAAATTTTCAATATGACAACGTAACGTTAACAAAATCTGTGAAGTACCTGTGGATCTAAAATGCTCACTATATCCCTAGATAGAAGCCTTGAGGGGTCTAGTTTCCAAAATGGTGTCACTTGTGAGGGATTTGTTCTGTTTAGGTACCTTAGCGGACCTGTAAATGCAACATGGTGCCCGCAATCTATTTCAGCCAAATTTGCTTTCCAAAATTCAAATATTGCTCCTTCTGTTCCGAGCCCTCCCATTTGTCCAAACAGAGGTTTCTGACCACATGTGGGGTATCAGCGCGCTCATAAGAAAGTGGGGAACAAGTTTTGGGGTCCATTTTGTTGTGTTATTTCTTCTAAAAGTGAATAAATTTGGGTTAGAGCAACATTTTTAGGTAAAATTTAATTTTTGCTTTTTTTCATTCCACATTGCTTTTGTTCATGTGAAGCACCTGAAGGGTCAATAAACTTCTTGAATGTGGTTTTGAGTACTTTGGGGGGTGCAGTTTTTATAATGGTGTCACTTTTGGGTATTTTATGTCATCTAGGCCTCTCAAAGTCACTTCAAATGTGATGTGGTCCCTAAAAAAATGGTTTTGTAAATTTTGATGTAAAAATGAGAAATCGCTGATAAACTTTGAACTCCTCTAACTCCCTAACGAAAAAAAATTTTGTTTCCAAAATTGTGCTGATGTAAAGTAGATAAGTGGGAAATGTTATTTATTAACTATTTTGTGTCACAGAAATCTCTGGTTTAACGGTATAAAAATTCAAAAGTTGAAAATTGCAAAATTTTCAACATTTTTGCCAATATTCAATTTTTTTCATAAATAAACGCAAAAAATATTGTCCTAAATTTGGTACTAACATGAAGTCCAATATGTGACGAAAAAACAATCTCAGAATCACCGGGATCCGTTGAAGCGTTCTAGAGTTATAACCTCATGAAGTGACACTGGTCAGAATTGCAAAATTTGGTCTGGTCATTAAGGTGAAAATTAGCTCCGTCACTAAAGGGTTAAATTATAATTATTATCTATTTATAAAGTGAAAGTAAATAAACACACACCGCGAAAAATCCTTTATTTGGAATAAAAGACAAAAAAACACCCGGTTTCATAATTTTATTAAAATCCTCTAATACCCCTTCAGGTCCGATGTAATCCACACAACACTGTCAGCTCTGCTACAGACCTCGAGTGCTCTATCAGCTCCACATAGCAATCAAGTGAATCGCGTGGTCAGCTGAGACTTCAGCAATCCAGACTTCAAGATTACCAAATCTGCCTATCTTTATCATAAGAGGCAGTAGCTGAGTGGATAGAGTGCTTGCCTATGAGCATTATGGTCGTGAGTTCTAGTCCCAATAAAGAATTTTGTTTATTTTTTATTATATTTTTAAATTATATTTATAATATATTTAAAATTATAATTTAATTATGCACTGAGGGGAGGAGCTGGACATCAGCTGTGAGCTCTTTCTCTCTCTCTCTCTCTCTTTCTCTCTTTTTCTCTCTCCTTTCTCTCTCTCTCCTTTCTCTCCTCTCTCTCTCCTTTCTCTCTCTCTCCTTTCTTTCTCTCCTTTCTCTCTCTCTCCTTTCTTTCTCTCCTTTCTCTCTCTCTCCTTTCTCTCGCCTTTCTTTCTCTCCTCTCTCTCCTTTCTCTCTCTCTCCTTTCTTTCTCTTCTTTCTCTCTCTCTCATTTCTCGCTCTCCTTTCTTTCTCTCCTTTCTCTCTCTCTCCTTTCTCTCTCTCCTTTCTTTCTCTCCTTTCTCTCTCTCTCTCTTCTTTCTCTTCTTTCTCTTTTCTCCTCTTTCTCTTCTCTCTCTTCTTTCTCTCTTACTCTCTTCTCTTCTTTCTCTCTTCTCTTCTTTCTCTTTCTTTCTCCCTTCTTTCTCTCTTTCTCTCTCTCTTCTTTCTCTCTTTCTCTCTCTTCTTTCTCTCTCTCTTTCTCTCTCTTCTTTCTCTCTCTTTCTCTTTCTCTCTCTCTTTCTCAGAACTGGCGATGATCAACTGATGCGGTCACCTGACGGAATCAGCTGACACCATAAGTCGAGCGGTGTGGCCGGCTTTTTACCGCCCGGGCCGGCTAAACTATCAGCTGATGCTGTCGGACAGGAGTCTGCACTGAAGTGTGTAGTTTGTTTTGGGTTTTTTTGCACTGATGCATCAGCTGATTGTATATAAAAGCCGTTTATACAATCAGCTGCTGTGTCATGTGATTCAGGCCCTTGAATCTGACACATCATCTGATCGCTTTGCCTTCCAGCAAACTGATCAGATGATATTGGATCCGGATTGGATGGCGCAGGACCCTTGACCCTGGATTACTGCGGAGGGGAGTTCTTTATTTCAATAAAGATGGAGTCACTAATTGTGTTGTGTTTTATTTATAATAAAAAAAAAATTCTGTGTGTTGTGGTTCTTTTTATCGGTACTAGAAATTCATGGTGGCCATGTTTAATATTGGCGTGACACCATGAATTTCGGGCTTAGGGCCAGTTGATAATATACAGCTAGCCCTAACCCCATTATTACCCAGCGAGCCTCCCAGCTTCAGGGCAGCTGGAAGAGTTGGATACAGCGCCAGAGGATGGCGTTTCTATGAAAGCACCATTTTCTGGGGTGGCTGCGAACTGCAATTTTCAGCATGGGTGCCCAGAAAGCTTGGACACTCTGAGCTGCGGATTCCAATCCCCAGCTGCCTAGTTGTACCTGGCTGGACACAAAAATTGGGCGAAGCCCACGTCATTTTTTTTTTTATTATTTCATGAAATTCATCAAATAATAAAAGAAGGGCTTCCCTATATTTTTGGTTCCCAGCCGGGTACAAATAGGCAGCTGGGGGTTGGGGGCAGCTCGTAGCTGCCTGCTGTACCTGGCTAGCATACAAAAAATGGCGAAGCCCACATAATTTTTTTGGGGGGCAAAAAACTCCTTCATACAGTCCTGTATGGAGTATGCTGAGCCTTGTAGTTCTGCAGCTGCTCACGAACGGCTCAACGAACCGAACTCGAATGGAACCTCCGTTCGACGAACCAAACTGAACTTGAGCCTTCAGAGGCTCGCTCATCTCTAATCAGGACCTCACCTCCACATTGATGGCATCTGAATTGAAGTGGAGGTGTGCGCTCATTACTGATCCAACCGAGGTCCATCCATCTGCTCCGTTAGAAGTTGCTGCCATCTCAAAAGTCTATAAAACTTGTGAACAATCTCTCTTCACATAATATTTTGCGAAGTCTTAATGTTTCCACTTCTGTGTGTTGCTCAGTGGTGTTCGGATTTAACCTCCTTCCCTCGGCTGTGTCTCTGAGGAGTTATAACCTTTTACTTCTGTGTCTTGCTTAATGTTGGTTGGTTTAAGCCTCCTCATTTTGTCCGTGTCTCTGAGCACTGATCATCTTGTTCTCCTGTGTGTTGCTTATTAGTGATCGGGTTCAGCTTCCTTACCTCAGCTGTGTCTCTAAGTAGAGTTTTCCCTTATGTGTCTTGCTCAGTGGTGTTCGGATACAACCTCTTCACTTCAGCTGTGTCTCTGAGTAGAGATGAGCGAACCCCTTGTGGTTCGATTCACTGAACTAAACATGGTCTGCGTTCGTAAACCTTTATTGAACCGAAACGTTAGTGAACCTTTCCGAACCTCATTGGATTCAATAGGAGGCCAAATGTTAAGCACAGAAAACACCTTTGGGGGGCAAAAAGCTTCAAAAACAGCAAAAATACATTTTACAGTCCATCTCCACGGTTTTAGCATAGTCATTGGTAGAGATGAGCGGTGTTCGAAGCGAACCGTTCGCCAATTTCAAATTCGAGTTGTTTTGAGCGGTGTTCATGTCATTCAACGAACTCGTACGATTTGCTTCACGTTCGACTGTTTGAGTTACCGTTCGATAAGAGAATGCCGATCGCCATTTTTTTTTTCCTAACCGCGCGTACAGTGGGGCAGCCCAGGCTGTCAGCAAATCACAGACACACTCACAGCAAAGTGGATTTTTGCCAGACAAGCAAGGGCATGTTTCATTGGCTGTGTATGTCACATGTCCTTGCCCTATAAGACCCGGCCATTTTCCCCATCGCCGCCATTATCTCAGTGGTGTGGGTGTGTGACAGTCAACGCTACACAATTTTAACTGCAAAAAGTGCAGACATGGTATCATTGTCTGGGATAGTCAGTGACGTTCCTCTGCTGACAAGAAAGCTACACCACCTCTGCATTCTACACCACTTCTACATTTCTGCTCCGCAATTTTAACTGCAAAAAGTGCAGGCAATTCTTTGGGGCATAGTATCATTGTCTGGGATAGTCAGTGACGTACCTCAGCTGTCAAGAAAGCTACACCACCTCTGCATTCTACACCACCTCTCCATTTCTACTACACAATTTTTAACTGCAGGTAGTCCAGCCAATCTGTGAGGAAGGTGCAAGCGTGGATATAATGTTGCCTTCATCAAAAGGTGGTGCTCTCGATGTCTGATAGAGCTCAACACCAGCAGCTGTTTCCACTTTAAAAACAACTGACGACCGGCCAATCACACTGCCTGTTGCGGATAAATGGGTGCAAGGTCTGCGTCCAAAAGCATGTGTGACTGCTGTCCACACAGTCACAGAAGATGATGAGCACGCAGATGCACTTGATGGGGCAGACGGTGGTTGCCCCGGCCCACTAGGCCGCATTCTAGCACAGTGACCTTCCCACTGCGACTTATGCTTCTTTTTAGGTTGTGTGCAGGGTGGGCTCCCCAGTATACAGCAAAACCACGCACCAGGAAAAGGACTCTAGGCAGTTGGGTTGATAAATGATTGTTTAACTTTACTAAAACAAACAATAACAACCATGCATAAAACAGAAAGAATAGAACAATCTATTCACAAGTCCAAAAGCCTACACTCCTATGCTGCGCTCGTGGTAATGGTGATTTATACCCCATTCTCACCAACCTTTGCCTAACATTTGACTGTCTTAACAGTCGCCTAACGTCTGGTAATCCCTCTGCATAGCAGGAGAAATTGGATAAAGGGGATAAAGATCATCAATACACCCTCACCCTATCACTTAATATCCATGTGACGATTCATGGACAAAGTACTTATACTAGTGAGTTTTTGGCCTCTACTTACAGATTGGTGACAAATCTTACAGATGACATGAGTTGGGTGATCCTTTGCGATGTCAAACAAGGCCCAGGCTAGGAAAGGTTTACAGCCCATGCGACCTGCAGAGCCATCACGACTTCTGCTCAGAGGCAGAGCTGTGGTTGAGGATGCACTTGTTGACATGCTTCCAGTACTCCGTATCTTTCCAGGAAGATGCAACCTAACCTCGTCGTCACCTCCTCTGCTGACCTCATCGACTGGCTGACTGTGGGTTGACAGTAAGTGGGGTCTCCAACCTCATCATCACCTTGTGTGTTCTCACTCCCCTCGTCCTGACTTCTCAGAGAAAACCTATTCCTGCCCTGACCGAATAGTAAAGTTGTCGTTCCAATCAGGTATCTGAGTCTCATCAGCATGTTCCCCATTTTCTCCACCAAGAGGAGGTACGGTTTGGTAATGAGAGTCTACATTATGCCCAGAACCTTCATCATCTGGGCCTGGATCCGACTCACAAAGCTTCTGGGCATCAGTGCAGATCATTTCCTTGTCTGGACTCACTGCAGCTTTGAAGCAGATCTCTGATTCCCAGGCTATAGTGTGACTGAAAAGCTCTGCAGACTCCACCACCTCTGTTACCCCATACTCAGCAGGGCGGATGGAGACTTGAGATCTGGTAGGAAGCAAATGCAATTAGGGTGTCACCTGAGAGGAATGGAGTATTTTGGATATTGAAGTTGAGGTGGAGGAGAGGCCACTTGATGGAGCAGTTGAGATCCATTTAAGCACCTGCTCTTTTGGTGCCTCATCTACATTTTGTAGCGATGGTCGTGTCCAAAGGGATCATATCAAAGAGATCATATCAGATTATCCACGGGAAGAAGTAGACATCTTATTTTGGCTGGAAGGTGGTGTTACGAATCAGTGCTGCCGTAGCCGCAAGCAGCCTGCTGCGGTTCCAGTTGCGCCCAGGCTTCAGCTGCCATTTTTGGCCGTGCCTCGGGTCATCCAGCTGGCTGCTTCCTCCTCCTCCACGTCTAAGTGTGGTGAGGTGGCTAGTGCGTATGCGTGTGCCGATTTACCCCAGCCACAGCCTAAGTCCAGTGTTTCACCTAGTGAGCATGCTCAGCCTGACTGTGCCATTCTTGAGGCTAAGTCCTAAGTTCGGGCTACTGAGCATGCTCCCACACTTGGTGCGAAAAACCTCTTTGCACAGGTACTTGGACTCCGTGCCGTGTCTAAGTCCTGTGTTATGCCTACTGACCATGCTCAAGCTGATAGCCTATTTTCTGAGACTGTTGTTCAGGCTACTGAGCATGCTCAGGCACTTAGTGCATCAGAGGCTAGGTCCGGTAAGGACCTCACTGACCATGTCCGTGAGGTGGCAAGCCCTGATAGGCCAGAGGGAATTAGGTGTCCTGATGATGTGGCCACTCCGGACTGGCTCGCAGAGGCCCGCCCCTATGACTTGGCACCTCATCATTGTCAAACGATGACTGGTGAGGTGTTTGGAGCATTGCTGCCATGAGGTCATCAGTGAAGTGGCGGTTCCGGATAGTCCGCTGGTTATGTCACTGATGACGTGGCACTTTGCTATTGGCTCCTGGAGGTGCATTGTGGTCCATCCTGGGTTGGGGCAGACCCAGGTTATAAAAGGGGCTGGAGACAACATAGAGGTGCGCAGTCTATTATGCTCAGACAGAACACACCTCCATGTGTTGAACCCATTGCTGCTTTAGGACAGAGGTAGGCAGGGATAGGGCATCGGTGCTGGACGCCACCACACTTGGTAATGCGGCACAGTTACAGCCAGCTCCTGTCCTACTAGTCCTGCTAGTGCAGGCCAGTGGCATTAACTGGGCTGCTGCTGTGCCTGCTGTCCACAGGTGTGCCCCCTACACACACGGACAGCATACCCAATGGCCCCTGTGTTGTTAACAGGGAGTTCCTGGGCTGGGTGTGTGGACCCTGTGATGCTAACAGGATTCACAGTCACCTGATCCAAGTGTCGTCTAACTCGGGTCAGGCTACTATACGTTTTAGAGCCACCCAGCTCTGTATCCTCCGCCTAACCTTTGGGTTACCAGCATCTCCTCTTCCATCTAGGAGTACGGTGGACCCCGAAAGACGATTGGGATATATACCACCTTATCCTAATCTGCCAGTCCCCCCGTACCAGATGGTGTTTCTTCAGCAGATGTTACTGTTGCTTTACCACCAACCCCACGGACACAAACTTTTTCCCCTTTCCAACACACCTGTTGCCATTTCCACCAGCATCTGTCCTTTTTACACTCATTTTGTAGATTACCAAATTTGCAACTCTGCAGGGACACTGTGAGGTAAATCCGGAGATATGACGATAAATCATGACATTCAAGTCATGTCAGGAAGCCCTCTCCTGGTGTCACTACCCCCTTCCCTTCACACAACTGGTTTAGCAACAAATCCATGGCCATGTCCTGTGATATGGAAATTAGGTGGCTTTAGGACAATGGACACAGGATGACTCCCTGCCGTCACCCTGTAGTAGGAGCTGCTAGCTAGTTAGCAAGGCTATGGAAATAGCCAGACAGAACGACTCCAGTAAAAAATGGTTCATATCTCGCAAGCCATATTTCCGATAAATATGGCAACCATAAAAATGGTGTCTCCGCATGTGGACGATGCCGGCACCCCCTTTTTATGGGAACAGGACATTGGGAAATGCCCCAGGCGTGATATCAGCCAATGGGGAACTGGCAGACAGGTCATGAGTCCCCTCGTTCTGTAGCTAAATTCATAACTGTCACAATGAGAGCATTGGCGTCTGCCTACGACGCTCCCAGGCAAAGTTATAGCCAAAATCCCCTTTGCTGGATAATTCTGATCCATGCAGGGGGAGTGGCAGTGCTTCCCTGTGAGGTCACTAAGGTAGGAGGGGACCTGGATCTGCCCAGGTTGATAACCCTACTTCGGCCATTTTCCAGTGTTCTTCTGCTCGGGGGCCTGGTTGGGAAAGACCTGTGAGGAAGAATCCTAGAAACCTGGTCTACAGCGCCCCCCTGTGGCCAGACACACAAGGTAACTGATGTAATTGTATACCTGTTTGTAACCCATGCTTTATCTGTAACTGTACTCTGACATATGTATATTCTGTAGATTCCCTATTGTATATATTGTAGTTTCTAGTGTGCTTTAGGCGATTAAATTATATAATTAATCTTGGGCTGTTCTGTTATCTCGATCTTGAATCCCACGTCTGTGTGTTCGGCTAATAGTTACCGTAAATCGGTTGGTGGCAGCGAGTTGTGCCAAGGATTATTGTGGGGAGGCCAGTGAGATCCGGGAAGATATTATATATTCCGCCCGCGGAGGTCGGGGGAATATATACCCTACTCTCACCGGGGACCCTTCAATAATCGGCATAAGTAGTATAGCGGCCTCCTTGCTTATTGTCGGGCAATTCCATAATTGGCCTGACTATAAGAGGGGCGCTAGAGAGCGCGTCACGTGCTCTGTCTGTCGGTCGGGAGGTATAAAGTAGGGGTGACCCCCACTTGTTGCCCCCCGATTGTGACGTACTGGTAGCCAGCGCGGGGGATTTCTGAGTGACCCCCCGGTGGTTTGTGACATATTGGTGGCAGCGGTGGGATCGAGATAATAGTGTGTGTGAGTGTAAGACCCATACTCCCAGACACTAAAGACTGCCTGCAGCAGCTGTGGCTGCTGGGGTCTTCAGACTAGCTCAACACTAGAGTGTCAGAGTGCAGATACTGTAAGGTGTGTGGAGGCATCAGGTGTCAGTTCTGTGTCAGTGACCAAAGTCTGCAACCATGGCTGATAGCACCAGGAGCAAAGCCAAAGGAATGGCCGATGCTCAGGCCAGAGACGATGAGGAGGTTGTCCACGAGCCCTCCAGGAGCCCGACGCCAGAAAACAGCTCTGCAGAGGACATTGCACAACCGGGCACTGCTGGACAAGATGAGGAGCAGCTCGCCCAAGGGTCCTCAACGAGCCAGATGCCAGCCCTCCGCTCTGCAATGGACAGTGAATCACCAGGCTCCGCAGCGGGCCGCAGATCACCACGTGCCATTCCACCGAGCCTGGGAGGCTCGGATAGCCTTCTTCAAATGGCTATGGCCCTACGCCAGGCTGGAGACCGGGAGGGCTACAAGGAACTCATGGCCGAGCGTGAGCGGCAAGCAGCGCGTGAAGAGCGCCAGGCAGAGCGTAACTACCAGCTGCAGCTAGCTCAGCTCCGGCCCTCATCAGCCACCCGTGACCTTCCAGACACCAAACTTCCAAAGGTCCGTGTTGAGGACTTCCCAGTGCTGGAGAAGGATGGAGACTTGGACTCTTTCTTGACTGCTTTTGAGCGGACTTGCTTGCAGCACCATCTGAACAAGGACCAGTGGGCCAAATACCTGACCCCCCGTTTAAGGGGTAAGGCCCTGGATGTCCTTGGGGACTTGCCTGCTGAGGCAGATCAGGGCTACGACACCATCAAGCGGGCCCTGATCCAACAGTACAACCTCACTCCAGAGTCCTACCGCAAGAAGTTCCGGAGCCTACAGAAGGGACCAAAGGACTCCTGGGCTGACCACCGGCGGGCACTTGCCCGAGCTGCCGACCACTGGACCCAAGGCCTGCAGCTTTCCACCGGACCGGAGATCCTGGACTTGTTCATCACGGAGCAACTCTTGTGGAACTGCCCTGAGGATCTCCGCCAGTTCCTCCGAGACCAGAAGCCAAAGGGATCCACGGCTACAGCTGCCCTTGCCGATGACTACACCAACAACCGGGCCCCTGAGGCCAGGAGAGCGGCCACCAGCAGCACCTGGAGAGGGGGTAAGATGAACTCTGCGACTGCCCCACCTGCCCCTAGACTGCAGGGGGTGTCCCCCTCAACTCCCCTCTCCAGGCCCGTGGCAGAGCCAAGACGGTGCCACCAGTGCAACCTACCTGGACACTTCAAGGCCATGTGCCCTCAGCGTCCCAAGGCCCCGGCTCCGTCCCCGTCCCAAGGGCCGCCCAAGGTGTATTGTGTGGGTGGGGGTGGTGGTAGGTCCCTGGACAGCTTCCAACCTGTCACCGTCGGCCAGTCTGTGACCATAGGACTGCGAGACAGCGCCTCGGAGGTGACTCTGGTGCGGCCTGAGATGGTGTCCCCCCAAGACTTGATCCCTGGAAAAACCCTCGCTGTCTCCGGGATTGGAGGCATTGACCCGGCGCTGCCTGTTGCTGACATTTATGTGGACTGGGGCGCAGGGCGAGGGGTGAGGGAGGTGGGGGTAACTGATCGGATCCCTGCAAACGTGCTACTTGGGACAGATTTGGGGCAAATAACCTCCCAGTTTGGCCCCGCCCCAAAGGCTGAACCTTCAGCCAGTGCTGACATGACTCCTGACAATGTTAATGTGTTATCTATGAATGATGTAAGGGAGGAGGGAGTGAACTCTGATATTTCTGCTTGCACAGACACCATAGACACACACACAGCTGCAGCTGTGACAGGGGAGGGGGTCAGAGAAAGGTGTGACAATGCCTCTACAAGTAACCAGCCTGTGAGCTGGGATCTGTTGCCCTCTGCAGGGATAAGCAGAGAGCAGGGTGCTGCAGGGGGAGGACCAGTGTGTGGGGTGGGGGCTACCACAGCAAATGTGGGGTCCCCAGAGATTTCACAGCGGGGTTCTGTTGCTGCAGGAGGGGAACAGGCAGGTGAGATTGGGGCCGGTCCAGGAGCGGAAGTGCTCCCAGGTAAGATCTCGGTGCATGGTTCCCCCACAACCGGGGTGTCAGGAAGCCAGGTAGGTCTGCCTGAACCGGCGACTTGGTCAGGAACGGAGGAGGAGCAGGCACGACCCACGGTCGCAGCGGCTGTGGCCGCTGTCACCCGCAGTGGGAGTGCTGGAAGCCAAGGGGCCTCCCGGAGGTCCGATAGCTCTTCCCCTTCTGACCAAGTGGCAGCCGAGTCAGGTGGAGGCCAGGACACAGGTCCCGGGGTACTGACTGAAGATGTGACAGTCTCGTCGATTCTGGCCACATCTAGTCAGGAGTTTCAGGCAGCGTTAGAAGCTGACGACAGCCTGAAAGCTCTAAAGGAGCAGGCGGCACAGCCTCCCTCGGACTCGGACCCGGAGCGAGTGGTCTGGGACCAAGGACGGCTGTACCGGGCCACGGTCCAGCAGGGTTCACCGGAGGCGTGGCCCAGGGACCGACAGTTGGTGGTACCCTATCCGTTCCGGACGGAGTTGTTGCGGATCGCACATGAGGTTCCGATGGCCGGACACCTAGGGATCGCTAAGACCAAGGCCAGGTTAAACCAGCATTTCTACTGGCCAAAAATGGGGGCCGATGTGGCTGCCTACTGCCGTTCGTGTGAAACCTGTCAGAGAGTGGGGAAGGCGGGGCCACGCCCCAAAGCCCCACTGGTATCTCTGCCCATCATCGATGAGCCTTTCAGGAGGGTGGCTGTGGATCTGGTCGGCCCGCTGGCCATCCCCAGCAGCTCCGGGAAACGCTTCATACTGACGGTAGTGGACTATGCCACCCGGTACCCAGAAGCAGTGGCCTTGTCGTCCATTCGGGCTGACAAGGTGGCCACCGCATTGCTGGAGATTTTCTCCCGAGGGGGTTTTCCCCAGGAAATGCTCACTGACCGGGGGACCCAATTCATGTCCCAGCTGATGGAGGCCCTCTGTAAGCAGGTCCAGGTGCGACATCTGGTGGCCAGCCCGTACCATCCACAGACTAATGGCCTGTGCGAGCGGTTCAATGGCACCTTAAAGCAGATGCTTAAGATGTTGGTCGACTCCCACGGGCGTGACTGGGAGCGGTATCTCCCACACCTGTTATTTGCTTACCGGGAGGTTCCACAGGCCTCAACAGGATTCTCACCGTTTGAGCTCCTGTACGGGCGACGTGTGCGGGGCCCCCTGGCTCTGGTGAAAGAGGCTTGGGAAGGGGATTTGGCCACCCCTGGAGTGTCGGTTATCGAGTATGTCATGCGCTTCCGGGACAAAATGCAGGCCTTGACGCAACTGGTACACGACAATATGGCTCAAGCCCAGGCCGATCAGAAGCGTTGGTACGACCAGAACGCTTGTGAGAGGACCTACCAAGTGGGTCAAGAGGTGTGGGTACTGGTCCCCGTACCACAGGACAAGCTTCAGGCAGCCTGGGAAGGCCCATACCTCGTGTACCAGCAGCTCAACCCTGTGACGTACCTGGTCACCCTGGACCCTGCCCGTGGAAGGCGGAAGCCCTTCCATGTGAACATGATGAAAGCACATCATGAGCGGGAGGCATGTGCGCTCCCCGTGTGCAACCTGCCCGAGGAGGGAGAAGCGGAAACCCTCTTGGATATGCTAGCCCAGGTTAGGGCAGGCGGATCCACCGGGCAGGTTTGACCATCAAGCCGGGAAAGTGTCAGCTGGCCATGAGCGAGGTCCAGTACCTCGGTCACCGGGTAGGTGGGAGAACCCTGAAGCCCGAGCCTGAGAAGGTGGAAGCCATCGCATCCTGGCCCACCCCCAGGACCAAGAAGCAGGTGATGTCCTTCTTGGGGACCGCTGGGTACTATAGGAGGTTTGTTCCATGCTATAGTAGCCTGGCAAAGCCCTTGACGGACCTCACCAAGAAGAAGCTGCCCTCTGCAGTCGATTGGACAATGGACTGCGAGACAGCCTTCCGGGCCCTAAAGGACGCCCTGTCCAGCCCGCCCGTGCTACAGGCAGCCGACTTCACGCGGCCGTTTGTAGTACAGACCGACGCCAGTGACTTCGGCCTCGGTGCGGTGCTCAGCCAGGTGGACTCTGCGAGCCAAGAGCACCCAGTCTTGTACCTGAGCAGGAAGCTGTTACCAAGGGAAGTTGCCTATTCCACGATGGAGAAGGAGTGCCTGGCCATAGTGTGGGCCCTGCAGCGTCTGCAACCCTATCTATACGGGCGCCACTTCATCGTGGAGACGGACCACAATCCCCTCAGCTGGTTGCACACCGTCTCTGGGACGAATGGGCGATTGTTGCGATGGAGCCTTGCGCTCCAGCAATACAACTTCACCATTCGCCACAAAAGGGGCCGTGACCACGGTAACGCAGACGGGCTGTCCCGACAAGGAGAGGTCGCGGACGGGCGCACGGGGGAACACCGGAGTGTGCTGCCCCCTAGCGCCCTCAAAAGGGGGGAGGTGTGAGGTAAATCCGGAGATATGACGATAAATCATGACATTCAAGTCATGTCAGGAAGCCCTCTCCTGGTGTCACTACCCCCTTCCCTTCACACAACTGGTTTAGCAACAAATCCATGGCCATGTCCTGTGATATGGAAATTAGGTGGCTTTAGGACAATGGACACAGGATGACTCCCTGCCGTCACCCTGTAGTAGGAGCTGCTAGCTAGTTAGCAAGGCTATGGAAATAGCCAGACAGAACGACTCCAGTAAAAAATGGTTCATATCTCGCAAGCCATATTTCCGATAAATATGGCAACCATAAAAATGGTGTCTCCGCATGTGGACGATGCCGGCACCCCCTTTTTATGGGAACAGGACATTGGGAAATGCCCCAGGCGTGATATCAGCCAATGGGGAACTGGCAGACAGGTCATGAGTCCCCTCGTTCTGTAGCTAAATTCATAACTGTCACAATGAGAGCATTGGCGTCTGCCTACGACGCTCCCAGGCAAAGTTATAGCCAAAATCCCCTTTGCTGGATAATTCTGATCCATGCAGGGGGAGTGGCAGTGCTTCCCTGTGAGGTCACTAAGGTAGGAGGGGACCTGGATCTGCCCAGGTTGATAACCCTACTTCGGCCATTTTCCAGTGTTCTTCTGCTCGGGGGCCTGGTTGGGAAAGACCTGTGAGGAAGAATCCTAGAAACCTGGTCTACAGCGCCCCCCTGTGGCCAGACACACAAGGTAACTGATGTAATTGTATACCTGTTTGTAACCCATGCTTTATCTGTAACTGTACTCTGACATATGTATATTCTGTAGATTCCCTATTGTATATATTGTAGTTTCTAGTGTGCTTTAGGCGATTAAATTATATAATTAATCTTGGGCTGTTCTGTTATCTCGATCTTGAATCCCACGTCTGTGTGTTCGGCTAATAGTTACCGTAAATCGGTTGGTGGCAGCGAGTTGTGCCAAGGATTATTGTGGGGAGGCCAGTGAGATCCGGGAAGATATTATATATTCCGCCCGCGGAGGTCGGGGGAATATATACCCTACTCTCACCGGGGACCCTTCAATAATCGGCATAAGTAGTATAGCGGCCTCCTTGCTTATTGTCGGGCAATTCCATAATTGGCCTGACTATAAGAGGGGCGCTAGAGAGCGCGTCACGTGCTCTGTCTGTCGGTCGGGAGGTATAAAGTAGGGGTGACCCCCACTTGTTGCCCCCCGATTGTGACGTACTGGTAGCCAGCGCGGGGGATTTCTGAGTGACCCCCCGGTGGTTTGTGACAGACACCGTACTCAACGCCGTCTCAGCACAGCAGCCAGCCCTCTGTCCCTCAGATGTGGACAAGTAAAAGACCATTTCCTCCTAGCCATGACAAAGCGGTGAGATTCATTCTGTGCAGCACTGGTGTTTAGAGAAATAGCTGATCTAAGTTTGCGTGCCAGATTCTGCTGACACTCCTGCCTACGTGGGTCCCTTTCTATGGCACAAATTATTTTGCTAAATTTGGCCACAGACACCACTTAAGTGGCATCAATTTACCCACAGTTGCAAACTTAAAATGTTGATTTGCATGAAGCACAATCAAAAATCCACAAGCCTTTACTCTCCCCAGGATGAAACAGGGGTAGAAAAGTCCTTGCAGGTCCATGACTTGTTCATCTTGATGAACGTTCGTCTGTCCAGATTGTCACTGGACAGACGCGTGCGCTTATCTGTCAGCACACACTCAGCAGCACTGAAGACATGTTCTGAGAGAACGCTGGCTGCGGGACATGACAAGATCCCCAAGGCGTAAGTGGCGAGCCCATTTTTCCAGATTGGAAGCCCAAAATGAGGAAGGCTCAATTTGCACAGTCATGGCATCGATGTTCACTTGCAGATACTCCTATATCTGTGTCTCCTCCTCCTTTTACTCATCCAGCTCTTTTCTTTCAGCATGAGTATATGTACTTGTCACTTTTCCATGTGTTTGTGATGTCTTCTGAGTTGTTTGTCACCTTTTGGACACTTTAGAAGGTGTTTTCTATGTGTTTGTGTTTGCTTGCCATTGTTTTCAAAGGGATTCGAAGGTGTTCATCAAATGTTCGTCGAACATTCAATGAACACACCCGCCGTTCGACGAACCAAACCAAACTTGAACACTAGGGGGGTGGCTCATCTCTAGCCATTAGCTTCCTAGTCTATTGACAGAAGAAATATACAGGTGGATGAGGGGCAGGTGTAGGGCTGGTGCTCCCATACCTCTGCCCATAGAGACAAGACTGAACTTGGAGACCTATGTAGTAGTCTGGAAATTCAAAAATCCTTCCAGGGACACAGTGTTACAATACCACCAATTGCATACCCCCACCCATAGGGCTTTAAAACACCAAAGAGTTACTGTCTATGCACCACTTGGAGACAAATGTTTCAGTCTCTGCCTTCCAAAACAGCAGTACATTAGCATCAATTGCCCCCTCCCCATAGGGCTTGAAAACAGCAGGTAGTTACGATCCATGAAACATAGTCTGTGGGCCAGTATTTTTTTCTTTTTTTTTTTTAACTGTGAAGACATGCATTACAATATTGTGTAAAGATGACAGATTTTTGGTAGTTCTAAATTCTTGGCGAAATCTCGTTAATGACAACTCCCAGTGGGACACCCAACTACTGGGCTCATGAGGTGTGGATCACAGGAGAAGAAAGCAACAGATGCGTACACATACATATTTAAAGACAAATTCACAATAAATACACATAGAGAGACATAAGCCTATACAGTCATATACAGTGACATACATAGATACACATCATACACGCACACACAGACACATTAGAGATATTTATAATATGAGGAAGCCGGGAGCAGCCGCACTCACCTCCCCCACCTGTCTCTCATCCAGCTCCTCCCGGGCATGTGGCTGGGCCACGCTGATTGATGGCCATAACTAACAGACATGGTCACACATAGAGCACACTGACACTGCTAAATATAAAAAACACTGGAGGGGCATGGGCTACAGTATATAAATGACAGGAGGGGCTGGGGGCATAGACGTTACTGAAGGGCATATATGTTACTGAGGTGCATACATATTACTGGGGGGTATAAATGTTACTGGGGTAGCATACAACTCTGTGGGGCATACACATTACTGGGGTAGGTGGCATAGAGCTCTGTGGGCCACACATATGGCTCTGGGGTGGCAGCACATATGGCTCTTGGGGCAGTAGCGCATCCGGCTTTGGGGTCGCAGAGCATACCACTTTGGGGTGGCAGTACATATGACTCTCAGGTGGCAGCACATATGGCTCAAGGATGGCAGCACATACGGATCTGGAGTGGCAGCACATACGGCTCTAGGGTGGCAGCACATATGGCTCTGTGGTGGCAGCACATATGGCTCTGTAGAGCCACACATACTTCTCTGGAGTGGCAGCACATATGGCTTTGGGGGTCCCATGCAGCTCAAGGGGGGCACGTACTGCTCTGAGAGGGTCAATACAGCTAAGGAGTGGGGGCCCATACAGATCGAGGGGGGGTGGAACATACAGCTCAGGTGGAGGGGGCCCCATGCAGATTGGAGGGTGGAACATACAGCTCAGGTGGAGGGAGGCCATGTGCTGTGCTCAGTGTGCTGGCTGGAGTTCTGGCTGGAGCTGCACTGCGGCTCCTCTTCATCTGTGGGACTGGAGCACACTGCGTGATAGCTCTGCCCACAGATGAACTTCAATGCAGACGGAGCATTCAGCAGTGAATGCTGTGTGCCAGTGTGAATTAAAGTGTCAGCAACTGCACTATCCAGGATAGTGCAGCTGCCAGCCCAAGCACTGCAGTCACCATAATGCAGCCTGGGGCCCGCAGGACTGAAGATGGTGAGTAGTCCCCCCAGCTGTCCAGGGCCCCAGCATTTGCCCATGTGTGCCGGGTGCTGACACCGACCCTGCATGTAGTAGTCGAGTTTTTTGAATTTTTGACTCTACTGAGTCATTTTTCACAATGTTGGCAGATAACGGAGGAAATCTGGAGGTGGATGTCACACAGGTGTAGGTGCTTCCATACCCATGCCACTACACACAAGACCCAATTTGGAGACCCATGTTGGAGCCTCCAGATTCAAAAACTTTCAGGCAGCCAGCAAAGCAGTATAATAGCATCAATGGACCTCTAAAACCCCATGAAGTTATGGTCCACGCAACACAGGCTGTGCGCAGGAATTTTTTTTTTTTTTTAAATCAAGACTTGCATTAGTGGGCCTACGGCAGGCCAGAAGAGTGGCTGTAACCTCTACACAACAATTGTAGACACATCTTTTTAACTTCTGCTTACCCAAACAAAAAGTTGTTTGATGTCATCAACTGCCCTTTATCCATAGGGAATTTCCCCCTTCCCATAGGGCGTTAAAACACCCGGGAGCTACAGTCCATGCAAAGGCTGTGGGACAGCATTTTACTTGAAAAAAGGGATCACATATCGACCGTGCCTTCTGCAGCATCTAGCACATAATTCTGTCCTAGAAATTGCTGTACAACCAGGTTAATCCATGCAGTACATACGTGATGTTGCCCAGACGTTGTGTCACTCGGCATAGTGCCGCCACTAGGTTTTCAGCCTAATTGCACTTGACTTTCCAATCTCCAGGTGGAGTGGAGCCATTTATCAAACTCGCTCACCAAAGTACCGAGCTAAGGAAAAAGAACACCGGCAGTACCTTCTCCACAACATTTGGACACCCATTTTCTAGTCTCTGCCTTTAAAAACAATTGTCCACTACCATCAATTTCCTTTTTCCCATAGGGCTTTAAATCAGCAGGGAGTTACGGTTCACCAAACACATAGGCTGTGGCCCATTTTTTTTTCTTAAATCAAGACATGCATTAGTGGGCCTGTGGCAGGCCAGAACACTGGCAGTAACCTCTCCACAACATGTGGAGCCATCATTTAGTCTCTACTTTCCCAAACAGCAGTATACGACCATCTATTTTCCCATCCCCATAGGGAATTGTCCTCTCCCCATAGGGCTTTAAAACAGCAGGGAGTTACTGTCCACCAAACACAGTTTTTTTTTTTTTTGTTTTTTAACAATCAAGACATGCATTATTGGGCCAGTGGCAGGTGTAGGCCTCTGTTTCCAAAAACACTGGCAGTAACCTCTCCACAACATTTGGAGACACTTTTTCGAGTCTCTGCCCCTCGTGTCAGCAGCATACCGGGGCAGGCTGAGGACTACAACCCTCGCCCATGACTACCGCTCATGGCCACGTTACATATTTTCGTAGTCGGCAGGATGCGGCTGTAATAGGGGGAAGAGAGCTATACATTTCAGGTTGTCAGCATGGATGTTCATCACACATGTAGCGATAACGTCTGGCCACTAGATGTCAGTAACACTTGCTATTGGTCTCAATTTAGTAAGTGTTGAAAAACAAAGCTTGAATAATTTTATATAAACCGTGATGTATATAACAGAAGAGCTGTGCAGTGAAAATGTAACTTTGTTGCGGGAGATGTAAAATACTTTAATGCACCATCGCTCTGTCACTTAAGCTGATATAAGGGAGGAGTTGGGGGTTGCCACGGAGACGGAGCTGGGACTAACTGTACATTATGGGAGCTCCTGAGAAAGACAAAAAAAATGCTGACAAACATTCCTGTGATTGGGAATGAAATATGGCTGTTTCACCTGTTATAGTTGTTTTGGGAATTTGATGTTTATTTGGCCTGAGATAAGATACACCGGGATGCCGGAGGGTTAATTGGTTGGGGTAGAATTAAGTTTGTGAATAAGGAGAAAGGACACACATCACGGCTTCCCTGTAGAAACTAGCCCTGTTTAGGTCCAGTCACATTTATGGGTGGGAGCGGCATTGTGGACCCAAAAGAAGACCCCCCTCTCACTGGGACCAGAGATACGTGGACATTCACCTGGAAGGGAAAGACAAAATAAGGACATAGATTTCTTGTTGTATAACTGTAGCTGGGGTTAGTTTTATTGTTTAGTCCATTTACTGTTAGGGTAAGTTATTTATTTTTTTTTTACTCCCAATAAAAACAGGGGCGAATTTGTTTTAATAAGTCTTGTTATTGTTATACCACTTGCTTTGAGGCTTGCTTTTCTTATCAGTGGTACCACTTTATTGAAACGGATCCAGGTGCCCGCAGTTATCGGGGACTGTTAGACGGACATCTTGCAAGAAAGCAGCAAGAAAGTGACCACCGAACCTCTGGAGATTCATCCTGAAGATGTTTTGAATTTACAAGAAATCATCCATGAAGTTGTGGAATGTTTCAGTTGGATGAATATCTGTGGAGATGATATGACTCTGGTTTTAGGTCATGTAGATGTGAGCTATCAGCAAAAGTAGTGGGGATAATTGATTGCCACCAATGGTGCCTCTAGATCAAGATTAATTATCAGCAAAGTTGAAAAGAGGAATTTAATACATAACCTTTAATAAAATATTAGTTAAAATGTTGCTCTGTGATGCAACTATAAAATTTGTGCAAACAAACAAACAGAAAACCCAATTCAAGTCCGTCTGGACTAAATCACAATGAACTGATGCAGGAGCTAGCACACCGGTTAGGAGTGGTTACTGTCAATAATGTATAAGTATACTTCGGACAAGTCCCATAGGTTCAAATCTTCAAAAGGTATCCAAGGTTTACAGATACTCCTAATTAATTGATATGATCTGATTGCTAGGCCAAAGAAACCTATATCCGTTAATCTGCTAGTTCAACCAATATGCTCCAATGGGAACAAAAAATATTATTACTCTCCCAGACTTATATTAATGCTGCATAATGGTACATTATTAGTGTCATACAAGAGTACCCTCTCATAGTTATATAAAAATGCATTACATTAGAATTGTTGTTTCATTGTAAAAAACAACCTGAGTGTTTCACAAATATTTTTCCAGGAGACTGAGATATTACCACTAAGGCAAGAACCCAAACAGTGGTGTACTGTGGGTTTATCAAAAATAATCTCAGAATGTCCGAACTAACATTCTTTATGCCCAACGATTATGCATACAGATCAACAAAATCCTATCAGTGTGCATTTACACAAATGATAACTTGAAAAAAAGAAAAAAAGGGTTGGTCTCACCCATTTGTGGATCCGGGTCAGTCGTTGGAGGGGGTCAATATTCTCATAGGGTCAGAAAGCTGTTCAAAACCGGGCGTATGATCTCTCCCTAGATGGACTCAATATACCCTCAAAAAACCCATAGATTCCAACCCTTACAAGGGCAGTACCAATCTGACCCTAATTAAGCTGGCTCTGTCATAGCTTCAACAGCCTCCCGATGCGTTTCTTCCTCTGGGATTCAGCAACATTTTAACTAATACTTTATTAAAGGTTATGTATTAAATTCCTCTTTTCAACTTTGCTGATAATTAGTCATGTAGATGTGGTTGAAATAGAAGATTCTTTTCACAGTGTAGCAAGGACAGATGGTGAAGAGGGTCCAGCTAGGAAAGATAGCGTAGACATTGAGTCGATTTGTGTCAAAGACGTCCTTGATATGAAAAAATGGCATCTGTGGAGGGATTGACTGAATATTTAGAGACTCTAACTAGTGAAGATTATGGGCAGAGAGAAGAGGATTCATCCACCTTCAACATTACTGAATGGGGAGAGATGACAAGTGACAACTAAAGAGGAGTGATGGGCGCTCCCCCGATGGTCGGGATCGGGAGCCTCGAATGATCGTTTTGTAAAGATTGGGATCAAGATAACACGATCTTGTGTCCGATCACCAATCTCGAGCTTTACAGTTATGGGATGGGGCTCAAAAATGTTCCTAACAGGATCATTCTAACAAAGAAATGATGGGGAAGACACAGGCAGTACAGCCGCCCCTCGCAAGCTGGAATGCACATTCCTCCGCAGATACAGTCCCCACATCTGGAAGGTGGGGGTAGGCAGCTCTTCATGAGTTGCAGAGAAGAAAAGAAAAAAAACCAAGAGACTGACCAAGTGTTAAATGTACATATAATTGTGCTAGGTTTTGTATCTTAAAGCATTTTTTGATAATTGGAAGATTTTTGGGATTCTTTTAGCCTGGTGAGAATTGAGAGTTTACATGTACATAATTTGTTATTTTGAATTCCTTGTCCTGCATAGGAATCTTGCATAAATGTAGGCGTTTATAGAATAGTAGCCTATAGCAGAGCGCATATATGCATAATAATGTAGACACTCCCCGTATACACCCAGCTTAGCCAGGCCCCTCTCAATGGTTCTTTGTCCAAGGTTCTCAACCCCACCCCTTTAAACTTTTTTTCTTTTTTTTAGGGGGGCAGAGGTGTTCTCTGGTATACATGACTAACACATTTGAATAAGTATAAAATAGTATATTTGCTTATTCAGCTATCCAATAAATGCAAGTCAGAGATAAATAAGTGAAAATTTTTAAAGAATTGGTAAACAGAAAGAAGTAACTGTCCACATAAAACAATTGGTAGTTTAAAAGTCCAGAAGCATTGTATATTAAAAAAAGAATAGAGGTAGGTAAATGCATACTTTTGTACTGTTGTAGCTAATCTAAAAATTTTAAAAGACTTACCCTAATGATGTCAGAAGGTATTATATCCCTTTGTAAAAGAATTAAACAATGCATCCGAAGAGCAGAGCGGAAAGTTAGAAAGGCTGCCTGGAGTTTAATATAGAGGGAATGAGAATGGAATGTCACCCCTCCCAACTAGAGAAGAGTTTGATTTACCCTTTAAGTTCAGGATTTTACATTTTTAGTTTCCTGATCATACCCGAATGATTAAATTAACTTTGCAGGGAAAAATATTCTTTCCCGACTCCTAAGCTGGGTCAAAAATCTACCTCTAATGTTATGTTATGCATAACCTTCTTTACTGTTGCTTTCAAGAAAAGCATCCATTCCTCTCTTACATTCATTCAGTGAGTTGGCCATCACCACTTCCTCAGGAAGAGAGTTCCAGAGCCTCACTGCTCTTACCGTGAAGAACCCTCTTCTATGCTGATGTAGAAATGTTCTTTCCTCCAATCGAAGAGAATGCCCCCTTGTTCTTGTCACAGTCCTTAGTACAAACAGATCATGGGAGAGATCTCTATATGGCCCTCTGATATACTTGTACATATTTATTAGGTCTCCCCTACATTTTCTCTTTTCTAGAGTAAATAGACCTAATTTTGATAACCTATCTGGGCATTGTAATGCAATCACTCCATTTATTATTTTAGTAGCCCGCCTCTGAACCCTTTCAAGTTCAGTAATGTCTTTCTTGAGCACCGATGCCCAAAATTGCACACAATACTCCAAGTGGGGTCTGACTAGTGATTTGTACAGAGGGAGAATTATGTTTTCATCTCGTGCCCCCAGACCTCTTCTAATGCATCCATCACCCTATTTGCTTTGCTGCCTGACACTGATCACTCCAATTTAGCTTCTTATTGACTAAGATGCCTAAGTCTTTTTCCATGTCTGATTTCCCCAGCAGTTTTCCAATTAGTAGGTAATCGTAGCATCTGTTTCTCCTTCCCATGTGCAGAACCTTACACTTATCTGTGTTACACCTCAGCTGTCATTTTTCAGCCCAATTCTCCAATTTACTCAAATCCATCTGTAGTTGCAAACTGTCCTCCTTTGTGTTAACTACCTTACATAGTTTTGTATCATCTGCAAATACTGATATTTTACTCTGTAAACCATCTGTGGCGCCCTGGACAAGCCAGGGGCCACATAGAACAACACACCCCACACTCCCGGTCAGGCACACCGAAGTCAGACTAAAATCTTTGTTGCCTTCCTCCAGGGGCTGATGATCACACCAGGGGGTGGGGCCAGGTGGTTGGTCCCCGCCCACCGAGGAGTTCACAGTCCTGGAGGCGGGAAAAGGCAGGCAGATAGAGTTTGGAAGTGAAAGTGGAAGGAGGAAAGTTGTAGTTGAGCAGCCTGAAGTTGGTCCGGGTGTGTGGCCCGGACAGATCAGCAAGGTTGGCAGACGGTGGTGACCGTCTGCAGGAGTGGCCTATCGGAGTTACCGAAAGGGACCATGGACGGGCGGTGGCCCGGCGGTACCGGACCGGTAAACGAAGAGAGGTCAGCACCATCTGGCAGGGGATTGCGGACCCCAGCAAGGCTAGGAGTCGCCATGAATTTGCCAAATCCGTTAGCGAAGGGAACCTCCTGGGTTTCCCAGCAACAAAGTCCCGAAAGAAGGCAACAGTCCAACCATGAAAGGGAAACACAGCACCGCCAAAAGCTACCTTTTTTTAGGGCCAGCGCCTGCGGGCAAAAGGGGCTCCTCCGGCCCATATCCAAGTCGGGGAGCGGGTTACCGGTGGGAACCTATCGGAACCAAACAGTACACAGGTGCAGGGAAAGGCAGTCACCATCAACCTGCCGGGAGCAACAACCGCAGCCATCTGTGGGACCCGTCCATCCAGCCGTGTGTTTTACCGAGAACTGTGTCTTCATCATTGGCTGAGTGAGTACCACCGTGCCGTGCGGCACAGCACTGCCCCCGCGACCCTGCACCTCACCAGGCCCCGTAACCCGCCTGCCATCCATCCCTACCTACCCCATCACTGGGCCCAGGACAACCAACCCCCTACCCACGGAGGGGAGAACTACCAACAAAGCTGCTCCCTGTCATCGCTCCCGGGAGTCCCGTCTAGAGCAGCGGTGGTGTCACCAATATCACCACAACCGTGGGTGGCGTCACGAACAATATCACATCCCCACAATCATTTCCCTTTTCACTCACGGGCGAGGAGCACCGCTCGAGTCCCCGGGATCTGGCCCACCGCTCAAGCCACCACCGAGCAGTAGTAGTAGCAGCAGCAGCAGCCGGACCCGAGCAGTGGGAGAGCGCGGCGTCCCCTCCTCCGCCCGCGACACATCCACCAGATCATTAATAAATATATTAAAAATTAGGGGGTCCAATACAGACCCCTGTGGCACCCCAGACGGGACCGTGTCCCAATCTGAGTATGCACCATTAATAACCACTCTTTGTTTTCTACCACTAAGCCAGCTACCTACCCATCTACACACATTTTCCCCGAACCCAAGCTTTCTCATTTTACTTATACAGATAATTTTCCTTGGTTACTGACAGAAACCGGTTTTCTTTCTGGGATACGCAGGTTTCAGTTTTCCAGTCTATATCGGGGTAGTTGAAGTCCCCCATAATAATCCCCTCATTGTGATTTGCTGCTTTGTCTATTTGTTTCAATAATACATTTTCAGTAGTTTTTGTTATATTTGGTGGCTTATAACAAAACCCTATGAGGATTTTATTAGTTTCCCTCCTTGTATCTCCACCCATAGATACTCCACCTCTTCATTTCCCTCTTGTATATCTTCTCTTTGTCTGAGCTTTAAGCTGGACTTTATATACAGACAGACTTCACCCCCTGGACTTTATACAGTGCCTACAAGTAGTATTCAACCCCCTGCAGATTTAGCAGGTTTGATAAGATGCAAATAAGTTAGAGCCTGCAAACTTCAAACAAGAGCAGGATTTATTAACAGATCCATAAATCTTACAAACCAACAAGTTATGTTGCTCAGTTAAATTTTAATAAATTTTAAACATAAAAGTGTGGGTCAATTATTATTCAACCCCTAGGTTTAATATTTTGTGGAATAACCCTTGTTTGCAATTACAGCTAATAATCGTCTTTTATAAGACCTGATCAGGCCGGCACAGGTCTCTGGAATCTTGAGCTCCTTCCACAAGTTTTCAATTGGGTTAAGGTCAGGAGACTGACTAGGCCACTGCAACACCTTGATTTTTTCCCTCTTGAACCAGGCCTTGGTTTCCTTGGCTGTGTGCTTTGGGTCGCTGTCTTGTTGGAAGATGAAATGACGACCCATCTTAAGATCCTTCATGGAGGAGCGGAGGATCTTGGCCAAAATCTCCAGGTAGGCCATGCTATCCATCTTCCCATGGATGCGGACCAGATGGCCAGACCCCTTGGCTGAGAAACAGCCCCACAGCATGATGCTGCCACCACCATGCTTGACTGTAGGGATGGTATTCTTGGGGTCGTATGCAGTGCCATCCAGTGTGTGTGTCACGTGTGTGGTTGGCACCAAAGATCTCGTTCTTGGTCTCATCAGACCAGAGAACCTTGAACCAGTCTGTCTCAGAGTCCTCCAAGTGATCATGAGCAAACTGTAGACGAGCCTTGACATGACGCTTTGAAAGTAAAGGTACCTTACGGGCTCGTCTGGAACGGAGACCATTGCGGTGGAGTACGTTACTTATGGTATTGACTGAAACCAATGTCCCCACTGCCATGAGATCTTCCCAGAGCTCCTTCCTTGTTGTCCTTGGGTTAGCCTTGACTCTTTGGACAAGCCTGGCCTCAGCACGGGAGGAAACTTTCAAAGGCTGTCCAGGCCGTGGAAGGCTAACAGTAGTTCCATAAGCCTTCCACTTCCGGATGATGCTCCCAACAGTGGAGACAGGTAGGCCCAACTGCTTGGAAAGGGTTTTGTACCCCTTGCCAGCCTTGTGACCCTCCACGATCTTGTCTCTGATGGCCTTGGAATGCTCCTTTGTCTTTTCCATGTTGACCATGTATGAGTGCTGTTCAAGTTTGGGGAGGGTCTTAATTAGTCAGAAAAGGCTGGAAAAAGAGATAATTAATCCAAACATGTGAAGCTCATTGTTCTTTGTGCCTGAAATACTTCTTAATACTTTAGGGGAACCAAACAGAATTCTGGTGGTTTGAGGGGTTGAATAATAAATGACCCTCTGAATAAACATTTCACAATTTAAAAAAAAAAAGAAATAACATTCTTTTTTGCTGCAGTGCATTTCACACTTCCAGGCTGATCTACAGTCCAAATGTCACAATGCCAAGTTAATTCCGAATGTGTAAACCTGCTAAATCTGCAGGGGGTTGGATACTACTTGTAGGCACTGTATAATGACAGACTCCACCCCCTTTCCTGTTTTTACAATCCCTCCTAAACAATTCATATCCTTGTAGGTTAGCCACCGAGTCATAGCTGTCATCTAACCATGTCTCAGGTTTTCCTACTATGAAAGGTTTTCCTTTCTTTTATAGATACAGTATATATGAACCGTGTTGTCTATCGTAAGGTTTCAAAATTCTCTAGCAATGTATATTGTTGTAGAGATATAAGATATTTCCAGTGTTTGTCTTGCTTTAGTTTCTAGTATGTAGCCAATTTATTGCCTGCTGTCTTTTTTTTTTTCCTTTTAGAGAATAGCAGCATAAAAACTATGAATTTGTCAAATTGGTACACAAAAACAAAAAAAGAAAAAAAGGGGGAGAAGTCATCGTCATCGATTATAGTTTCCAGCAGTAGAGGGCGCAGCAGACATATTATACAAGTTCTGAGGCTGACCCTTCCCCCCGCAAGTCATATTTACTGGATTACTATGAATCATATTTGGTAACAGAAATAGGAAAATCTTGTCGTATATGTTTATTTATTGATTTATTTAGTATTTTTAGTCATGTGAAGTATAGATGACCACTAACTATATCATGGTCAGAGTTAAAGTTCTAAGAATGATCTAATGCATATTTTTAGCTTTTTGTTTTCATAGATGGAACAAGATGTTGGTCGATTCTACACTGGATATGCTACGGTTTACACAATATCAGGTACTCAAAATTTGAACCACTCCCTCCCCTCCTATTGGTACCGGAGGCAGTGACGTATTAATGCCCTCTATAGATGGGTAGAACAGGAGTCGGTAAGATGGTTAAATGTGTATGTAGGTTGTAGATTTTTCCTGTTGTCAAATGAGCTAGGTATACTGAAGATAAAGTCTAGACCTGAGCTGATGGTGATGGAGCCAGATGAGATGCTCGCACAAGTGTAGCAGACAAAGAAGTAATGAACGGCCTAGAGTTGAGAGTCTATCACCAATACGGACCATACCTCGGTGGCACCTGTCACGTCGTCGGTGACACCTTCCACTCCTTGTGTTCTTAAATCCGTACAGGAACAAATAGTTCAACAAGGAATGGAGTGTGAGACGCATGGAGCCAGCTGACTGAGGAAGGTCTGTGGATAAAGGGTGGTAAGCTTTCTCTGCCGTGAGATCTCTTCTCATTGATGGCCCAGGTAATCTATGGACTAAAACCTGTGAAAGATAGTTATCAATGTGTGCTTTGGTGACACCGGGGTTTAGTACCCAGGTGTGCAGACTCACTCAGTCTTGTAAGACATGTGCTTAAAACAATGGGAGAAAAAAAAACTGTAAAGAGTCCACAGAAACACACCCTGCACCTGCTCTACCCATTCCAGAGACTGCAGACTGATTATAATTGTATAACATGAGCAGGTTTTATGCAAGTTTGTGCGTGTTGTGTAGATTTCTTTCCAGGTTTGGTCAAAGGCATTCCAGTTCAGAAAACGACGTTATTGCTGAAAAACGCATGATGGTGATATGTTAAAAAAATGGGTTTACAAAAAGGTGTATATTTTATAGAAAAGTAGAAACTGGTAAATTGTGAACCAAACGTATGTTTTGTTTTCTTTTAATAATAAACATGTCTTTATATAAGATGGGTGTTTTTGGTTTAGCACAGGCATGTACAGTTTTTATATGATTGATTAAATAGTGTGATAAATAGAGATGAGCGAACCGGTCGCGGTTCGGCTCGAGATCGGTTCGCCGAACGGACGTCTCGTTCGAGTTCGGTTCGGCGAAGGTTAGACGAACCGAACTCGAACTGCATAGGAAACAATGTCAGGCAATTACAAACACATAAAAACACCTAGAAAACACCCTCAAAGGTGTCCAAAAGGTGACAAACAACTCACAACACAACACAAACACATGGGAAAGTGACAAGGAGATATACTCATGCGAAAACAAAAGAGCAGGACAAGGAAAAAGAGAAGGAGACACAGATATAGGCATGGCATGCCCTTCTAAAATCATGTAAAACACCGCAAGGTGACTCCAAGCGGAGTCTCCCTTATTTTCCAAAAATTGGGCCCCACACACACCCACCCATTCAGTGGCAGCACTTGTGCCCCAGTTGTACACTTCACAGCTAGATTTGCATCAAGCACATTCAAAAGTACGCCATTCTTAACCGTCCCCAGGATGACCCCGGGGTAGGTAGCAAAGTCTTTGCTGAAGCATGACTTGTTCATCTTGGCTCCTTTTTAAAAACACGGCAAGCAAGGGTTACTCCAAGCGGAGTCTCCCTTTTTTCCAAAAATTGGGCCCCACACACACCCACCCATTCAGTGGCAGCACTTGTGCCCCAGTTGTACACTTCACAGCTAGATTTGCATCAAGCACATTCAAAAGTACGCCATTCTTAACCGTCCCCAGGATGACACCGGGGTAGGTAGCAAAGTCTTTGCTGAACCATGACTTGTTCATCTTGGCTCCTTTTTAAAAACACGGCAATCAAGGGTTACTCCAAGCGGAGTCTACCTTTTTTCCAAAAATTGGGCCCCACACACACCCACCCCTTCAGTGGCAGCACTTGTGCCCCAGTTGTACCCTTCACAGCTAGATTTGCATCAAGCACATTCAAAAATACGCCATTCTTAACCGTCCCCAGGATGACACTGGGGTAGGTAGCAAAGTCTTTGCTGAACCATGACTTGTTCATCTTGGCTCCTTTTTAAAAACACAGCAAGCAAGGGTTACTCCAAGTGGAGTCTCCCTTTTTTTCCAAAAATTGGGCCACACAGACACCCCATCAGTGGCAGCACTTGTGCCCTAGTTGCAAACAGGATGTTTTGATTTGCATCAAGCACATTCCAAATCCACAAGCATTTACTCTCCCCAGGATGACACAGGGGTAGTAAATTCCTTGTGGATCCATGACTTGTTCATTTTGATGAACGTTAGTCTGTCCACATTGTCACTGGACAGACGCGTGCGCTTATCTGTCAGAACACACCCAGCAGCACTGAAGACACGTTCAGAGACAACGCTGGCAGCTGGACACGACAAAATCTCCAAGGCGTAAGTTGAGAGCTCTGGCCATTTTTCAAGATTTGAAGCCCAAAATGAGCAAGGCTCCAGTTGCACAGTCATGGCATCGATGTTCATTTGGAGATACTCCTGTATCATCCTCTCCAGCCGTTGACTATGTGTCAGACTTGTTGTCTCTGGTGGCCTTGCAAAGGACGGTCTAACAAAATTATGAAAAGATTCAATAAAATTGCTGTTACCAGCACCAGATACGGTGCTACTGGTATGGGTAGACTGTTGAAGATGACGAGACCGTCCCATGTTTGTCAAGTTACAACTGGGAGATTCACTCCCTGCACCTGCACGGTTGTTTGGTGGAAAAGCCGAGCTAAGATCGAGTAACAGCTTCTGCTGATACTCCTGCATACGTGCGTCCCTTTCTATGGCTGGAATTATGTCACAAAATTTGGACTTGTACCGGGGATCTAATAGTGTGGCAAGCCAGTAGTCATCATCACTTCTAATTTTGACAATACGAGGGTCATGTTGGAGGTAGTGCAGCAAGAAGGCGCTCATGTGTCTTGCGCAGCCATGCGGACCAAGTCCACGCTGTGTTTGTGGCATAGAGGTGCTAACCATTCTTTCTTTCTCTGACATCTCCCCCCAACCTCTTTCAACTGAAATTTGACCAAGGTCTCCCTCATCCGCTGAGTCTTCCATGTCCATGGACAGTTCGTCCTCCATTTCTTCATGTTCTCCTGCACCTTCCTCAACATTTCGCCTGCTACCATGCGCCCTTGTTGATCCCTGTCCCCCATGGTCCCATGCCTGCCGCATTGGTGATTATGAACGTCTGGACCTTGGTGATGTTGTTGTGTCTTGCGCATATGAATCCTCCTGTAGTTCCTCCCCCTCCTGTTGTCTCACCCCCTGACTCCGAATAGTGTTTAGCGTGTGCTCCAGCATGTAAATGACTGGACTTGTCATGCTGATAATGGCATTGTCAGCGCTAAACATATTCGTCGCCATGTCGAAACTGTGCAGAAGGGTGCATAGGTCCTTGATCTGAGACCACTCCATCAGGGTGATCTGCCCCACCTCTGCATCTCGTTGGCCCAGGCTATACGTCATGACGTATTGCACCAGGGCTCGGCGGTGCTACCACAGTCGCTGTAACATGTGGAGAGTCGAATTCCAGCGTGTCGCCACATCGCATTTCAGGCGATGAACCGGCAGGCGAAAAGACTTCTGGAGCGATGCAAGTCGCTAAGCTGCGGCGGTTGAACGGCGGAAGTGAGCAGACAGTTTTCGTGCCCTGGTCAGAAGGCCATCTAGGCCGGGATAGTGTGTTAAAAATTGCTGGACAACAAGGTTCAACACGTGAACCATACAAGGCACGTGTGTCACCTTGCCCAGGCGAAGGGCCGCACCCAGGTTTGCAGCATTGTCACACACGGCCTTACCAGGCTGCAGGTTCAGTGGAGACAACCATTTATTAAACTCAGTCTCCAGAGCTGCTCACAACTCAGCCGCTGTGTGACTCCTATTTCCAACACATGTCAAGCTAAAGACCGCCTGATGCCGTTGCGCTCTGCTGCCAGCATAGTAATGAGGGGTGCGTGATTCCTTCTGCGCAGTGAGAACGCTGGTGGCCTGACAAGGCAGGCTTGGGGCGGAGGTGGAGGACCCAGATGAGGTGGAGGAGGCAGAAGCAGTGGCGGAACTTGGACAGACAGAGGATTGACACACAAGTCGTGGGGACGGCAAGACTTGTGCAGCAGACCCTTCACCATCTATCACCATAGTTACCCAGTGCCCAGTCAGCGACATGTAACGTCCCTGTTCATGCTTACTGGTCCAAGTATCAATGGTGAAATGCACCCGTTCACACACAGAGTTTCTCAAGGAAGCGGTGATGTTGTGTGCGACATGCTGGTATAGCGCGGGCACACCTTTCTTAGAGAAGTAGTGGCGACTGGGCATCTGGTAATGGGGCACAGCGACAGACATAAGGTCTCTAAAATCCTGTGTGTCCACCAGGTGGAAAGGCAGCATTTCGGTAGCCAAGAGCTTACAGAGGGATAAAGTCAACCTCTTACCTTTGTCATGGGTCGCAGGAAATGACCTTTTATTTATCCACATCTGAGGGACAGAGATCTGGCTGCTGTGTGTAGACGGTGTTGAGTAGGGTGTCCCTGGAAAAATGCAGCTTTGTGAGGAAAGTGCAGGCAGAGACATGATGTTGCCTTCATCCAACGTTGGTGCTATTGATGTCTGAGAGAGCTGTACTCACGTACTTGTTTCCCCTTCCAAACCAACTGACGACCTACCAAGCAAACTGCCTGTTGCGGTTACAGTGGTGGAAGTTGTTCGTGGAAAACTATGTGTGACAGCTGTCCCCACAGTCCTAGAAGATGAATAGCGCGCGGATGCACTGGAAGGGGCAGGCGGTGGATTATTCGCTCCGCTAAGCCGCATTGCAGCACATTGTTCGCACTGGGACATATGATATTTATTCATGTGGCGATTCACGGAAGAAGTTGTCAAAGTGCTGAGGTTTTGCCCTCTACTAACAGAATCACGACAAATTTTACAGATCACATAATTTGGGCGATCTTTTGCTATGTCAATAAAGGACCAGGCTAGGCAAGGCTTAGAGGGCATGCGACCTGCTGAGCTTCCCCGACTAGTGCTCAGAGGCACAGTGGTGGCTGAGGATGCAGTTGTAGACGTGCTACCAGTGCTCCGACTCTGTCCAGGAAGGCACAAGGTAACTTCGTCGTCGGTTGCATCCTCCTCCACCGCCTCTGTTGACCTCCTCGAGTGCCTGACTGTGGGTTGACAGTAGGTGGGATCTAGAACTTCCTCATCAATTGTTGTGTTTGCACTCCCCTCACCCTCAGATCGAGCCTCTTCTTGCCCTGACCGAATATTTAAGTTATCATCCCAATCTGGTATCTGCGTCTCATCGTCATCAGTATGTTCCTCATTGTCTATAACAACAGGTGTTACAGTAAGTGAAAAAGGGTCAACATTATGGTCACAAACTTGGTCCTCACGGCCTGAATCAGAGTCTCAAAGGTTCTGGGCATCACTGCATACCATTTCCTGGTCTGTACTCACTGTAGCTTGGGAGCAGACTTTTGATTCCCAGGCTATAGTGTGACTGAACAGCTCTGCAGACTCAGCCATCTCAGATTCACCATACTGTGCAGGGCGGATGGAGACTTCAGAGCTGGGAGAATGCAAGTGTGATTGGGCTGACAACTCAGAGGATTGGTGTTTTTTGGATGCGGTAGTTGAGGTGGCGGAGAGGGCACTTGTTGGACCACTTGAGATCCATTCAAGCATTTTCCTTTTTTGGCCATCATCTACCTTTGTTCCAGTTGTTCGTGTCCGTAAAAAAGGGAGCACATCGGATTGTCCACGGTAAGTAGTAGACATCTTACTTTTGCTGGAAGATGGTCTATCTTCAGGAGATGTTAATGGAGCTTTGCCACCTTCCCCACGGACAAACCCTTTTTTTTCTTTTCCAACACGCCTCTTCCCTTTCCACCAGCATCTGTCATTTTGCCACTCATTTTGATTGCGACAAGATTGTGCACTTAAAATGTGGTAATAAAAATTGAGAAGTGGTGTAGATTTCAGCGGTGGTCTAGCTTTATTAACAGCAGAATAAATAACAATTAGTGTTGAGCGAGTATGCTTGTCACTAATCGGTACTCGCACGAGTATCACTGTACTCGGGCTACTCGGCGGGGACCGAGTAATCTCGCGATACTCGTGCTGTACTCGTGGTCTTCATCCCTGCATGTTGGCGCTCTTTTGAGAGCCAGCCCTCATGCAGGGATTGGCTGGCAGACCACTGCAATGCCACAGCCCTGTTAGTTGTGGAATTGCAGTGATTGGCTGGCCTACACAGCGTGACCGAGCCTTTATATCGGCGGGCGCGCTGTGCTCTGCACACAGCCATCCAGACAGTCAGTGCAGGGAGAGTGCTGCTGCTTCAGGGAAAGGTTTGCGGCCCTTTATAGCTATTTCCGTAGCAGGGCTGCAAACAGTGTGACCAGAAGTCCTTCTCAGGACTATTGTAGTTGTATACAGGCAGGCAGGGTATAGCCAGGTCGGAGTACAGGCTAGTGACCAGAAGAGTCCTTCTCAGGACTAGTGTAGCTGTATACAGGCAGGCAGGGTATATAGCCATTCCTAGTGGTGACCGCATACCAGCCTTCATCATATCTGGGGCTGGTGTACACAGTCTAAAACAGTCCTGATAGTGTCAGACTTCTCAGTAATTGTCGCTCCTAAAAAGCTGTTAGGTTCTTAGTGCGTCCGTGCGTGCATTTAAAAACCGCACGTGTGTGCCTGTCGGTGGCAGCGTACAGGTGCACTTGTGTGCGTTTTGCACAAACTAGTATATAACGCACAAGTCTAGTGAATAATACACGTCAGTCAGCAGTGTCTGATAGTGTCAAACTTCTCAGTAATTGTCGCTCCTAAAAAGCTGTTAGGTTCTTAGTGCGTCCGTGCTTGCATTTAAAAAACGCACGTGTGTGGCAGTCGGTGGCAGCGTACAGGTGCACTTGTGTGCGTTTTTCACAAACTATTATATAACGCACAAGTCTAGTGAATAATACACGTCAGTCAGCAGTGGCTGATAGTGTCAGACTTCTCAGTAATTGTCGCTCCTAAAAACCTGTTAGGTTCTTAGTGCATCCGTGCTTGCATTTAAAAAACGCACGTGTGTGGCAGTCGGTGGCAGCGTACAGGGGCACTTGTGTGCGTTTTTCACAAACTAGTATATAACGCACAAGTCTAGTGAATAATACACGTCAGCAGTGTCTGATAGTGTCAAACTCCTCAGTAATTGTCGCTCCTAAAAACCTGTTAAGTTCTTAGTGCGTCCGTGCTTGCATTTAAAAAATGCACGTGTGTGGCAGTCGGTGGCAGCGTACAGGTGCACTTGTGTGCGTTTTTCACAAACTAGTATATAATGCACAAGTATAGGGAATAATACACGTCAGTCAGCAGTGCCTGATAGTGTCAAACTTCTCAGTAATTGTCGCTCCTAAAAACCTGTTAGGTTCTTATTGCGTCCGTGTTCGCATTTAAAAATCGCACGTGTGTGGCAGTCGGTGGCAGCGTCAGGCTCCACATTGTCCCTGGATAGAGACGTGCATGATGGCCTGTAAACCTGAAGTGCCCATTGTAAGGAAGGGGGTCTATTGTTGTATAGCGCTTTGGCAGGGCAGCCAAAAATTTGGAGGCTCCACATTGTCCCTGGATAGAGATGTGCATGAGGGCCTCAAAACATTGTTCTCATTGTAAAGGAGCGGGTCTCCTGTCGTTGTAATGCCCGTTGAAAGAATGGGCAAAAAAATTTACCACTGGGGGTATACCTGAAACAACGGCCTAACTATTGTAACGGTCATCATGGTGGCGCATGAGGAGAAGGAGGAGCAGTCCAGCGATTATCCAAAGTCCAGAAGTGTGTACCCATGGGTAAGTGGAGGTACATGGCAAATTCCCATTACAAACTTTAAATTCCGCTGTCATTTGCTGGTGGTGTGGTGAAGTCTGGCCCAATCCAACGCTTGTTCATCTTGATCAGAGTCAGCCTGTCAGCATTTTCAGTTGACAGGCGGGTGCGTTTATCTGTAATGATTCCACCTGCGGCACTAAAAACACGCTCTGACAAAACGCTAGCAGCAGGGCAGGCCAGGACTTCCAAGGCGTAGAGAGCCAATTCATGCCACGTGTCCACCTTGGATACCCAATAATTGTTAGGCACAGAGGAATGTCGGAGTACAGTTGTTCGATCTGCAAGGTACTCCTTGAGCATCTAGGCAGACTTAGGATTTCTTGTGGCACTACCCCGCACCTCAGCGGCTGTGGTACGTGAGGGGCTGAGAAAACTGTCCCACATCTTAAAGACTGTTCCCCTACCTCTGGCGGATTGGACTTGTGTCCCTCTCGGCTGTACGCCTTGGTTGTCCACTGATTCCTGACCTATGAAGCTAGCGTTTTGTGAGGGGAATGCTTTGCCTACTTCCGTGACTATGGCCTTCCGGAGCTGCTGCATTTTGCCTGACCTCTCCGCCTCGGGAATAAGAGACATAAAGTTCTCCTTTTAGCGTGGGTCTAACAGTGTTACCAACCAGTAATGATTGTCGGCCAAGATGTTCTTAACACGAGCTTCAAGAGACAGGCAGCTTACCATAAAGTCAGCCATGTGCGCCAGACTCTTAACAGCCATCACTTCAGTATCCTGACCAACACGATGACTGAACATGCTGTCCTCTTCCTCCTCCTCCTCCTCATCTACCCTGTCCTCTGGCCAGCCATGCTGAACCGAGGATATGACTGGTGTGCATGTCATATCCTCAATTTGGCCGGAGAGTTGCTCCATGTCTTCATCCTCCTCCTCGTCATAGTCCTCCACTGCATGTTGTGATGAGACGAGGCTGGGCTGTGTGTTATCACCCACACCCACTACTGTTCCTTGCTCCAACTCATCGCGCACCGCCTGCATTGCATCATGTTTGTTTTTGAGCAGAGACCATTTTAGAAGGCAGAGAAGCGGTATGGTGACGCTAATAATGTCGTCATCGCCGCTCACCATCTTGGTGGAGTCCTCAAAGTTTTGGCGGATGGTACATAGGTTGGACATCCATCTCCACTCCTCAGGTGTTATGTGTGGAGTTTGACCCATTTTCCGACGGCTTACGTGATGCAGGTACTCAACAACTGCCAACTTCTGCTCACATATCCTGACCAACATGTGCAGAGTTGAATTCCAACGCATGGGGACATCACACACCAGTCTGTGAGCCGGAAGATGCAAACGGCGCTGAAAGCCGGCAAGGTCGGCTGAAGCAGTAGGTGACTTTCGAAAATGTGCAGACAGGTTGCAAACTTTTACCAGCAGATCAGACAGCTCTGGGTATGACTTTAGAAACCGCTGAACCACGAGGTTGAGCACATGGGCCACGCATGGAACATGTGTCAGCTGGCCTCGCCTCAAAGCCGCCACCAGGTTCCGGCCATTGTCACACACGACCTTTCCTGGCTTTAGATTCAGAGGTGTGAGCCAGTGATCTGCCTGCTGTTTCAGAGCTGTCCACACCTCTTCTGCATTGTGGGGTTTGTCACCTATGCAGATTAGCTTCAGCACAGCCTGTTGCCGCTTCGCCGAGGCAGTGCTACAATGCTTCTGTGTCGCCCTGGACAAGCCAGGGGCCACAGAGCACAACACTTACACACCCCACACTCCCTGCAGGCACACCATAGTCAAAACACAAAATCCTTGTTGCCTTCCCCAGGGGCTGTTGTCCACACCAAGGGGTGGAGCCAGGCGGTTGGTCTCCACCCACCAAGGAGTTCACAGTCCTGGAGGAGGGAAAACACAGGCAGTGAGAGTTAAGCTAAGGAAGTGGAAGAAGGAAAGTAGTAGAGAGGAGAAAAGTGACAGCAAAGAGCCTGAAGTTGGTCCGGGTGTGTGGCCCGGACAGCACAGCAAGGTTGGCAGGCGGTGGTGACCGTCTGCAGTGGAGGCCGATTGGAGTCTGCCGTAAGGACCATGGACGGGTGGTGACCCGGCGGTACCAGACCGGTATACAAAGAGAAGCCAGCACCATTGGCAGGGGCCTTTCGGATCCTGGCAAGGCTTGGAGTCACCGTGAATTTTCCAAATCCGTTAGTGAAGGGGACCTCCGGGTTTCCAAACAGCCAAGTCCCGATAGAAGGCAACTGTCCAACCGTGAAGGGGAGACACCGCCACCGCCAAGGGCAACCGTCTCCCAGGGACAGCGCCTGCGGGCAAAAGGGGCTCCTCCGGCCCATATCCAGGTCGGGGAGCGGGTTACCGGTGGGAACCCATCGCTACCAACACTGAACTTAGGTGCAGGGAGAGACAGTCATCACTAACCTGCAGGGAGGAACAACCGCAGCCGTCCGAGGGACCCGTCCATCCAGCCGCTTATTTTACCGTGAACTGTGTCATCATCATTGGGCTGAGTGAGTACCTCCGTGCCGTGCGGCACAGCGCTGCCCCTGCGACCCTGCACCTCATCCCGCCTGTCATCCATCTCTACCCCATCACCGGGCCCCGGGACAACCAACCCCCTACCCCCAGAGGGGAGAAATAACAACAAAGCTGCTCCCTGTCACCGCTCCCGGGATCCCCGTCCAGAGCAGCGGTGGTGTCCACACAATCACCACAACCGTGGGTGGCGTCACGGACAATATCCCCAAAACCCAAACCACCCCTTTTCACTCACGGGTGAGGAGCACCGCTCGAGTCCCCGGGATCCGGCCATCGCTCGAACCGCCGAGCAGCAGTAGCCGTAGAGCAGCGGCAGCCGGACCCGAGCAGTGGGAGAGCGCAGTGTCCCCTCCTCCGCCCGCGACACTTCCAGCTTGGGACTGGTGTGGAGGGTAAAGTGGATGAGGATGCGCAGGAGGAGGAGGAGGCTGAGGAGCATGACATTCCGGAGCTGTAGAGTGTGGGTGAAACCCTGACTGAGGTAGGGCCTGCAAAACTTGGTGTGGGAAGGACGTGTTCCGTCCCTCGCTCAGACTGGGTCCCAGCTTCCACAATATTAACCCAGTGTGACGTCAACGAGATGTAGCGGCCTTGCCCACAAGCACTTGTCCACGTGTCTGTGGTTAGGTGGACTTTGGTTGAAACAGCGTTGTTCAGGGCACGTGTGATGTTTTGTGACACGTGGTTATGCAATGCGGGGACGGCACACCGGGAGAAATAGTGGCGGCTGGGGACAGAGTAACGTGGGACATCTGCCGCCATCAGGTCGCGGAATGCTTCTGTCTCCACCAGCCTAAAAGGCAACATTTCCAGCGCAAGCAGTCGCGAAATGTTAGCATTTAGAAGTGTGGCATGTGGGGCGTTGGCAGTGTATTTGCGCCTGCGTTCAATGGTTTGCTGAATGGATAACTGAACGCTGCGCTGGGACAAGAACGTGCTTGATGATGGTGTTATTTCTGCGTGGGCAACTGCAGGTGGAGGGCCGGAGGAGGCTTGTTCGCGGGCAGCATGGACAGGGGATTGGCTCGCATGCACAACAAGCGAAGACGTAGCATTGACATCAGCAAGCACTGCTCCTCGACTCTGTTGTACATCCCACAAAGTCGGGTGCTTGGCTGACATGTGCCTGATCATGCTGGTGGTGGTCAGGCTGCTAGTTTTGGTACCCCTGCTGATGCTGGCATGGCAGGTGTTGCAAATGGCCTTTTTAGAATCATCTGGAGCCAACTTAAAAAACTGCCAGACTCGGGAAGACCTAACATTTGTACAGGCACCTTGTGTCGTGTTGTTGTTCCGGGGAACGGTTGCCTGACTTCTGCCTGGGGCCACCACCCTGCTTCTTACTGCCTGTTGGGATGCTACGCCTCCCTCCCCCTGTGCACTGCTGTCCTCGCTCTGCATATCCTCCTGCCAGGTTGGGTCAGTTACTGGATCATCCACCACGTCGTCTTCCTCTTCCGCACCCTGCTCCTCCTCCTGACTTCCTGACAATTGTGTCTCATCATCGTCCACCCCTTGTTGAGAACGTGGATGCTCAAATATTTGGGCATCTGTACATACAATCTCGTCATGGCCCACTTCAACAGGAGCTGGCGAGAAGCCAGAATGTGTGAATGGAAACGTGAACAGCTCTTCCGAGTGTCCAAGTGTGGGATCAGTAATGTCCGTGGACGTGTACTCGGCCTGGTGGTAGGAAGGAGGATCAGGTTCTGAAATGTGCGGTGCAGTATCACGGCTACTGACACTTGACCGTGTGGAAGACAGAGTGTTTGTGGTGGTGCCAATCTGAGTGGAAGCATTATCCGCTATCCAACTAACAACCTGTTGACACTGGTCTTGGTTCAAGAGCGGTGTACTCCTGCGGTCCCCAAGAATTTGGGACAGGACGTGCGAGCGAGTAGATGTGGCCCTTTGTTGTGGCGAAATTAGAGCTTGCCCACGACCTCGGCCTCTGCCTGCACCACGATCACGTCCACTTCCTTGTTCGTTGCCAACGCCCTTGCGCATTTTGCAATGCTGTGCTGATGTGTATTTGTGACGCCCTGGCAAAGCCAGGTTGTCACAGAAAGAGTTAATCCTCCTTGGTAATCCCACACCGATGCAGCAGGACAAACCACAGCCCCCAGGGTAAGAGAAAAGCAGAGCAGAGGGGAGGGGCTGGAGGAGAGTGTTTGGAGAGGCAGACAGAAGAGGAGTCTGGAGTTGTAGCTCCCAGGCTGATGGTGAAGCGTGCTCCGAGAGGGCCGGGACAGGCTGCGAGTGAGGAAGGGGCCAGAGGTAGCCGGGCAGGGTAGTGGCCCCCCGGTACCTGGGTGACCCGGATCACTGCAGGGGAGTGGATTCCCCGTTCCCGGCTGAGGAGAAAGAGGAAGAGAGTGGAGAGAAAGGCACCTGGCTGCAGGGAAAGAACAACAAGGGCTGCTGCACCGTGTGTGGGACACTAACACCCCGTACCGAAGGCTGCGGACACCGGCGATTCCTAGTTACCAGTGACTCTGTGTGAACTACTTGTGAGTATGCCCGTGCCCTCAGGCACCGCACCGCAGCACTGCGCCCTGCTCCCTGCTTACCCCATCACCGGGCCCCGGCACAACCAACCCCCCTACCCACGGAGGGGAGAAATAACATCTAGCTGCTCCATATCATCACTCTCGGGATCCCCGTCCAGAGCAGCGGTGGTGTTCCACAATCACCACAACCGTGGGTGGCGTCACGGACAATCTCCCTTAACAAACCCCCTTTTACTGTGGAGCCTGGGATCACAGACCGGGTCACGCCACCGTGATACCCACAGAAGTGACCCCGTGGCCCGAATCTGAGTACCCCCTGGTCCCTGGGCGACACATTTGGCGTCACGAACAGGATCGAACCCATCCAGTTACCTGGAGGAAGTGCACCTTGTTCTGGACTGTCAGCGGTGTTCCGCTGCAAAAATTGTGAAAGTCGCCATCTTTGCCGCCATTTTGGGCCCGAAAATCTCCCGCCCAGCGCCTTCTTCCCCAAGCGGTGGGCGCGAAAAAGAGGCTCCGCCCCCTGAGAACGCGGGAAGAAGTGAAGCTCCGGAGGACCGGAAGCGAAAGAGAAACTTTAAAAGTTGCTAGAAGGACTGCTCCCGAGTACCAAGGGGGAGCAGTAGGAAGGAACTGCAGTTCATGTGACCGGGACTGTAGAGGCAGGGACGCCAGGACTTTGCCTAATTCCGTTCCTGGACAAGTAGTAGCCGCAACCCCGATGACATCTTACCCGGCTCCGGCAGTCCGCCCGGCTGCGACGGAGATGACGACGGCTCCGGCAGCCCGCCTGGCCGCAATGGAGGTGGCACCCGATTGGAAGTCTGCCCCAGATGTGGCGCCAGCCGCTCCCAGGTACCCCATCACAGCTGTGGAGCAGCCGGAGTGCACCTGCAGAGAGGAGGAGCAGGCTAGTGAGAGATGGAGCCCTCGGCAGTTAGCAAGGCCGGTTGTCGCCGGCGCCGAGGGCATCCAAGTAGGCCTGGCTTCTGAGCAGGAGGCAGAGCATGGAACCCGTGCCCCGTACTGGGAGTGGCGGCAGCGGCAGTGGTAGTGGAGCATGGACGGCTACCCACAAGTTAAAAAGTTGACTGTTTTATGGACTGTCACCCCTGTTGAACGCCCTAAAGTTCAGGAGGAGGCCATCTGCTCCGCAGGTGTGGGGTGGCAGAACGGTTTAAAGTTTTAGAAAACGTACCTCCCGATGTGGGAAGATGTATGATTGTAATGTGCTTATTTTTCCTTTTTCCAGTTTTAATAAATGTTGGTGCCTAGACAGCCCGAGGACGGGCCGTGTTTTACCAAGGGGGTGTGTGACGCCCTGGCAAAGCCAGGTTGTCACAGAAAGAGTTAATCCTCCTTGGTAATCTGATCCCACACCGATGCAGCAGGACAAACCACAGCCCCCAGGGTAAGAAAAAAGCAGAGCAGAGGGGAGGGGCTGGAGGAGAGTGTTTGGAGAGGCAGACAGAAGAGGAGTCTGGAGTGCTCCGAGAGGGCCGGGACAGGCTGCGAGTGAGGAAGGGGCCAGAAGTAGCCGGGCAGGGTAGTGGCCCCCCCGGTACCTGGGTGACCCGTATCACTGCAGGGGAGTGGATTCCCCGTTCCCGGCTGAGGAGAAAGAGGAAGAGAGTGGAGAGAAAGGCACCTGGCTGCAGGGAAAGAACAACAAGGGCTGCTGCACCGTGTGTGGGACATTAACACCCCGTACCGAAGGCTGCGGACACCGGCGATTCCTAGTTACCAGTGACTCTGTGTGAACTACTTGTGAGTACGCCCGTGCCCTCAGGCACCGCACCGCAGCACTGCGCCCTGCTCCCTGCTTACCCCATCACCGGGCCCCGGGACAGCCAACCCCCCTGCCCACGGAGGGGAGAAATAACATCTAGCTGCTCCATATCATCACTCTCGGGATCCCCGTCCAGAGCAGCGGTGGTGTTCCACAATCACCACAACCGTGGGTGGCGTCACGGGCAATCTCCCTTAACAAACCCCCTTTTACTGTGGAGCCTGGGATCACAGACCGGGTCACGCCACCGTGATACCCACAGAAGTGACCCCGTGGCCCGGATCTGAGTACCCCCTGGTCCCCGGGCGACACATATTCACTAGACTTGTGCGTTATATCCAAGTTTGTGCAAAACACACACAAGTGCACCTGAACGCTGCCACCAACAGGCACACACGTGCGGTTTTTAAATGCAAGCACGGACGCACTAAGAACCTAACAGGTCTCTATCCAGGGACAATGTGGAGCCTCCCAATTTTTGGCTGCCCTGCCAAAGGGCTATACTACAATAGACCCACTTCCTTACAATGGGCACTTCTGGTTTACAGGCCATCATGCACGTCTCTATCCAGAGACAATGTGGAGCCTACCAATTTTTGGCTGCCCTGCCTAAGGGCTATACTACAATAGACCCACTTCCTTACAATGGACACTTCAGGTATACAGGCCCTCATGCACATCTGTATGCAGGGGCATTGGTGAACCTCACAATTTTGGACTGCCCTGGCAAAGGAAAATACTACAAAGACTCACTTCCTCAAAATGGGCACATTAGACTCAAGAGGCCTTCATGTACGTCTCTTCTCAGGGACATCGGAGTGCCACACAATGTTTTCACGTAAAATCTTTCATGTAATCTCCAAAAGTAACATACACCAGCTCTATCTCACTATTGGGTATGTGCCCTTAACATTTCCGCTATGAAAATTCATTTTGGTGTCATTTTTGAAGGTTTTCTGGTGTGTCCGTAAAAATAGCGCAAAACGCGGACAAAATTGTTCACAGCTGTGACTTTTGAGTGATAAATGCTTCAAGGGGTCTTCCCCATGCTGTTGCCATGTCATTTGAGCACTCTTCTGAGACTTTTGTGACATTTTCAGTAGTGATGAGCGAGCATGCTTGTAACTACTCGGTACTCGCACGAGTATCGCTGTACTCGGGCTGCTCGGCGGGGACCGAGTAATCTCGCGATACTCGTGCTGTACTCGTGGTCTTCATTTCTGCATGTTGGCGCTCTTTTGAGAGCCAGCCCTCATGCAGGGATTGGCTGGCAGACCACTGCAATGCCACAGCCCTGTTAGTTGTGGAATTGCAGTGATTGGCCGGCCTGCACAGCGTGACCGAGCCTTTATACCGGCCGGCGCGCTGTGCTCTGCTCACAGCTATCCAGACAGTCAGTGCAGGGAGAGTGTCGCTGATTCAGGGAAAGCTTTGCGGCCCTTTATAGCTTTTTCAGTTGCAGGGCTGCAAACAGTGTGACCAAAAGTCCTTCTCAGGACTATTCTAGTTGTATACAGGCAGGCAGGGTATAGCCAGGTCGGAGTACAGTAGCAGAGTCCTTCTCAGG